>NC_134532.1:115980493-116283523 GCF_050624435.1 Tenrec ecaudatus
TATTTAAACGATGGTACATCAAAACAGGATAATTATGAAACCTTTGAAATTAATGTATACATTTATATTTATTAACATGGATTTAAGTATCTATGAGACACAATTCTGAGTGGTAAGCACCTAAGACTAATTGATAATTCATTTATATAAAATTTTATGATTATGTTTTTCGGGCAATGAATTTACAAATGTGTTTTACACAATTGATGTATGTATGGATTGTGATAAGAGTTGCATGAGCCCCTAATAAAATGATTTTTTAAAAATCAGAAAAGGCAAATGTTTTGAGAATGATGAGGGTAATGAATGTGTAAAATGCTTTATACAGTTGATGTATGTATGGATTGTGCTTAAGAGTTATATGATCACCCAATAAAAGGATTTTTTTAAAAGAAAAAAAATTTTATAATTATGATTTTGCCTAAAGAGAGATCTGAAAAATGGTCAAAATGCCAATAGTGGTTAATGGTCAAATTGCCAATAGTGTTTATCTCTATGTGGTGTGTTTGGCTAACAGCTAGCCTTCTTAATTATTCTCTTCTCTACTTTCTGACCTTTTTTTTTTTAACAATCAATGTGTTATTACTTTATTTTATATTTTGTAATGGGGAGAGGAAACATTTTTCCTTTTGGGAGAAAAAGAGATCCTTTTGAAGCTGACCTCAGCATAACTCTAGTTTTCTTTAACTTCTTGACTTGTCACTTTGCAGCCTCTGACATGATCGTAGCGCATTTGATTGCTCCCTTTCAAATGATGATTTTACTGATAAATCCACTGTACCTAGGGATGGGTAATCCTAGATGTCAGGTAAGTGACTCTTGATGAAATAGTGGTTGCACGCTCAGGAGACAAGGTTGATATGATGTAGGTTAAGTTAGAGTTCATTTTTAATGTGAAAGTTGAGCAGATTGAAAAAAGATAAGTAATTAGATAGGTGAACTTTGTTTTCCTTCCATCTCTCTGCTTTTTAAAATAATGCTGACCTATTTTAGTGACTCTTTCATAGTTTCCTTGTATGGCTATCTCTGACTTAGATGTTATTGTTGGCTTAGTAAAAATGTAAAGGCGAGAGGTGGGAGGGGGAAGACAAAAAAAAAAGTAAAGGCAGAGATCTCCAGGAATGTCCTTTTAATTAGTACGTTGAGACGGGTATAAAAGCAAACACAATCTCACTCATGTTAAAGCAAATTATTTTCAGTCATTGTATGGAGGAGGCTTGTTTTCAAGAACTGTGTTGCTAGAGATTCTGCCTCACTCAAGGGAATGTTCCTATTATAATTGGTGTTGACCACAAAGCACCAAACTCACTGCCATTGAGTTGCTTCTGACTCATGCTGACCCTGTAGAACAAGGTATAATAACTGCTCCTGTGAGTTTCTGAGACTCTTAACTCTTTATGACAGTAGATAATTTCATATTTCTTCTGAGATCAGCTGGTAGTTTTGAACTGTCAACCTGGTGGTTAACAGCCCAATGATTAACCATTATACCATCAAGGCTCCTATAATACACTGCCATTTGTATATAATCCTGATACATCAGCTCTTTATCATTTACAAAATTTATTTCACAACAAACCCTTGGTGTATTTGCAACCCTGGTTATTAACAAGGAACTAGATGTGTAACTCAAATAATACTCGGGGTTTCTCTATTTCTTGAAGATTTAGGTAAATTTGGTTCAGACTCTCATCAGTTCTCCAGTTATTTTGTTATTTTTGTTTGTTTGGTTTCAGTACTCTATCCATGGAATCACTGTGACTTCCTAACAGTATTGTTATTTTTAATGAACCTCTACAAAAAATAATACAAAAAATTTCTAACTTAGTGTGAGCCCACAAGTTTTGAAATAGAACTGTGTTTCAATGACTGTGACCTTATGAAAGTAGATTTATAGGTCATTCTTCTACATTGCCACTGGATAGATTTGACCCACCAACATTTCAGCTAGTGGCCAAATAAAAAAACATTTCCACCATCTGGGGACCTTATTTGTGGCTAACTATGTACATGATTAAGCCTAGCATGGTAATGCCATTATAATTCAGCCATATAAGCTGACTTTACTTTGGTTCACTAGAGAAACAGAATGAGTGGAATATGTGTGTATATATATATATATATATACATACACCTATAGAGACTTACTTCATGAGATCTACTCACAGAATTGTGTGGGGCTGACATGTAAAAAATGCATTGGTCAATCTGAAGACTTCTGTAGGCTGGTGTGCCAAGAGCCCTAGGTCAGATAACAAGTAAAGTGAAGAATAGAGAGAAATAGCAAGCTCTGTCCAAATATTTATAATTTGGAGACAGACTACACACTAAGGAACTCCCTTTCAATGGATGGGTAGATTGTATTCCATTAGACTATGTTACAGAGGTAAGTCCATTACATTACTTTAGATTACAGTGTGACACCACTAGTCCAATGTTTAGTATAACTACTGGAAACCATCACCTAGCCAATTTCATACATAAAATGAGCCATCATATCAAAAAGACTTTTACAATTTCACTTTATTTTTCAAGAAAAAGTCTATTAGTTGTGATTTTGTGAATTTAGTAACTTTATGGTTTTATTTATGGGATTTTTATTTTTAAGCCTTATAGGTTTTAGGGCAAGTTCACATGACACATCACAAAATTGTCCACTTCTCGGGCTCTTTCTTAATGCTGAGGCCTTTAGCATGTGGCCCTTACCATGATGTGCATTCCTGGAAAATACGTGGTTGTTTGGGGTTTGGTTTTTTGTGTGTGTGCATTCCTTTAATAATTCTTTAAAACCTCTCTTAATCCTAACTGGCTTTATCAATACAGGGTTCAATATTGCTGCCCTGGTTTTCCCTTTTTGGCACCTCGAGTTATATGATTAATTCAGTCCTTGATTAAGTCACAGCTCACATTCTTAAGAGAGTGTTTAGTTCACTGTACTCAGTTTACATCTTGCTCTGTCCTGGATTAAATTATCCCCTAGAAGTATCTTGAAATCCTAACACCTGTACCTATAAAACTAACCAGAGCCTTGTTAGCACAGTTCCCTGAACGGATGCTCGTTCAACCTCCTGGACACGCTGCAAAAAAAGAACGAGGCAGTCTGCATCCATAAAGGTTCATGATTTCAGGAACACCACAGAGCAGTTCTACTCTGTGCTGTAGGGGCTCAAAGAATTGGAATTGACCTCCACACTGGTGAATTTGGGTTAAATCAAAGCAAAACAAGTACCCACCCACTCCCCCACTGCCAACGAGTTGATGTCTACTCACAATGACCTAGAACTACCCCCTGTGAGTTTCTGCGACTGTAACTATGGGAGTAGAAAGCCCAGTCTGTCTCCGGAGGAGCAGCTGGTGGTTTCAAACTGCTGGCCTTGTGGACTGCAGCCTAATTAATACAGTGGCCCTGTTTGGAAAGAGGATCTTTGAGGATGTTATGTGTAAAGTCATCATGAGGTCATAGTGGTGTAGAGTGGGTTCTAAACCTATAGGCGGTCACTACAAGCTTAGGCACACCTGGAACCCCACAAGCTAGGAGATACGTGTGCAACAGTTTTTTTCTCTCGGAACTCTCAAAAGGAATACAGATGGAAAGCACCCAGATTTGAATGTCTAGCCTCCAGAAGCGTGAGACAATCCGTTTCTGTTCTTATAAGCCACCCGCTTCGTGGTGCTTTTTACAGAAGCCTTAGAAAACTAATACCATTCCTGGCTGTGGGTTATATCTATGGAGGAAGGCATCCTGAGCTGTCTCGGCTGTTTTAAGCTCATTCCTCCAACAAGTGAATGTGGGTTGTGTTTCCAGGGAGAGGACATGTGCTTGTCCCTGCGATCTAAGCCACTTTTTAAAAAATCATTTTATAACTTTTATCATATCACTCCTATCACAATCCATACATACATCAATTATGTCCAGCACATATGTTGCCATCATCATTCTCAAAACATTTGCCCCTGGCATTCTCCACTTAAGCCCCTGGCATCAGCTCCTCATTTTTCTCCTCCCTCCCTGCTTTCCGCTCCCCCCTAAACCCTTGATAATAATTTATAAATTATTATTATTTTGTCATATCTTACACCGTCCAACATCGCCGTTCACCCACTTCTCTGCTCTCCATCCGCCAGGGAGGAGGTTATATGTAGACCTTGTAATCTGTTTCCCCTTTCTCCCTCACCTTCCCTCCACCCTCCTGATATTGCCACTCGCTCACTGGTCCTGAGGGGTTCCTCTGTCCTGTATTTCCAGTTCCTATTTGTTCCAGTGAACATCCTCCGGTCCAGCCAGATATGTAAGGTAGACTTGGGATCATGGTAGTGGGGGGGAGGAAACAGTGAAGAACTAGATGAAAATTGTATATTTCATCATTGTTACACTGCACCCTGGCTCATCTTCTCCCCACAGCCCTTCTGCAAGGGGATGTCCAATTTCCCACAGATGGGCCCTCGGTCCCCACTCCGCACTCCCCCTCATTCTCATTGCTATGATTTTTGTGGGGGAGCGGGATCTTTTTTTGGGCCTGATACCTGATCCCTTCGACGCCTTGTGATCTCACAGGCTGGTGTGCTTCTTCCGTGTGGGCTTTGTTGTTTCTCAGTTAGATGGCCCCTTGTTTATTTTCCAGCCTATTGGACCCCAGATTCTATATGTTTTGACAGTTGGACACTGTCAGCTTTCTTCACTGCATTTGCCCATGCACCCGCTTTGTCCTCAGCGTTTGCGTTAGGGGAGGCTGGTGTGCTTCTTCCATGTGGGCTTTGTTGTTTCTTAGCTGGAGGGTCCCCTGTTTATTTTCAAGCCTTTAAGACCCCAGACGTTATATCATTTGATAGCTGGGCACCATCAGCTTTCTTCAACATTTTTGCTTATATACCCACTTAGTCCTCAGCGATCCAGTCGGGACTTAGACACTTTTCAAGTGCATGGTTTTGAAGAACAGCGCAATCACATTTTCCCATCTACTAACATCTCTCGGTGGTCTTCTCGTCCAGGAGCCAGGTTCTCTTGCAAGCACTTTTCAAAATTTAGAATTACACCTTGGGATCTGAGTGAGAGGAGGAGAGGACACTAATAAACACAAGAAACACAGAGCGTTCTTTTGTCCCTTTAAATGGCCACGGACACAAAGCTGCACTGTCCTTGGAACCATGCGGCCCACTACTTAACATGAAGGTCTCCCAGCCCTGCATACCCCAGCTAAAAACCAATTAGAAAAAAAAAACTTTAAATAAAACAGGGTTGTAGGGGAAGATGTGGCAATTGAGCAGTTGGGATGCTTTTATTTACATGATTTTTTTCTTGTTCTTTGTAGGTGTGGGGAGCAGTGAATCTGTCGTCGTTCCATTGCCCTTTGCAGACTTGTGAGAGCTCACCCAAGGGGTCCTCAAGGTGTCCCAAGAACGTCTGTGGGAACGGGTGGGTCATCAGGAAGCATTTTAGTGATCACAACATTTTGGAACATCAATTCAAAGGTCACCCTGACATGTAGCTGTTCATCACCCAGAGAAAACAGTGTCACAGGGCCCCCACCGACAGCCCTGCTGAGAAGGAGCTGGGGTTTCCTTCTGCGCCTTCTTGCAGCCTCGGAGTGAGGAGCTGCACCCATCCCCTCCACCGTCTGGAGCTGCCAAAGCTCTAAGAAAGTTTTTCCTCAAGTTTGGCTTCGCCCCTCCACTAGATGGAATCAATTTACCCCTGCCGCCATCTTTAATAAAACCATTTCCCCCAGATGCTGAGCAGCTGTCCTTGCCAGATGATGTACTGAGCAAATTGGAGGCAGGGGCTGGAAACCCTGATTTTCCTTTATTCATAACGACCCGACTTGTCGATAGCAAACAACTCCCCCAACCCCAGGAAGGGAGAGAGCAGGAAGAAGTAGACTGAAAGGGAAGCCAGAGAGGGTGGGAGAAGCAATGGAAGGCTTTGTTGCTAGCCCTCCTACAGAGGCCAGCTTCTTAAGGGCATCTGGCGCCCTGTGTATGGGACATTGCAAATGGCTCACAAAGTGCTTTGCATTAAATAGACTTCTTAAAGAGAACACAGGACATAGGCCCCAAGGCTAATAATTTAATCCACCTGCAAAAAGAAACCCAAACCAGTATAACTGTCTAGTTTCTAATATATATTTAACTACTGTCTATGGACTTATACATATCAATTGGATACTATTTTTTCCTGGTTTCACAGCTTCCACATATAGAGGATGAGCATATAGAAATAGCACAAGAGTATGAATATAATAAAAGACAACCATGTGATTTTTTTTTTTCTTTAATGGAAACATTTCATTCTCCCCGCTGTTCATCTCACCCTCTATCTAGGAATACAGCACACGAAAAAGTCAACCAAGGTGCTCTGGGGGTGTCATGAGTTACATGTTGGGCTGCTAACTGTCAAGTTGGCAGTTCAAACCCACCAGTGACTCCAAGGGAGAAGGACGAGGGCTTCTACTTCCGTAAAGAGTTACAGTCTTGGAAACCCACAGACATGCGTGAGAGGGGGAGAACACCGAGTGATGATGACATGCTAATGGCAGACTGGGACGAGAGTAGAGAGATGGCGGGATACTCAGAGTCAGCGTTGGGCAGGTAAGCGCTCACACGCCTGAACTCTCCAGGGCTGTGACATCCAGGTTTGTGACTCTGGAGATGTATTTATTGACTTTATTATGATGAAATACACAGGACCAAATATGTACTATTTAAACCAATTGTTCATGTATAATTTCATGACTACAGTTTCACTCAGCTCCACGTTCTTTCTTTAGCCTTAACAGAAACATAGCACGCCTCAAGCGACATCTCCCATTCCTCAACCTTGAGCCAGCCCTGGTCACCACGCATGACCTTGAGTCTCTACACTTTTTGCCTTGTCTAGATATAAGTGAGATCATACAGTATTTGTCCTTTTACGTCTGACTTTATTTGCTTGGTTTTGTTACTTTGGGCATTTAATAGTCAAAATACGATGTAGATGATTGGGTTTCTATTATTTTTGTTGCTGTTGATTTTATTTTTAGTTCAAGCCCTAGATTGTGGAGCAAAAGAGGCACCAGAATCTTTCTCTTTCATCAGCATGAGTTCCATGCAAACACCGTGGATGAGGCTCCCCTGGTCATCCTGCAGCAATATTCCCCAAATATACGGGAATCATTGCTGCAGTATGATCAGTACGTCTTTTGCATTACAATAGACCGCCTTTCAAATTTCTAACATTGGAAATAGAAAACAGTTAAAAAACAAACAAACCCCAAGGTGGTGGGGGTAGAGTGGGGAGATGGTGGGGGTGGGGAGCTGATAGCATTGATGGCTGTATAATTCCACTGGTGGGATTGAATAACAGAATTGCATGTGATGGATATGTTGGATTGTGTACAATATGGCAAGAAAATATAGTGAAGATAAGGAAAACAAGGTGGTATGCGGCAACGAACTATGAGGAATGATTTATTCCCATTATCAAAAGCACATTTTTCTGTATTTATTTTTCTTTTAGCCCAAACTAGGGGAAAAATCAATAAAGTTTGGGTGGGTTGCTATTTTAAAGTATGAAAAGGATTTAAGCGACATTACCTTAGCTCTAATGTAGTTTGGCGGTGACTGATGGGTACAAAACTGTCAGCTTCATTTCTCAAGAACAAATTGTCAATCTAGACTGTGGAAGACACAATTGTCTGCTGTGTACCTGCATGAGCAAAATTGGCAGTTATGTCTCTGGAAGGTGAAAGTCTTTGGGTGGGAGAGAAAATTGTCAGATGCATATTTTCAAGACAGACTTGTTGGCCATGTCAGTTAAATAACAGGGTACTATTATTGTATTGCTGAACTGTGAAACTGGCCATTTTTATCCCCTTTCCCATTTGAATTGATGAAGTGAACTCCACCCAGGTTGTCATGAACATCGACACTTACCAAGGGCAGATGTACCACGTGTGCTTTTGTGTTAGTGCTGGAGAGACACATTCATGTGGGCAACTAAGCAGATTGTATATGATAAAATGTTGCTGGTGTTAATGGAGAAACAGTCCTTCTGGATTCCTTTAATTGGTACTTCGATTCAAAATGAGAGGCAGCCAGGTCAGCAGGAGGTGGGACACTGGCACCGGCAGTATGGCAGTCATTACTAGAGCACTATATTTAATAACATGGCTGGTGATGGGTTTGTGCCAAGCCAATAATTCACTTCTGAGTTACTAAATTGACTTCTTCGGTTCAATCTCTCTCTCCCTCTCGCTCTCTCTGTCAACTTTGTACATCTCTGCATGGGCTCTCATTCAACTACAAGAAGTTTCTGCCAGAGGAAGTTAGCTTTCTATTGTAAGTTCGCTTTCAATTGATGAGTTGAGCCCACATGTGCAGAGTTCTGTTAACAACTTGGCCATTGGAGAGGGGATGGGGTGGAAAGGGGGAACCGATTACAAGGATCTACATATAACCTCCTCCCTGGCCTGGCTCAATGGGTGGTGCAATCATGGTGCAAAGATCAGCTAGTTCATAGAGCTTATCTTTCCATCAGTGTTTTAATCAAGATCAAAGCTACTGAAGATGGTTTTATGGAACAACTTGTAGTGGGGAACAATCTTAAATTTGCCAATATAATCTAGAGAGCAAGATCTGATGCCTGCTGAGGGCATCTGCTGGACTGGTCCATTCAAAGTTGAGAGATGAGCTCAGAAGATTAAGGAGACTGCTTTTTGAGTTCTGTAGGGGTAATCTTGATAGGTTTTCTTAAAAAACACAGGGTGATCTTGGAAGCTTAAATGGAGTTTTGAATATGAAGAAGTTTTAAGAAAATTGAAAACTTCATTACTCAATAAAAGGCCTGGAAAGTTATGCTAAGAACCCCCTCCCCCACATGATAACAATGTACCTGCTCACTTCATGGGAAACCCTTACCCTGTTTACCCTATAGCCCTGGGTTTGCCTCTTTGGACGTTTTTATTCCTCAAACTCAAAGAATAGTAAAAAAGAATACCATTTGTGTCCCTTGAGGATGTAAAAGCTGCCATTTTGATGTCATATAAATAGGAGAGAGCAGAATTCTCCCAAGAGTGGTGGGGAGAAGAACACATATAGACCTAGATGGAAGATATATTGAGAAGCCATAACTTTACATTTTGATGTTGCTCTTTTTTCCCTAAGTTTTCTAGCAATATTTTTTATGTGCTCTCTTATTCTTTGGAATACTCTGACTCACAAATTGTCAATGGTTTCCCAATGCCTATAAGATAAAGCAGGAATACCATAACTTGGGATCCAGTACCTTCTACAATCTGTTCCCCAATGGTCTTTTCTATTCAACCTCAAGCTCTTATCTGTAACCCATTGACAAACTGTCCCAAGTATGTTTCCCAAACCCCATCCCATGGCATTCTAACCCTAACCCAATTCTAAGCTTAATGCTCATCAAATCCTAGCTCTCCCCATGGGTGCTCTTTGGAACTTGGAGTGAAGCCCAATATAAGTCAACGAAAGAAAACTTACTGCTATTGAGTTGATGCTGACTCACTGTGACTGTAGAAGAGGGTAGAACAGTCCCTGTGTGTTTCTGAAACTGTAACTACTCACAGGTATAGAACATTTCCTCTAAAGAGCACTCTAGCGCCTTTCTAATCCTTGAACAATTCTTGTTTGCCTGCACTACTATTTTGTTGATGATGTTGAATATACAAATAAGGCAGAACTCAGGTTTTCTCTTAGCCGTTCATCAATTGGATTGTAGAAAGGCTGAGCCTCTGAAGTATGTCTTTTATATCCAACTAAGTTGCTGAAACTGGTTATAAAATGTTTTGTAAACAATTCCTTTAACTTTTGATTACATTTTTTAAAAGTTATATTGGATTTTTGTCCAAGTACAAATGGAATAAATTTTTAAAATATATTGTTTTATTTGAAAGAAAAAAACATTGAAACAAACTAACTTTTGACAAAATACGACAGAAGCCAGCAATCCATCTATGTGGTACATATCCTACAGAAAGAAAAAGCCACAAAATGATTAGGTATTTGCACATCCACGTTCATTGCACCATCATTCAAAGAGCTAAAAGATTTAAACAACCTAAGTTTGGAACGATGGAAGAATGGCTAAACAAAGGGCAGTATATCATAACTGAATACTATAGAGCATTAAATTTGAGAAACATCTCATAACATGCAGGAACCTATAGGATATGATGCTGAGACTGCTATTGTTTAAAAAAAGTCAAGAATAGTTTTTCACACTACAAGGAACATTTTATTTGTTTGTTTGTTTTCAAGGAAGATTTTTTATGGCTACCAGAGATGGAAAAGGAAGGAAAGAGAAATTATTGCCTAAAGTGTTGACATATATTTCTGCCAAAAGGTATAGGGAAATTGTTAGATGATATCGTTAATGTTGCCTACAATTAATACTCATATTTTGCTGATGATCGTTCAACAATGGTTGCAGCTGTACATACACGGGGAGATGCCAGAAAGTCAAGCCAGACTCAGAAGAGGACACGGAAAGAGGAATGTTGTTACTGACATCTCGGTTGAAAGAAGAGAATACTAGAAAGATGTTTACTTGTATTTTATTATCTATGAGAAGCCCTGGATAACATTTGAAAAACTGGGAATTCCGGAACATTTGCTTCTGCTCATGTTATACCTGGAAACACACCAAGAGGCAGTTATTCGATTGGAACAAAGGGATACTCCGTGGTTTGAAATCAAGAAGGGTACGTGCCAGGGTCATGTGTATCCCGTAACCTCACCTATTCAACCTGGATACTAAACACATTTTCTGAGCAGTTTTGCCATATAAAGAACATGCCACCAGGGTTGGAAAAAGGTTCATTAACAACCTGTCACACATGAATGACACAACCTTGCTTTCAGAAAGTGAAAAGGCTTTGAGGCATTTACTGATGAAGATCCCAAGCCACAGATTTCAGTCTGGTTATAATTCAATGAAAAGCAAACCTACATCCTCACAACTGGACCAAGAAACCACATCATGGTCAACTAGAGAAAAGACTGACTTTTTCAAGGAATCCATTTTACCTGGATCCATAATTAATGCGCATCAGGGGCCAGCCCCAATCCAAACTACTTCGTGGACACCAGCCCCCAAACCTCCCCCCTGCCCCCCGAAGAATTTATTTCAAAGGATGGCATTGAATCTGCAGCCTTGGGAGAGGAACATATCTGATTGGAGCACACAGGAGCAGATGAAGGAGGAGGAGGACAGAGTGGAGTACATCCTGGTCTACCAGGCCCTGAGGTCAACCTTCCCAATTAGAGCAGCCAGTCCACATAGAGGACCACATGGCCGACCCAACTATGAGACATGACGTCCCTCACTGACCTATAGACACAGTGTGGGAATTGTGTCCAATCTGATCCCACCACCCCGAGTCAAAACACTAAGGGGGTGCAACAGAACAGGGAGGGATTGGAGTGACGAGGTCCCCAGTGAATGCTGAAGGTGAATTTTGGGGCCAAGGCATGATGCCCCAACAGACTGGACTGGAAAACACTCCTAAAAGCCAGCAAACAGTCCTTGAACTAACTATAAGCTTTTCTTTCTTATTGTGTTTTCTTTTGTTGTTTTTTTTTTGTCATTGCTTTGTTGTTGTTTTATTTTGTTGCTTGGTTTTGCTCTGTCTTGTTTTTGTGCATGTTGTTATCTCCGCAGGTCTGTCTAAAATAGGCGGGATGAACAATCTGAAAGAGAAAACAACGGGATCAACAGTTCGGGGGGACATGGGAGAGGGGAGGCGGGGGGAAAGGTAGTGGTTTTAACAAACCCAGGGACAAGGGAACAACAAATAGCTGGTGAGGTGGATGTGGGAGGCCTGGTCGGGCGTGATCAAGGGTGATGTAACCAAGAGGAATTACTGAAACCCAAATGAAGGCTGAGCATGACAGTGGGGCCAGAAGAAAGTCAAAGGAAATAGAGGAAAGAGCTGGGAGGCAAAGGACATTTATACAGGTCTAAATAAAGGCATGTACATATGCAAATATATCTATATATGAGGATGGGGAAATAGATGTGTCCATATATGTATAGGTATAGTATTAAGGTAGCAGAAGGACATTGGGCCTCCACTCAAGCACTCCCTCAATGCAAGAATACTTTCTTCTATTAAATTAGCTTTCTATGATGCTGACCTTCTCAACACAAATGCTGAAGACAAAGTGGATGAATAAGTAAATGTGGTGAAGAAAGCTGATGGTGCCCGACTATCAAAAAATATAGTGTCTGACATCTTAAAAGCTTGAAGGTAAACAAGTGGCCAACTAGCTCAGAAACAACAAAACCCACAGGGAAGAAGCACACCAGCCTGCGTGATCACGAGGTGCCAAAGGGATCAGTTATCAGGCATCAAAGAACAAAAAAATCATATCATTGTGTGCTCACCTCCTTGATACGAACGCTGAAGACAAATGGGTGCATAAGAAAATGTGGTGAAGAAAGCTGATGGTGCCTGGCTATCAAAAGATATAGTGTCTGGGGTCTTAAAGGCTTAAAGATAAACAAGCAGTCATCTAGCTCAGAAGCAACAAAACCCACGTGGAAGAAGCACACCAGCCTGTACGATCACGAGCTGTCAAAGGGATCAGGTATCAGGCATCATCAGAAAAAAAATCTTATCATAATGAATGAGGAGGGGAGTGCGAGTGGAGACTCAAAGCCCATTTACAGGCCACTGGACATCCCCTTACAGAAGGGTCTCGGGGAGGAGATGAGCCAGTCAGGGTGAGACCTAGCAATGATGAAACATACAACTTTCCCCTAGTTCCTAAATGCTTCCTTCTCCCCAACTATCATGATCCCAATTCTACCTTGCAAATCTGGCTAGACCAAAGGATGTACACTGTTATAGATAGGAACTGGAAACACAGGGAATCCAGGGCGGATGATCCCTTTGGGACCAGTGGTGAGAGTGAAAATACTGGGAGGGTGGAGGAAAGGTGGGTTGGAAAGGGGTATCCGATTACAAGGATCTACATGTGACCTCCTCCCTGTGGGACAGACAAGAGAAGAGTGGGTGATGGGAGATGTCGGACAGGCCAAAACATGACAAAATAATAATTTATAAATGATCAAGGGTTCATGAGGAGAAAATGAGGAGCTGATGCCAGGGGCTTAGGTGGATAGCAAATGTTTTGAGAATGATGAGGGCAATGAATTTACAAATGTGCTTTACACAATTGATGTATGTATGGATTGTGATAAGAGTTGTATGAGCCCCTAATAAAAAGATTTTAAAAATTAATGCACATCAAAACAGCAATCATGAACTCAAACAGTGTAATATTGAGCAAACCAGCCGCACAAGGCCTCTGTGGAAAGTTACAGAGCCACGGCGTCACTCTGAGGATTTCTCTATACGTGCAGATGACAGTTAGACAAGGAATAAGCAAGATCAAAAAGAAATTGATCAATTTGAGTTATGATGTTAATGAAGAATATTGAAAGTAACATGGACTTCCAGAGAATGAAAAAAAATCTGGCTTAGAAGAAGCACAGTCAAAATGCTCTTTATAAATAAGAGTAGTAAGTTTTCATCTTATATTGGCTGGATGGGTTGTCAGAAGAGAAGAGACCCTGGAAAGGAACGTTATACTTGCAAAATGATAAGGTCAGTGAAAAAGAGGAAGCCCTCAGTGAGATAAATGGACTCAGTGGTGGCAACAATATGCTCAAACGTACCAATGGTGTGGGTGGCTGTAGGGTTGGGCAGCATTTCATTCTGTGGTAAGTAGGGTCACTGTGAGTGGGAGTGTCAGCAGGAGAGCACTTAACAACAATAAAAAGTAGAAAACAGAACTGTCATCGAGCTGATGCTGACTTGTAGTGACCTTGTAGGACAAGGTAGAACTGCGCTTGTGAGTTTCTCAGACTGTAGGAAGCCCTGTCTTTCTCCCTCGGAGCAGCTAGTGTTTTTAAATGGACTGACCTTATGGTTAGCAGCCCATTCTCATAAGCACTAGGTCACCAGGGCTCCAACTTTTTAAGATTTCTAAAATAAGAAGACAAGTTTCTCAGGAAGCTTGCTTGAAACTCTACCTTGTATCTTTGATTTTCTGGCATTCAGTACCATTTAATTAAGTATCTTTAATGTTCAGAGCACTGCATTTGCCTGTTCTTAGACAAGGTTGGAGTCGTGTTCTGCACCCAAATGCTCACTTTCCTGACTCTAACTTTGCCCAAGCACATGCTCATTCCTACTGGAGGTTGAAGGCAGCAACCAACAAAGACTGCACTGTGCTGGGTGTATTAGTCTGGGTGGCCTAGAGAAACAAGTCCAGAGACACTCAGATGTGTGTAAAAGAGTTTTAAATCAAAGAGTAATTGTATATTAAGAAGACCTCTTAGCCCAATCCAGATCAAATCATAAGTCCAATATCAGTCCATATGTCTGATACCAGACAATGATTTCCTCTCAGGCTCATGCAACACATGCAATGATGCCGAATGCAGGAAGATCACAGGCCAGTGGGTGCAAAGTCTTGTGGATCCAGTGGCGGTGGAAGGAATGACCTGGGTCTCCACGTGGCTGCTCCAGCTCTAGGGATCTGGCTCCATCAGCATAGCTCCATGTGTCTTTTCAGCAGGAAGTCAAAGCAGAGAGCATGCATCTAACCTCCAGTGAGCTATTTAGCTCTGTTGCACTTCCAAATGAGGTCATCAAGTTGCGACCTGATTGACAGGCTGGAGTCCACCCCTTCCTCAAGTTGACAGTAGAATATGTAACTGCCCCACTGGGGGGTGTTCCGTCAATCATCCATTCCCAGGGAGGTGGCAGGCTGCAAGACCACCCAGGCTCTAAGTTCCTAGCTTCATCATCATCTCATCAGAAGACAATTTCAAAGTTACGTCCAGTAAGCATTTCAAAATGTCAACGGCACAGCACTGTAACTCAAGTATGGAACCCTTCAGAGAAATGCACAACTGGGTGATCACATTGACTGATAGCCTTGTATGCTATTAAAATTTTGTAAGAATGAAGTCAAACAAGCAGCCATCTAGCAGGGAAGTAAATAAACTCACATGGAAGAAGCACATCAGCCTGTGTGATCATGAGGTGTCAATGGGATCAGGCATCAGGTATTAAAAGATCCAAAACAAAAAACTCTATCGATGTGAAAGACGAGGGTTGGAGTGGAGACCCAAAGCTCATCTGTAGATAATTGGATATTCCCCCCACAGAAACCGTATAAGGAAGGGATGATTCAACGAAGGTGCAGTATATATAACACGGAGGAATCACACATCATTCCTCTAGTTCCTGAACACTTCCTACCTCCCCCAACCACCACCACCACTACCATGACCCAGTTCTAACTTACAAATCTGGCTAGACTGCAGAACACACATCGGTATGGATGAGAGCACATGGAATTCAGGAAAGATAAACCCCGCAGGAACAGTAATGGGAGTAATGATATGAGGGTATGTGGATGGTCAGGGAGGGGGAAAGTTGAAAAAGGGGGAATCGATTGCAATGACCAATGTACAACACCCCTCCCCCCAGGGTGATAAACAACAGAAATATGGGTGAAGAGAGACAGTGGACTGTGTAAAATATGAAAATAAAAATAATTTATAAATTATTAAGGGTGCATGAGGTTGGGAGGGGTAAAAAGAGGAGCTGATACTAAGGGCTCAAGTGGAAAGAAAATGTTTTGGAAATGATGATGGCAACATATGTACAAATGTACTTGATACAATTAATGTTTGAATTGTTCTAAGAGCTGTAAGAGCCCCTGATAAAATGAATTATTTGAGGAAAAAAAAACAACTAAAAAACTTTAAAGACCTCCTTGACAACAGATTTTCCCAATGCCGGAAGAACTAGTTTTTAAAAAAGAAAAACTAATTCTTCATTTATTCCTGCTGATGAATCTCAAGGTAGCAATTGTCGTCTTCACATTGAGGAAGGAAAGATTCATGTGTCCAGGTTGGGATGTGACAGAACCAGACTTTGAGCCCAGGTCTGCTTGATCACAGAGCATAGCCTTTCTCTGAGACCAAGCGCTTGTCCTCACACCGCACTCAAAAGTCCTTTCCTGCGCCTCAGAAAGATGTGCGTGGCGTGGACTCTTGGGGTCTAACCAGGGTGGAAAGAGGCGATGTTGATTGAACACCTTTTCACTGGCTGAGTCAGTCTTACACACATCTTCTAGCCGAGTAGGAACTAGTTCTTTTAGTTTTGAACTGTCTGTGTTCCCTGTGGGGAAATAGCAACTGTTGTTCGGTCCCTTCACTCTCTCTCCCCTTGAATCCTGGCGAGCCGTTGTTGCAAGATCCAGTCCACATGTTCGGATGGAAGAGAAAGCAGGGGGAAGCATTTCCTGGCTTAGCCCAGTTCATCTTGCATTCCTCGATTTTCCAGCGCAGAGTCTGTGTGCGCTCGCGTGGTGAGGGGAGTTCTTTTACGTCTGGCTTCAGTGCCTGAAACTCGGAGGGAGATGGAATTGGACCGCTTCCGCTTGTGAATGTCCGGTTTTCTGAGAGAGCTGGTATCTACATTCAGGAAGGAGTGAAGAAGCATCAACTGTGAGGAAATCTGTGAATTACCTCTTTCATCTTGCAGCCCCGCCCCTGCTGTGACCCCGTTTCCCAGAGCGGCAGCGCTCGCTTGAGTCATAGTCCTTCTCTTTGCAGATGGCTCCCACGGGCAGTGACTCAGAAGGGCAAGCCCGCTCTTCTCTGGAAGATCTCACGGTTAATTCAGCAAGCAGCACCCGGGTCTCTTTCCGCTCTTTGGTTAGACAGTGTCATTCTGTGGGCGCCCTGGGGCTGTCCTTCTAAATTTATGTTTACGCATGTGGACCATGAGAGCAAGTGACTAACCAGTTTAATATCCCAAGGGGTGGGCGGTTCCACAGCAGCAGCAGCTGCGTGTGTACCAGGCACGACGAGCCCACCTACACCCACACTCGTTTGCCTTTGTCAGTCAGATCTGGACAGGAACTGGGGATTGCCACGTCATGGCTTGATGTTTTCCACTGACGCTTCTCAGAGAGTCACTGAGGGGTGCACCACCCTGTGGCTATGGTTAGGTGTTGTCAAGTTGATTCTGACCATTGACAACCCTCCCCTGTGTGTAACAAAGACTAGTCACTGCCTGCTCCAGCTCAGTCCTCACCATTGTTATGCTTAAACCCATTGTTGCAGCCACTGCATCAGTGCATCCCTCCACATCAATCCATCTCATTGAGCGTCTTCCTCATTGTGGCTTCTTTTCTATTTACCGAGTGTGTCAGGTTGGGTTCTCTAGAGAAGCAAAACCACAGATGCGTGTATGTGGTATATATAGAAAGAGATTTATATCAAGAAATGGCTTACAAAGTTGTAGAACTAGGTAGGCTTGGTTTAGTTCAAGTTAGGCATCTCCTGACACAGAGAAACTGATGAAGAGGCGCAGGGTGATGAAGCAGAGAGAGCAGGGGGCACAGGTTAGTGGATCCAGCGGTCCGATGTTGCCCTAATCACTCTATCGCTGGCAGTCTACTGACGGTTCCTGGGATTGGCAGGAGATTGAGGAACCAGCCTCAAGATCCAGCTATGGCAGAAGGTGAATGGCCAAAAATAATTTCATCCTGCGCAGTCTATTTCTCTTACGCCAAAAGGCTTATAACACTAAGGAGGTGTCACCAGGCGCTGAGAAAATTGAGGGGTTGAGCTCCCCCTCTACCCTTACCCAGAGGGGCTGGTGACATAATCCTCAACCATCGCACCAAGCATATGTCCCTTTTCCGGTGTCTCTTGATGCCATGTCCAAAGCATCTGAGACCGTCTTGTCATGATGCCTTCTAAGAAGCTTTCTGACTGTGCTTCTTCAAAGATAGATTTTTTGTTTGTTTTTTCTTGCAGATTTGTTTGTTTTGCTTTCAATATTCTTTACCAACACCATAATGCAAATACATCAATTCTACTCTGATCTTCCTTATTCAATATCCAATGTTCACATGCATCTGAGTAAAAGGAAACTACAATGACGGGTCAGTCTCACCACAGTCCTCAAAGTAACATCCTTTTTCTGGAATACCTACCTTAAAGAGGTCTCGAGCAGCAGATTTTTCTTTTTCTTTTTTATCATTTTATTGGAGGCTCGTACAATTCTTATCACAATCCACACATACATCCGATTTTTCAATGCAATATACCCATCCTGTTTCTTTTTTTGTTGTTCATTTGTTTTTTATTAATCATTTTATTGGGAGTTCTTATAAATCTTATAGCAATCCATCATTCAATGGTATTAAGCAACACTTGTACATATGTTGCTGTCAACATTTCCAAAACATGTTCTTTCTACTTGAGCCCTTGGCAACAGCTTTCCTTTCCCCCTCCCTCCCGCCCCTTCACGAACCCTTGATCAATTATATATTGTTATTTCATGTCTTACACTGTCCGCTCTCTCCCTTCACCCCATTTCTGCTATTCGTACCCGTGGGAATGGGCGGGCTATATGTCCAACCTTTTCATGGGTCCTCTCTTTTCCACACCCTCTCTCTGCACCCTTTGATTTCTTGACTACTGCTTCCGTAAGTATTGCTTTTACACATAAGCAAAATTAAATCCTTCACAACTTCCATCTGTCCTCTTGATCCAGTTGTGTTTTTTTAATTATTGAATTGATATCTGTACTGAAAGCTACAGTCCTTGGTCTTCATCAGCAAGTATTTTGATTCCGCTTCATTATCAGCAAGCAAAGATGTGTCATCTGCATACTGAAGGTTAATAAGCCTGGCTTCTACCTTGATGCCACATTTTTCTCATGTAATCCAGCTTTTCTGATTCTTCGTTCAACAGCCAGATTAAATATGGTGAAGATACCACCCTGGCACACATATATAATGTGAACGTAACGGGATAGTCCCACTAGAAGGCATTCAGTTCTTCTGGCCTCAGAGCAGTGGTGGCTGTGGTGCATCTGGTAATCGGTATTTTGTTTATTTTGAGTATTTCGTGTCTGAACTCATCTTTTCTCTGCCTAGGGTGAGGACCGTGGTTGTATTTTATAGCCACTAGCTAGATTTTAAACTCCCAGTTGTTACTCACAGTAGTAGAGCAGTCTTTGTGAACCATGCCATGTTCCATATCTACTCTTTATCCTCAATCATGGGCTAGAGTACCAAAGTGTTTACTTGGCAAGGGTGGACTGAGTAATGCCTTTTTTTTTTCTGCAAAAGGGGTAGTAAGCTAAATAAGTTTGGGAATCTATGCTTTAGAGTAATTTTTAACCATTTGGTCTCTTATAGAAGATTTTTCTTAAAGAATCTTATTACTCAAGACTGATACTTTTTTCTCTGTTATTTATTTATTTATTTGTAATCATTCAGTGGGGGTTCATACAACTCTTATCACAATCCATACATAGATCCATTATGTCAAGCACATTTGTACATTTGTTGCCACCGTCATTCTCAAAACATTTTCTTTTACTTGAGTCCTTGGTATCAGCTCCTCATTTTTCCCCTCCCTCCTCCACCAACCCTTGATAATTTATAAATTATTATTATTATTTTGTCATGTCTTACACTGTCCAATGTCTCCCTTCACCCACTTTTCTGTTGTCCGTCCCCCAGGGAGGGAGTTATGTGTAGATCCTTGTGATCAGTTCCCCCTTTCTACTCCACCTTCCCTCCACCCTCCCAGTATCGCCACTTTCCTTATTGGTCCTGAGGGGTTTATCTGTCCTGGATTCTCTATTTCCAGTTCCTATCTGTACCAGTGTATATCCTCTAGTCCAGCTGGATTTTTAAGGTAGAATTGGAATCATGACAGTGGGGGGGAGGAAGCATTAGAGAACTAGAGGAAAGTTGTATGTTTCATTGGTGCTACGCTGAACCCTGACTGATTCATATCCTCCCCGTGACCCTTCTGTAATGGCATGTCCAGTTGACTTCAGATGGACATTGGGTCCCCACTCTGTGCACTCCCTCTCATTCAAAATGACATGATTTTTTTTCTTTGATTCCTAATACCTGATCTTATTGACATCTCATGGCCTCACAGGCTGGTGTGCTATTTCCATGTGGGCTTTGCTGCTTCTTAGCTATATGACTGCTTGTTTATCTTCAAGCCTTTAAGACCCCGGGTTGCATATCTTTTGATAGCCGGGCTCCATCAGCTTTCTTCACCACATTTGCTTATGAACCCACTTTATCTCCATAGATCGTGTTGGGAAGGTTAGCATCATGGAATGTTAGTTTAATACAACAAAGTGCCGTGGCATTGAGGGAGTACTTGAGTGGAGGCCTAATGTTCATCTACTACCTTAATACTAGACCTATAAATATATGCACATAGAGCTATTTCCCCATCATCATACA
Source organism: Tenrec ecaudatus (assembly GCF_050624435.1). Lineage (NCBI taxonomy): Eukaryota > Metazoa > Chordata > Mammalia > Afrosoricida > Tenrecidae > Tenrec > Tenrec ecaudatus. The sequence goes on from NC_134532.1 coordinate 116,000,810, forward strand.
TAAATACATTTACATATGTGCATGCCTATATTTAGACCTTTATAAATTCCCTTTGTCTCCTAGTTCTTTCCTCTATTTCCTTTTACTTTCCTCTTGTCCCACTATGATGTTTAGCTTTCATTTGGGTTTCAGTAATTTGTCTCAGTTACATTGCCCTTGATCAAGCCCTAGCAGCCCTCCTACACCCTCCTTGCCATCTATTTTGAATCACTTACTGTTTCCTGGTCCCTAGGTTTGTTAACACCCACTTCCTTTTCCCGCCTTCCCCTCTCCTATGCTCCCCCACCCCCAAACCATGGGTCTTGTTGTTGTCTCCTCCAGATTGTTTATCCTGCCTATCTTATCTAGCTAGACCTGCAGAAATAATAATATGCACAAAACCCAAGATAGAGCAAATCAAAGCAAAAAAAAAAAAAAAAGAAAACAACAACAAGAAAACTAATTACCAAAAAAGAAAAGCCTGTAAATAGTTCAAGGTCTGTTCGTTGACCTTTAGGAGTGTTTTCCTGTCGAGTCTGATGGGGTATCACACCCTGGCCCCAAAGTCTAATTTCCTGGAGACTTCATTGCTCTGTTCCCCTTTCTGTTCTGTTGCACGCCCTTAGTGTTTCGCCTCAGTGTGGTGGGGTCAGATGGGGCGCAATTTCTGCACTGTGTCTCCAGTGTTGTCCCCCATAGCACTATGGGTCAGTGAGGGCTGTTGTGTCTCATAGTGGGGCCAACCCTATGGTCCTCTCTGTGCTTTGGCTGCTCTGAGTGGCCACATAATCCCTAGGGTTTGGTGGGCCAGGATGTGTTTCACTCTCTTTCTCTCCCTTCATTTGCTCCTGTGACCTTGGATCAGACATATCCTCTTCCTGAGCTGTAGCTTCAGTGCTGTCCTCTGAAGTGAATTCTTCTGCAGGGAGGGGTGAGGGATGCTGTCCATGTAGTTGGGATTTGGGCCGGCCCCTCAGACCTCTCTATTGGTTCCCCACTTCATACCAATATGTTGCATTCATGTCTTGGAGCACCGGGTTGAAATCTGGTCTCTCTTTCCCTGTGGGGATATAAACTCTGCCCTCCCCTTGGGTGGGTTTTTGCCCTGTTCCCTTGCTACCCATGTCTTTTTCTAATACTCAATCTTATGAGCTACTTGTCATCTATCTAGAAGGTGTTCTCAAGAGATAATTTCAGTTAAAGGTTTAAAGTATATCTCAGGGTGACCGTCTGTGGGAGTCTTCTAGTCTCAACTGGTCCAATAAGCCTGGACTTTTAAAAATAATGTTTTAATCTGAGTAGACAAGAGAAACAAATTCATGGACACATATGTGTATAAGAAAGAGGTTTATACAAGAGCAATTGAATATTGAATATTGAGAAAACATTCCAGCTCGGTCCAGATCAAGTTCATAAGTCTGATATTAGCCCATACTTCTGATACCAATCTATAAATTCCTCTTCAGATTCATGAAACACATGCAATGACACCAAATTCAGGATGATAACAGGTCTGTGGGTAGAAAGTCTTGTGGATCCAGTGGCAGTGTAAGCATCTCAGCGATGGCAGGGGTCTCCATGTGGCTTCTCCAGCTCCAAGGCTCTGACTGCCATCAGCCTGTGTCCATGTGGCTTGCCAACAAGAATGTCTTTCAGGGACTTAGGATGTGCCCCCTACAGCGAGCTATTTATCAACTTAGTGCCTCCAAATGAGATTATCAAGCTACTACCTGATTGACAGGATAGACTACTCCCCTTCACTCTGAATCTTCATATTTATACCAGATTATATAAGTACCACAGTTCCACATTTCTCTCCCATTCTATAAAAAAACACACATCTATTGTGACTCTGTTCAGAATGAATGGTAGAAGTGGCTGGCTGGGCACCAGCTAGTACTTCAGGTCTCAGAGTAGGTGAAGCCATGCTTCAGATAGACTATTAGTTCTGTAGATGACTTTGTTCTCTGCATCTTGGCTTCCTTCTTTTTTGTTCCAAGTGACAAGACTAATAGTTATATCTCAGATGGTCTCTTGCAAGTCTCATACTTCCAATTCAATTCACTGCATTAGAATGTCAAGCCAGAATGTTATGAAATTTATAATGCCAAATTCCATGCCTATGGTCCAAAGTTTTCAAATTTATAAAAAGAAAAACAATCGTGTGAGTTGTTTGGTATTTCAAAAGAAAAAAATCTGTTCTTTTAGATAAGAGCTCAGAGCACACCAATCCAGGTCAGCTTAACCCCTCAGGAATAGAAATGGGAGTAGCTATATGAAGATGGTAGGGGGAAGGAGGGAGGAGGAGGGGAGAAAGGGGGAATCGATTGTAGTGATCAACGCATAACTCCGACCCCTCCCCAGAGGGACAAACAACATAAATGTGGGTGAAGGGAAACAGCGGTTGATGTAAGATATAAAAATAATAGCAATTTATAATTTATCAAGGGTTCATGAGGTAGGAGGGCAGAAGGAGGGAAACAAGAAGAGCTAATACCACAAGCTCAAAATAGGAAGTAAATGTTTAGAAAATGATGATGGCAACATATGTACAAATATGCATGTTACAATTCATGTATGGATTATTATAAGTGCTATAAGAACCCCCAATAAAATTATCTTTTAATAAAATAAGAAGAAATATGTATTTTGTTCCCTGAGATTTATAATATATATGAATAGTCATGCCTGCCACATGTATACCTGTATGTACAAACACACAGATCTATCTATGCACACATTTGTACTCACATTGTCATATACTCATACCTATATACATATAAAACCATACACATATTTCTTGGCTATTGTTGTAAAATTAAACAGTATTTTTAAGTTGTTTCCCCTGGTGTATTTCTTAGAGACATCATTTATTTTGTTCAAGCTGGGTTCATTTCTGCCACACCTTATGCTTTCCCATCAGCAACAACCGTCCACAATCTTGATCCATTACTCATCTCCCAGTTTGTCATGCTGCGAAGGCTTGTTTGTGATGCTGGAAATTACATCAGCAATATTTCAGACCATCAGGTTTGCCCAGAGTGTACTAGTTTCAGTCAAGTTTCTAGACTCAGATGGGGTCAGGGGGAAGAGGCAGTCTACTTCTGAAAGATTAGTTCTGATAAGACTTATGGAAGGGCTTCCGTCAGACGGATTGACACACTGACTATAACAATGGTGAGGATGGAGCAGGACTCAGGACTGGGCAAATCACCCTGAATGATGTGTGTGGAACAAACTTTGTAGAGATGGGGTCCATATACATTGCTGAGCATTGCTTTAGATGTATAATTATTGCATGGAGTTGTCAATGTGTAGATTTTTTTTGGATGCAGATCTTTATGCTTTCTTCAAAGGTGCCTCTGATGGAATCACACTTTCAACCTTTTAACTGGCAGCCAGATAGATGCATTAACCCTTTGCATTTAACAAGCTGTCTGAAGTGGTTACTTATTCAGGTAAATGCTGAGCAGTTGATCAAAAGGTCTGCAGTTTGAAGCCCCCAGCCTGTTCTGTGAGAACTCCATGACAACCAGCAACAGCAAAAAAGTAGGGGGGTGGTGAGGGTGGGGGTAGGTGAAGCTGCTACTAATTTAGAGATGGATATATTTTAGCACTTTTAGTTTTTTGCACCAAGTGATAGGACCAGTGTTAGATAACCCAATAAGCAAATTAATTATGGGCTAGTTTGTACTTATAATTTCACATTTTCCACCACATTAAAGATTCTTCTTCCCCCAATACCAACTATATGGACAGCCGCCCCTCCCCCCAGAAGAATTTACTTCAGAGGACAGCATCGAAGCTTCAGCTCAGGGAGAGGAACAAGTCTGATCAGAGCACACAGGAGCTAATGAAGGGGAAGGAAGAGAGAGTGGAGCGCATCCTGGCCCACCAAGCCTGGAAGACGATATCCCCACTCAGAACAGCAATGCAGACTGGACCATATGGCTGGCCCCACTATGAGACACAATGTCCTTCGCTGACCCATGGCTCTACTGGGGACAACACTGGAGACCCAGTGTCAGGATTGCACCCCGTTTGACCCCACCACACAGAAGCAGACCATTAAGGGCATGCAGCAGAGCATTGAGGGGAGCAGAGCAGGGAGGTTCTGAAGTAGTGCAATGGATAGAATTGGGGCCCAGGGTGTGGCACCCCATCAGACGCAACTGGAGGACACTCCTAGAGGTAAACACAGACCTTGAATTATTTATAGGTTTTTCTTTTTTCAAATTTTTGTTTATTTATTTATTTTGAGGTCATTTTTTGTTGTCATTGTTGTGTCTTTTTTTGTCTCTTTATCTTGGTGTGTCTTGTTTTTTTGTGCACATTATTATCTCTGCAGGTCTATCTAAATGAGATAGGCTGAATGAAGAGTCTGGAGGAGAAAACAATGGGACCGATGGTTACGGGGGGGAAACGGGAGAGGGGAAGAGGGGCAGTGGAGGAAAGGAGGTCATGTTGACCAACCCAGGGACAAGGGAACAACAACTGATCCAAAATTAGTGGCAAGGAGGGTGTGAGAGGCCTGGTAGGGATTCAGCAAGGGCAATGTAACTGAGAGAAATTACTGAAACCCACATGATGGCTGAGTATGATAGTGGGACAAGAGGAAAGTAAAAGGATATAGAGGAAAGAACTAGGAGGCAAAGGATATTTATAGAGGTCTAAGTACAGGCATGTACATATGTAAATATATTTATATAAAATGATGGGGAAATATATCTACGTGCATATATGTATAGGTTTGGTATTGAGGTAGTAGAAGGACGTTGGGCCTCCACTCAAGTACTCCCTCAATGCAAGAACACTTTGTTGTATTGATGCACACCTTCATGACACGATCGCTGAAGACAAATGTGTGCACATGCAAATGTGGTGAAGAACTGTTGGTCAAATGTGTGCACAAGCAAATGTGGTGAAGAAAGCTGATGGTGGCCTGCTATCAAAAGATATAGTGTCTGAGGTCTTAAAGGCTTGAAGGTAAACAAGCGGCCATCTAGCTCAGAAGCAACAAAGCCCACATGGAAAAAGCACACTAGCCTGTGTAACCACGAGAAGTCGAAGAGATCAGGTATCAGGCACCAAAGAACAAAATATCATTGTAAATGAGAGGGAGTGCAGATTGGGGATCCAACGCCCATCTGTCGGTAACGAGATATCCCCTTACAGAGGGTCGTGGGGAGATGAGCCAATCAGGGTGCAGTGTAGCAGTGATGAAGCATACAACTTTCCTCTAGTTCTTTAATGCTTCTTCCCCACTACTATCATGATCCCCAAACTACCATACAAATCCGGCTAGACTAGAAGATGTCCACTGGTACAGATAGGAACTGGAAGCATGGGGATTCCAGGAGCAGTGGTGACAGTGGCAATACCGGAGGGTGGAGGGAAGATGGGGTAAAAGGGGAACTGATTATAAAGCTCTACATATAACCTCCTCTCTGGGGGATGACAACAGAAAAGTAGCTGAAGGGAGGGAGATGTTGGACAGTGTAGGACATGACAAAATAATAATTTATAAAGTATCAAGAGCTCATGAGGGAGTGGGGAGTGGGGAGGGAGGGGAAAATGAGGAGCTGATACCAAGGGCTTAAGTAGAAAGCAAATGTTTTGAGAAAGATGAGGGTAACAAATGTACAAATGTGCTTGACATACCATGGATGTATGTAAGGATTGCAATAAAAGTTGTATGAACAAGAACAAAAAAGTTGTATGAGCCCCCAATAAAATTATATATAAAAAAGATTCTGCTTCAAAATATGACTTGTGGCAACCATAACTAGCTCTAATCTCTTTCCCACCCTCAGGGCATCATCGTATATCAAAGCCACTTTTTCCAACTTACAGTCCCTAAAAGAGACAGAGTACCTGTGAAGGAAGTCAAGGGCTTACTTGTGCTTTCTTACTCATCTGTGATAACAGCCTCACATATTTTTTAAACTATTCACTAGAGACTCAGGTAAGTACAAGCTAGCTCCTGCCACCTGCTCATGGTAGCACAGTCTCCTAAGACCTCTCCGCTGTCAAACCTTGCATGCACTACCTTTGGATCCTTTGCCCAAAAGGAGGAGCTGGGGCTGGCATCTGGCCTCTGTGGTACAGATTTGGGCCTAAAGATAAAGTCAGGGAGAGTAATCCCTGGCCTCTTCCTGTTTCTGTGGGCCCCAGAGTCACAAAATGCAGGCAAGCTAGGGGTCAGCTCCACACCAGCTGTTCTCAATTTTGTTATAGAAGGTGGTGACCTTGGTTTGATTATCTCCCAATTGAGAATTGGATTCTTGTGTTGGGTGATGAGTGCATCTGTGAAACTCTGCTTTCAGCGGGAAATCTCCCAGCCCGAGACTTACAGAGTTTAGTTCCAAGCTGCTTTTAACATATTGTTCAGAAACAGTGCTTTGTTTCTTGTCTGGTTTTCCTTGGACAAGATGTGGCCTTCTCCCTCTCTATAGGCTTGATAAACTTCAGGTTCACTTTCTGGAGTTTACTTCCATTTGGAGACGAAATCAGAGAGCAACAAGAGAGATACTCCTTTGGCACCAGTAAAGGGCTATTCTCATGATATGATCTCCCCAGTGACTTGTCCTAATGTGAGGCAGGATGTATCCTAATTGTTTATGTTCTTTAATTTTTATTTTAGTTTTATGCACTTGGTCACTAGTTAAATCTTGGTTCGTTCTTTCTCTTCCCTGGTTCAGGGGGAAAGAATAACAAAACATTAAGAAAAAGAAAAGAAAAAAACAAACATGGCCTTGTTCTTCCAGTCGCCTGCCTCTATTGACCTCGAGCCTGTCCCACTCACAGAAAACTCTGTTCATGTTATCAGCTTCCTCCCTCAGTTCAATACTTTCCCTTTCTTTCTTAGTTTCTCTGTTCTTTGTGTGTGTGTGTGTGTGTGTGTGTGTGCATACCCTCTGGTGCTTTGTGATCACAGCCTTTGATTAATTTCCTCTGTAAACTGCATTCACTTTTTAAAAAGCAACTCTCTCCTGGCTCTTCTTTTGCTGTTCTGCTTATCCTGTCGCAGATTGTAATTTTAAGGTGACAAGTACACATTTATAATCCCTCCACCCTCCAGGTAAATTATCTGGAAGAACCAAGGAAAGGAACACAGAAAGATTAAATTTGTGATTTTCTCACAGTGACATGGCACTCAGCTGCTAACCCCAAAGTCCAATGAATCCACCTGTAGCCCCGTGGAGACAGATGCGCAGTCTGCTTTCCTAAAGGTAATGACCTTGGAAACATTATGGGGCAGGTTTCCTCTCTGATCGACAGGGTCACTATGCGGAGGAATCATGACAATGGGCTTTGGGTTGTTTCTTCGCCTGGGCTAGTGTAGGCATCTAGTTAGACATGGTCCCCATAGAACCCATGCCATCCCATGTCATTGCCAAACCCTTTAATCCTCACCAACACCACTGGGAGAGAGGTTCTACACTTGAGACTTTGTACAAACAAAACAAAAACCCACCACGAAACTTATTTATCTTACCATGGGACACAACTGGTAAAAATTGAACTGGGATCCAATCTTGGGTTTATTTAAAGTAAAATATCTGCTAAGACCCTGTATTGGGTTGAATAGACAAACAAATCCAGAGGCATTCATATGTGTGTAAGAGAAAGGTTTATATCAAGATTACCATATATACTCGAGTATAAACCAACCCAAATATCAGCCGAGGCACCTAATTTTACCACAACTGCATAAAAATATATGCTGAAAAGCTCAGTTTATACATGAGTGTATACGGTAACTGTATGTCAAGAAAACATCCCAGCCCTGTCCAGATCAGGTCTATAAGTCTGATATGAGCCTATATGTCTGATAATAGCCCATAAATTCCTCTTCAGACTCATGTAACCACTCACAATGATGCCTAATGCAGGGGGATCACAGGTCGGCAGGTGGAAAGTCTAGTGGATCCAGTGGCAGTGGAAGCATCTCTGCACTGGCACAGGTGTGCATGTGGCTCCTCCTTCTCTCTGAGTGTCTCAACAGCAGGAAAGTGAACCACAGAGAAAGTTTATGGTACACCTCCAGGGAGACAGAAAGGAAGTTCCCAGAATCCCATGAAGGACATACCCACAAGGAGGCATCATCAAAGTGTGACTTGATTGACAGGCTAGACTCCACCCCTACACTTATTTATCGAGCTGACATTAAATTATGTAGCTATCACAGACCCCATTGCCTCTGAGTCCTTTTGCTTTTGCTTATTATAAAAGAATAAGGCACTGTGAAATAGGAAGGATATTGGTACTACACGATTTGGGTAGGGAAGACACTGGGATGAGCTAAATGCAACAGAGACAAATACTGTTTTATCTACAATCCTGTAATAGCAGTGACTCGTGAGTAGACGCACTGATACATATAGAGACAAAAAGTGGGACTGTACTCATGAATATGAGTGCAACAAAGTTATAGAAACTTGTCAGACATAAACAGACACAATGATGCCAGGGGTCCCTGGGCCTGGAAGGTTTGGGGGGACACCAGGGTCAAGCGTCATAAAGTAGTCCACAGCAGCATTATTCTGCATTTTACTTTGGTGAGTACCTATGAGCACCTTAAAAGGTTTTGAGCAGCCATGTACGGTGCAACTCTTAGTCTCTCCCTGTCTGGTAGAGAGTGAAGAAAATTGAAGATGCGTGGAAACAATGATTCTAATGGAACATAGAAACACCAGTCTTCATTATCTGAAGACTGGCATGACTAGGTGGTTCCTTCCACCACCGACTGCTCAGAAAGGGATCACTTTACTGGGTTCTGAATAGAGTGGCAGAAAAAAATGTGCAACAAAACTGAAAATCATAAAAAAGACCAGGCTTACTTGTCAAATAGAGGCTGTTGGAAATCCCAAGACTAAGGACATTAATCACCCTTCAGATGTGGATATGAATTCATCCTTAACGCTCAATTTTTAGCCAAACTATAGACAGGTGTGTAAGAAGGAGCGGCACCACTAATGAGGCACACACAACTTAGTATAATCATCTATTTGAAATGCAAAGAGCCAGGCATTTGCCCAAGGTCAAAGTTCAGAAGGGTGAGAAAAGAAGGTGGAATGGAAACAAGAACCAGAGGGAAAAAGTAGAATAAGTGATGTTACATTGAGGGATCAGAGTTGGTGAGATGAAACAAAATATCCATGAATTGTTAAATGGAAAACTGATCCACTTTGTAAACTGTGACCCCATTCACAATAAACAGAAAAAAAAGAAAACTCTATTTAATCACAGGAGGGAAAAAACTCAGATTATCCACAGTAGATTTTAACACATTACTTTCAACCAAGGAATGAATAACTAGAAGATCTCAGTAACATAATCAACTAACATGACATCACAGACATGTACAGAGCACTCAAATTAACAAAAAAAGCAATACACATTCTTTTCCAGAACATAGGAATCATTCTCCAGAGTACCATATGCTAGGCCAGAAAGCAAGCCTCAATGAATTCAAAACAATACATTTTAAAGTCACAAAACCCACATGGAAGAAGCACACCAGTCTGTGTGATCACAAGGTGTCAAAGAGTTCAGGTATCAGGCATCAAAGAACAAAAAATCAAATCATTGTGAATGAGGGGGAGTACAGATTGGGAACCCAAGACCCATCTGTAGGCAACTGGACATCCCCTTACAAAAGGGTCGCTGGGAGGAGACGAGCCAGTCAGGGTGCAGGGTAACAATGATGAAACACACAACTTTCCTCTAGTTCCTAAATGCTTCTCTCCAACTCACCCACCCCCACCCCACTATCATGATCCCAATTCTATCTTATTAATCTGGCTAGAACAGAGGATGTACACTGGTACAGATAGGAACTGGAAACACAGGGAATGCAGGACAGATGATCCCTTCAGGACCAGTGGTAAAAGTGGAGATACTGGGAGGGCAGAGGGAAGGTGGGGTGGAAAGGGGAAACAGATTACAAGGATCTACATATAACCTCCTCCATGGGGGATGGACAACAGGAAAGTTGGTGAAGGGAGTGGGTAATATATGACAAAATAATAATAATTTATAAATTATCAAGGGTTCATGAGGGGAGGGGAGAGCAGGGAGGAAGGGAAAAATGAGGAGCTGATACCAAAGGCTCAAGCAGAAAGCAAATGTTTAGAGAATGATGATGGCAGCAAATATAAAAATGTACTTGACACAATAGATGTATGGATTGTGATAAGAGCGCATGAGCCCCCAATAAAATGATTAAAAATACATTTTGAAATAATTAAAGAAAAACTTTTTTCATATCACAATGCTGTAGAAATCAATAACAGGAAGAACAAGAAAACAATCCAAATAACAAAGAAATGGAATAATACTGTGCTTTAAAACTACTGAGTATACATGAAAGTCAAGATAGATGAACTCTTCAGAAACAGTAACAGGAGTAACGATTCCCTGCAGGTATGAGAAGATGAGGTGGGGAAGCGGGGGAAGAGGGAGCTAATAGCACTGATGATTGTATCACTCCAGATCACAGCCAATGAGACCTCTGTGTAGGCATGACCTTCTCCTGAGAATTCTAGGAATTCCGGTATTTCCTCCTTGGAGGCAGGAGATACCTCTCTCACTCCTCACTCCATTGCTGGGAAGACACAAGGCTGACTCCCTGCGAGACATCCCTGAGAAGCCACATGGACCTACCCTGAACATCGACCTGGAGAAGCCACATGGAGACCCTTGCCATCATTGAGATGTGTACGCCACTGGATCCAAAGACTTTCTACCCACTGGCCTGTGATTATCCTGCATTTGGCGCCATTGCCTGTGTTTCTGGAGTCTGAAGAGGACTTATAGATTAGTATTGGACATATGGGCTAATATCAGACTTATGGGCTTTTACTGGGTTGGGATGTGTTTTTAAAAAAAATCATTTTATTGGGGGTTCGTACAATTCTGATAACAATCCATACATATATCCATTGTGTCAAACACATTTGTTGCCATCATCATTCTCAAAATATTTGCTTTCTACTTGAGCCCTTAATATCAGCTTGGGATGTTTTCTAGTGTATAATTTATATAAAACTCTCTCTTAGACACAGATGTGTTTATGCATTTGTTTCTCTAGTCTATCCAGACTAATACACTTACACACATATGAGTGTTACACACATATGGATGTTTCTCTAGTGAACCCAAACTAACAGTTTTCAATAAAACGATTTTTTTAAAAAGAAAAAGCACTACTGAGTTATGTAAGAAATTAAAAGTAAAATAAAAATTCCTAGAGTCAAATGAGAATAAAAACGCAGCAGAGCAAACCCTATGGCACACAGCTAAAGCAGCGCCGTGCACACCGTCGACATAAAATAACCCAGCCAACACTGAAGAACAGCATCTCCACAATTAGAAACAGATCAGCAAAAATCTGATGGCTAACAAAAGAAAAGAAGAAATAAAAATTAGAGCAGTAATAGATTGAAAGGAAAACTGGGTGTGTGTGTGGGGGGGAGGGGTGGAAATAAACAAGACTAGAAATAGGTTCCATGAAAGGAATAATAAAACAGACAAACCACTGGCCAATTTAAGAAAGGAAAAGAGGAAGAAAATAAAGTGAATAAGAAATTAAACGGGCGCCCACATGGAAGAAGCACACCGGCCAGTGGGATCACGAGGTGCCAAGGGACCAGGTATAAGGCATCATACCAAAATATATATATATATATATATATATATATATATATATATATATATATATATATATATATGTGTGTGTGTGTGTGTGTGTGTGTGTGTGTGTATGTATGTGTATATATGTGTATATGTATGTATATATATATATATACACACCATATTAAATGAAGGGGGAAGTGCAGAGTGGAGACCCAAGGCCCAAGTGTCGGCCAATGGAGATCCCCTCATAGAGGGGTTTAGGAGAGGAGATGGGTCAGTCAGGGTGCGAGGTAGTACCGATGAAGAGCACAGCTTTCCCCCGGATCCTGGATGCTTCCTCCCCCCAACTACCATGATCCGAATTCTACCTTGCAGGGCTGGATAGGGCAGAGGTTGTACACTGGTGCATATGAGGGTTGGAGGCACAGGGAATCCAGGGTGGATGATACCTTCAGGACCAAGGGTGTGAGGGGCGATGCTGGGAGAGTGGAGGGTGAGTGGGTTGGAAAGGGGGAACTGATTGCAAGGATCCACATGTGACCTCTTCCCTGGGAGAGGGACAGCAGAGAAGGGGGGGAGGGGAGACTCCGGATAGGGCAAGATATGACAAAATAACGATGTATAAATTACCAAGGGCACATGAGGGAGGGGGGAGAGGGGAGGGAGGGGGAAAAAAAAAGAGGACCTGATGCAAAGGGTTTAAGTGGAGAGCAAATGCTTTGAGAATGATTGGGGCAGGGAATGTATGGATGTGCTTTATACAATTGATGTATGTATATGTATGGACGGTGATAAGAGTTGTATGAGTCCCTAATAAAATGTAAAAGAAGAAAAGAGGAGAAAAAAATGATTAGGGCAAAGACTGTACAGATGTGCTTTATACAATTGATGTATGTATGTGTATGGACTGTGATAAGAGTTGTATGAGCCCCTAATAAATTATTTAAAAACAATTTTTAAAGATAAAAAAAAGAAATTAAACGGGCACCATTACAACTGGAAAAAAAGGATAATAATAGAACACTGTAAACTGTAATCCAACAAAAATTTAAAACAAAAAAGACATGGAAAATTGTCTAGAAACCATGGGGGAAAGGAGACTAGGGCAGGGTCGGATATGAAAATAATGATAATTTATAATTTATCAAGGGGCCACGGGAGGTGTTGGGGGGAAGAGGAGCTGACACCAAGGACTCAATAGAAAATAAATGTTTGGAAAATAATGATGGCAACATATGTACACATGTGCTTGATAAAAGTGATGTATGGAGTGCTACAAGAGCTGTACGAGCCCTCAATAAAATGTTAAAAGAAAATTGTCTAGAAACACACTACCTACCTAAATTAACACTGATTGGGTGTTTGAAAAGATCCATAGGAAAGAAAGAAAGGAAAGAAAGATCCATAGCAAAGAAGAAATTAAACAGATCACTAAAAAACAAAGAAACAGAAAACACAAGATCCCGGTTGGGGGTGGGGAACCTCTCCAGATGGCTTCACAGGAGAATTCATGGGAGAAAGGGATGGAATACTCTATGGAGCAAACAGAACCCTGACACCACAGCCAGGCAAAGACAACAAGAAAAGGGACGGTTATAGACCAGCCTCCCTTATGAACAGACACAAAATAAAAAAAGCTTAGCCAATAGAATCCAACATTATACCCCCAAAATATAATTGTACTTAACCATGTTGGTTTCATACTATGTATCAAGGATGGTTCGATATTAGAAATAAAACCAATGTAGCCCACCACATAAATAAAAGAAAGGAAAAGTACCATGTGTTCCTATAAATGGATGTAGGGCACTTGGTAAAATCTAACACAGATTCCTGAAAAAATATTCCCAGCAAAACAGGAATACAGACAAAATTTTTCAACACAATTAAGGACATATGTGCAAACATTATTTAATGGAGACAGGCTAACAGCATTCCCTTGAGAAGGGGAAGCAAAAAATGCTGTCCTTTCTAATCACCCTCAATCAGTATTGCATTGGAAGTCTTAACCAGTGAGGTAAAACTGAAGTTTCCATAGAAAAGGAACTAAAAGTTACTAGAGTGCAAAATAGGACTAAGGATATAGAACGTAGGAGAGACAAGTGATGTGGTCCAAACCAAAATCAATGCCATCAATGCCTTTAACCTTTCACCTTGGCAAGAAGGTTGAACTTGATCTTCAGGATAATGGGAGAGCACAGAAGGGATTTAGACACACAGAGAACATTCTCTAGTGCCTATCTCCCTGACTGCACACTAATTGATTTAATATCCACCACAAGTTATCAGTAAATGTGTTAGTCATCATTTTTCAGGCATATAAACAGAGCTTAAAGAGGTCAGATGAGTTGATAAATACTAATAAATATAGGGTTGCTAGATTCAGGAGCAACTTGATGACAGTGGTTTTTAAAAAATCATAGTTATTATTAAGTAAAATAGTCACTGTGATTGAAATGGCTAAACAGTAGGTTTAAAGAAAAGCCACTTATCTCACAATATACGTATTGAGGTGCAGGCAGTCGGGTGGAGGTCAGACCAAACCCAAGGAGGTACATGTGAATCCAACAGAAGGGAGGAAGGGGTGGGATAAAAGGGGGAGGGGGGTAGATGCTGAGATGATGGCAATGAGGAGAGCAGGGCACTGACTCATCCAGGGGGAGCGTGTTGGCTGTCTCCACAGAATTGGGAGTGTGCATACAGACCCCACCATGGCTCACCAAACCATGTGGAGGAACGCATGAAAGAGTGGGCTACAGGACCGGCCCAACCAAAGCCAAACTGACCCCACCCTAGGAGTATGTGTGCCAGAGAACACACTAAACCTTCAGATTGGGGAAAGGGGCCGACATGTCACGCCCACATGAAAGCAAACCAAGAAGGAAAAAGAGAAAGGGACAGTCGCCCTAGACCCCATATTGGCACACCAAGCACGGAGGACTTATAATCTATCAAGGGGCCACGAGGAGGGGCTGGGAAGGAAGGGGAAAAAAGAGAAGCTGATACCAAGGGCTCAATAGAAAGTAAATGTTCAGAAAAGAATGATGGCAACATACGTACAAATATGCCAGATACAACTCATGTATGGATTGGTAAGAGCCCCCAATAAAATGACCTTTTAATTAAAAAAAGAAATAGCTAAGAAAGCTCAACCACCACAACAAGCAATGGACTGGATCTCCAGTTGAGACACACTTCATCAGTCTTATTAAATATACATTTCATATTCTATTCCTTCTCAGTGGTCTGATAGCTTCTGAAGATTTACAGTGGGGCTGTACATAAAATGGAACAGTAAAAGGGGGTGCCATTGTGCTGACCCCATGTGTGCCAAGGACCTGCTCTCTATAGGGTTGCCCAGAGCTAATGTTTCTGAAGTCACTCACTAGCCCTTTCTTCCAATGTTCCTATGGCCAGCATTGGACCGCCAACCTTTGGGTTAGACGCTTCTGTACTGCATATGCTTATTCAAGGTCTACATCAACCAGGACTAGAGGGCATTATGCCTTCGTAGCATGTATGATGATCTTCCTAATGAAACAACAGCATACACATATTTGCCACCAGAGAAACATTATCTGTTTTTCAATTTTTAAGTGATCTTGTTAGCATTTAGGACATACACTGTAAATATAACAAGTTATTATAGATATGAATTAGCCTTATAAGAAGGGGTGTGGCGGGAACAACTTCTATCAACTTATTTATACCTGTGTGTGTCCAGCCTATCAATCAGGTCAATGCTTAATGATGCCTTTTGCAGGTATGACCTTTTCATGAGAGAGGGTGAGAACCTCTCTTAACTTGCCCTTTAGCCTTCCCTGCTTGCTGGGAAACTGCCTTCCTTCACGGGGTCGCTGAACCTGCAGCTTTCTTGGGAGCTGGGGTTGCCCTGCCAGAGTCCATGAGACTACTCTGCACCCCCTGATCTGTAGTGTCCGTTTCCAACTTCACCAGTCTGCTTTATGTCTCTAAGTCCTTACTTGAATGAATTTACATTCTCTCAATGTGCTCTTGTGGGGGAGGGCAGAAGTCAAGTGTCTTTATGTAAGTACAATTTCACTGAGCAACTACGTTTAAATTTCATTTCGGTTGGAATGAAGAGCTGTTTAGAAAGTTAAATATCAAAGTGAGGTAAAGAACTTCAAGTTGCTAAATAGCCTAAAAAGAAACCACTACTTATCCGTCAAATGTGTTGCACTGCGGTGACTTTCTGGCTGCTGTGATACTCGAGGCTCTCACTGGCATTGAAAAGACCAGTAGCTTCCTGTTTGTGTTTTGTATGACTTGCTTTGTATAAGATTCAGGATAGAGATTGATCATTATCTAGGGCAGTGGTTCTCAATCTTCCTAATGCCATGAACTTTTCATACAGTTCCTCATGTTGTGGTGACCCCCAACCATAACATTATTTTCATTGATACTTCATCACTGTCATTTTCCTACTGTTGTGAATTGGTTGACCCCTGTGACAGAGTTGTTCGACACCCCCCCCCCAAAGGGATTGCGACCCACAGGTTGAGAACTGCTGGTCTAGGGGTATGGCAGGGAAGTGGGGGGTTGGGGTGGGGTGGGGGGACGGGGAGCTATGAGAATGAGTCCCAGAAGAAAATGTTCTGGAACTGATAGTAGCGGTGACTGCACATATCTAAATATGATTGAATGGCTAAATTGCAGGACGTGTGAAGCATCTGCCAATGAAACTCATTTCTTTGAAATACCAGCAGTGACACTCATGGTGAGAAGGTTTCAAGAGCTTCCAGACCAGGCTAGGAACAAGAGGCAGTTAACTTCGGAGGCATTAGCCACTGAAAACCCATGAAGAGCAGTGGAACATTGTCTGATGTAGTGCCAGAAGATGAGCCCCTCAAGTTGGAAGTCACTCAAACTACAACTGGAGAAGAGCTGCCTTTTCAAAGTGCGGTTGACCTTAAAGATGACCATACAAAGGCATTCAAACCATGTGAATCATATAAATTATAAAAACATCGTGAAGAATGTGAATTACAGAATATTTAATGGTGCTCATGCAGAACCAAGGGGCAGAGGTTCAAAAAGAGCAAGGAGCTATAGCCTTTAATTAAAATCAGGAAAAGTTTGTGTCAGGGGTATATAGTTTCATCATACTTATTCAATCAGCATACTGAGTAAGTAATCTGAGAGCCTGTACTGTGTTTTGAAATGAGTTTGCCTTCAGAACACAGGTGTTGAATACTTGAGCCAAAAGGGGCAAGGAAAAGACCCACATCAACATCCTCCTCATTGGACACTAGATTCTCAAAAGTCCATCACTGGTCACCTGATTTACAAATGTGATGGGATGGACAAAATAACAATGGAAAATTTTGAGAAGGAAGCTGCTGAGATGGGGAAGGGCTCCTTCAAGTCTGCCTGGGTCTTGGATAAGCAAAATGCTGAATTCGAGTGTGGCATCACTTTTGATCGCTCCCTGAGGACATTTGAGACCAGTAAGTACTATGTAACCATCATGGATGCCCCTGAAAAGACTTCCTTAAAAACAATACAGGAACTTCGCAGGTTGACTGTGCTGTCCTCATGGTTGCTGCTGGGGTTGGTGAAGTGCAACATGTCCTTCTGGCTTACACACTGAGTGTGAAGCTGCTCGTTCTTGATAAATTGTATTCTACTGAACCACCCAACAGCCAGAAGAGATATAAGAAATCATTCAGGAAGTCAGCATCTCCATGAAGAAAACTGGCTACAACCCTGACACACTAAGTTGTAGCCTTTGAGCTAATTGCTGGTGGGCATGGTGAAAACCTGCTTGGGTCAAGTGCTCATATGCCTGGGCTCAAGGGATGGAAGGTGACCCATAAGGATGATATTGTCAGTGGTCAACATTACCATGAAGCTTTGGGTGAAGCTCTGCCTGGGGACAATGTAAACTTCAATGTCAAGGACATTTCTATAAAAGACATTCTCCTGGCAGTGTGGCTGGTGACAGCAAAAATGACCCATCAAAGGAAGCAGCTGGCTTTACTGCTCAAGTGATCATCCTCAACTCGCCAGGCCGAACCAGTCCTGGATGCGCACCTGTGGATTGGCTCAACGCCCACATTGCTTGCAAGTTTGCTGAGAAGATTGATGGCCATTCTGGCAAGCTGGAAGATGGTCCCGAATTCTCGAAGTCTCATGATGCTTCCATCGTTGACAGGGCCCATGTGTGTGGAGAGCTTCTCCGACTGTGCTCTTCTTTTGTCATTTGTTGTTTGAGACATGAGACAACAGTTGCTGTGGATGTCATCAAGGCAGTGGACAAAAAGTGTCCAAGGTCACCCAGTCTGTCCAGAAGACTCATGAGGCTAAACAAATATTACACATCACACCTGCCACCCCGGTCATAAGCAGTAGTGGGAACCGGTCTCAGCACTGTTGGTCTGAACTGGTCGTCTAGTCGTCCGAGACTGGTTAATGATAAGAGTGCATCATAAAGCTTTCAGAAGGAAAGGATTGCGGACCCTGTTTCACTGTGTGTGGTACTTTTAACTTATTCAGTTTTAAAAATAAACAAAAAAAAAAAACCAAAAATAAATAAATAAACATTTTTAAAATGGAAAACAACCTGACCAAAAATTTGTCGCGGAATTTTGAGACCCATTAAAACAGTGGTTCTCAACCTGTGGGTCGCAACCCATTTGGGGGTTGAATGACCCTTTCACAGGGGTCGCCCAATTCATAACAGTAGCAAAATTAGTTATGAATTAGCAATAAAAGTAACTTTATGGTTGGAAGGTCACCACAGCATGAGGAACTGTACTAAATGGTTGCAGCATTAGGAAGGTTGAGAACCACTGCCTTAAAACAAAGTTTAATGAGAGAGCCTAAATGAAGTTGGCCTGTGTGAAAAAGAAGACATCAAGGTTGAATAACAACCCGGGATGAGCAGATGACTCAACCTTGCTTGCCAAAAGTGCAGAGGCCTTGCGACATTTATTGATGAAGGTCAAAGACTGGAACTTTCTCAGTATGAATTACTACTCAAGGTAAAGAAAACCCGAACTGAGACCTTCACAACTGTAACAGCGGACGACAGCATGAATGACAAGGAAGAGCTTGAAGTTATCAATGACTTCACGCTGCTTGGATCCGCAATCAGTAAATATGAAAGCAGTAATGTACTGCACTGAGTGAGGCTGCCTGACACAAGCCGAGGGGACAGGAAGCTGGACAATGAAAAGGAATACTTCAGAAGAACTGGTGCATGGACTTTTCGTGTAAGCCGAGAATAAACACATCTATCGTGCATGAAGCATGGCCAGAATGCTTCTCAGAAGGTACAATGGCAAAGCCCATTTTCATTTACTTAGGACGCTTTATCAGGAGACAACAGTATCCAATCTCTGGAAAAAGACATTGTTTTTGGTAAAGTACAGGATCAGTGAAAAAGAGGAAGATATTCAAAGAGATGGAAGGAGACAATGGCTACAATAGGTCCAAACATAATTGTTAGGATGGTGGTAGGACTGGTCAATGTAAGGAAGTTTGCAGTGAGTGAAGCCAATTTGGTGGCACTGTGCAAAGCAAGAAGTTATCAAGTGCATACGCAAGAGAGAACAGCTCCTTTAAAGTGTGCTGGACAAAACCAAAATGCGTTCTCGCTGCACTTATCTCGCAAGCATTATTGGTGAATGTGGTTTCACTACAAGAGGCTGAAACTGTGTTTCTCAGGTGGGAGGGGGCATGGAGTGTGTTCAACTACTCCACCACCTGACAAGTCCAGCTGCTGGAGTAAGGACACGCCTTCGTGCAATGAAGGTCCTGCTGTCACCTTGAGACAAGATGCTGTCCCAACCTTCCTCGCCCCGCCCCCCGGCTCCGCTCCAGATCGTCATTAAACCAATACCACCACTTTAAAATTTCAAACCGGTTGAGAAGTTGGTGGTGCTTTGAAGAATATGAAACTGTTCTGACTGATGGAGTTTCCCGGTAGGTGGAATGCCGAGCAGAACAACTGGAGGTAGCTGGAGCAGTTTGTGTGTCTGCGTGTGTCTTAACTATAAATTAACTGAAGAGACTGAAGGGGAAAAAACGAGCAAGTGGTCCCATGTGGCTGGGGAGCCGCACGCGCGCAGGCAGGCATGCCTGAAAGTGGTCCCTCTTGGCAATTATTGCGAAGGGATACAAGAGACCAGTCAGGCTTTGCAAATGCTGGCTCATCTGTCATTTCCAGCTGTCCCTTCCTGCCCAGTCCAAGTCCAACTGTGGGTTTGTTCGCAAGCAGCAGGCCTGCCTGTACCTTCCTTTCTAGCAGGCAAGCCTCAGCCTCAGACAGTGGGAACAGGGTGGTGATCTAGTACTAAAAGCTGGTGAGCTTTCAGCGTCCACATCCTGTTTGCATAGGAGACACAAAGGCCTGAACAGAGTTTTCTAGGTGGCTTAACCAGATGAAGGACGATGACCTAACCTACTGCCATTCGGACCACTATGCTTACAGGATCAGAACGCTTCAACTTTGTCCCAAGGAGCAGTTGATGGGTTTGAACCAGCAACCTGTGGTTACAGTCCAGTACTTAATGTAGAATGCCACCAGGCCCCCCTCAGGAATGGTGACATGGGGAGTGATAATGTGCCCTAAGATTCGAAGTTGACAGGAAATTCATTAGAGCACTATTTTGTAACAGTAGTTTCTCTTAATATCCCGGTCTAGAGCAGAGTCCGGAGTGATGAAGTCAAACTTTACTAAGTGGCAGTCATTCCGTCTTTAACTCAAATTGATTCCTGGTTGAACATTGGGGATTTGAGAATGGGAATTCCCATTTCGTCTTACAATTTGAGAAGGTATGAGGGTTGGAAGTCTCATTTAACTGTTAAGCGTGTGTAATAAGCATGTTAAGTATATTTAATCTTGTGGTGCTAGGGAGTGTTTCCATACCATTTCATTTGTGTTGTGTAAGGATGATTCACAGGAAAGAAAGGGCAGAGACCAGGACAATTTAGCCTGAACTCCTTTGGAAGCCACGTGGGATAAGATGAGAATGAGCACTTTGGGGTGCTGCCTTTCCTGTCCTCATGCCTGGTCTATCCCTGTCTGCCTTTCCTGTCCTCATGCCTGGTCTACCCCTGTCTGCCTTTCCTGTCCTCATGCCTGGTCTACCCCTGTCTGCCTTTCCTGTCCTCATGCCTGGTCTACCCCTGTCTGCCTTTCCTGTCCTCATGCCTGGTCTACCCCTGTCTGCCTTTCCTGTCCTCATGCCTGGTCTACCCCTGTCTGCCTTTCCTGTCCTCATGCCTGGTCTACCCCTGTCTGCCTTTCCTGTCCTCATGCCTGGTCTACCCCTGTCTGCCTTTCCTGTCCTCATGCCTGGTCTACCCCTGTCTGCCTTTTCTGTCCTCATGCCTGGTCTACCCCTGTCTGCCTTTCCTGTCCTCATGCCTGGTCTACCCCTGTCTGCCTTGCTGGCAGGAAGAATTTCTTCTTGGGGAGTTAAACAGGTGTGAAGTCAGGCAACAGAGGTGGCTTAAGGTGGTAGCAATATCAACTTAAATCCAAAGGGCATGCTGTTGGTGATAGTTCTTGCAAAGGGCCCACCGAATGAGCAGTCAGTCTCAGGTCAGAATTGTTATAGCTCCCTTCCTATTGAGAGTCCTGGTGGCACGGGGTTACACACTTGGCTGCGATTCTCAAGGTAAGCAGTTTGTAGCCACCAAACACACAAGGGAAAGACGAGGCTTTCTGGCCCCTGTAAGCAGTTATTCTAGGAAACTCAGAGGGACAGTTCTACCCTGGCCTATAGGGTCACTATGGGTCAGCATTGACTCCATGGCAGGGAGTTTTGTTTCTGGTTTATGTAGACAAGTGACTAAAAAAGATACTTTTGTCTTAATTATATAGTATAGCTTGACTCCACAAACAAGTCAATTCCAACTCGGGCTGATCCGACGTGTGCAGAGTAGAACTGTGCTCCACCCACTTTGTATGGCTGTCGGCTGAGGCATCTCTGGGTGGGTCCAATCTGCCCAGCACGGAGCCTTCACTGTTTGCATCACCTATTCATCTTAAGAAAACATCTCTTCCCATGATCTTTGTCCTGTGGGAGAGGACAATTGTCCAGGCACTAGACAGAAGCTTCAGCACGACAATGCTTAGAGTGCATTAAATAAATATAAATTTTATTAAAAACACTCACATAGCGTTATCAGGAATGGTATAATAATAAACAGCTTTCAAATAACCTGCATTCATTACATTACAATACTTACAGTATTTATAGACCATTCTTAAATTTTATGAACAAACCAAACATTTCATGAAAATGAATAAAACTAAGTTTAAAAAAGCGTAGAAAAATGCACACAGAAGTTCATTACCTTAGTGTCAAACTGCAAAAGCTTCCTACACAAGTTAACCACTAGCTTTCGAAGTGAACTGTACATCACTGTGCGTCAATCAAGATGAAAATTCCATTCAAGTAAAGTTGACACCACTTAGAAGCATTTTCAAGTATGGCTATATAGTCAACCTGATATTCCTATATAAGCAAATTGTACATCTGCTTCCCATTCATTCTGAGGCAGGTTTCATATCTACAATTAGCTATTTGATATTGACAATTTGCAACTTCCTTCCTTCTCTCCCTATTTAACCTCTCCTCAGCTCCTCAAACTGCAATTCCTGTTCCTGTGGGCATCAAGTTTGACAAATGACAGTGGCAGATACAGAATCCAAATATTCCTCCGGGATGATAAACTGAAAACCCAGCAAATGGCCACACTGTCATCCCAGCTCACGGCGACCTTGTGGACCTTGCCTAGCCGCGGGCCATTCTCACAGCACAGCCCACAAAATGCAACAAGATTTCGAGTTCATGATCACGGTCTATACAAAACATTAAAATCGCATGATCTGGTATATGTAAAGGAAATTCTTGTCTTTAAAGTGGACACAGCCATATTTTGTTTTAAAAGATAAAATTCAGATTGCAAAGATCATAAAGATTGATCAAACAGAGATCTCCTTGATTAAGAACGTATTTGAAATCTTAGTACGCAAAGCTGTGCTTTGAACACAATGTAATCATACAAAATATTGCACACCACACTTCTTAGTGCTCGGCCCCTTCAGGGGAGTCTCGTGAATCC
This sequence comes from Tenrec ecaudatus, assembly GCF_050624435.1. Taxonomy (NCBI): domain Eukaryota; kingdom Metazoa; phylum Chordata; class Mammalia; order Afrosoricida; family Tenrecidae; genus Tenrec; species Tenrec ecaudatus. The sequence continues at coordinate 116,023,529 of NC_134532.1, forward strand.
GGTGCCTGTGTTCATTACAGGTCCAAAATGCCCGATTGAGAGTTGACTCTTGCCAACAGCCACTTGCCAAACTCCTGCCTTATAATTTTCCCTTATCAGCTCAATGCATTCTCTTCTCATGTCACCGTTTTCCTGCTTAAACAGCCAAGAGTCCTCACTTTTAAAATGCTTTTTAAAATTTTTTATAATACAATGAACCAACAGATTTACAAAATCAGTTTTAGTTATACTGGGACATATACAAGTAAAGTTGGAGGGATTCAAAGGGTTAAATCCCAGGGGGCGAGGGGGAACCAACCTATTAACCTACCATTTTACATAAACACAGGTGACATGTTGGCATAAGGAGAACATGAGCTGAAATATCCCTGAATTTTTAGAACAAAAAGGTTGAAGTTCAAGTTATACTTGCTAAGAAATCAAGTATTGAAAAATGGTATGTTTATGTTTTTTAAACCATTAAAAAAAAAAGACTGGGGGTGGGGGAGATCATGGTACACAATGTTAGACGCTTTCACTCTCAGTTCAATATCCTATTGCCAAACTAGTGTTGAGGTATATGACAAGTAGGAACATCACTCAAACTTTTAATGAATTCTTAGCTCACATTACGATAAATTTGTAGCAGGCTGAGTAGCACCATCATGATGTGAATTCTGCTTCAAACCCATATATATATATATATATATATATATATATAATGTATATGTGTATATATATTTATATATATTTAATTTCTTACAGTACTAAAATACTAAAGCATTGTGTTAAAAAGTTGTGTTTACAATTTAATTTACTATACAACTCTCTCGTTTCTTTATACAAATTAATGATTTTAAAACCACCACAGCACACCAGCTGCCCTTTTTATTTTTGTCTCTTTAATGAACAGATTCACACAGAACTAACCCTGTTTATTCATCCTATGCAGGCATCAGTCTGCTCAATCTTCCTGGTAACGAGGACACTTAAGAAATGACAACATCACAATGCACATAATTATCCACACAAAGGCCGACTGCCATTCCGTCGTTTGAAGAGCGTACAGATCCATGAAATAGCACAAACTTAAGTGAACTACATTTCTTGAGTTGGTAGCTTGTCGTGAATTAATACCTGCAGTTAACAGAAAATTCTTAAAACTGTATACATTTGAGCAATGAACTTGTCATACAACTTTGTATAGAACAGTTTTACAGTAGAGCATGAGAGATGAGCACCCAAAAGTGTGTTTTGTGGACAAATGTATTCCCAGGAATCCAGTAAGCCCCATTTTGGATTGAACTGGCTGCATTGAAAATGGACAGACTGCTCATCAGCAGAGGTGTGACAAAAAGCAAAAGTATTTTCAAACACTTTCCTTTAAATTAAAAAAAAAAATCAACTTTTCATTTGAAACTGAAAGTAAACTTTTAAAGAACGTCTCAGTACCTTAGCATTGTTCAAGTTGTCAAAGCTTAGGTAGACAAAGTGCTTCTAAGACACGATTTCAAATATTTATACATATACATGTGTGTACATGTAAGTATACATATATGTACATATATACGTTTATTGTCCTACAAGGACCTCACTGGATGAGCAAAATCCAGTGGCCTTTAAAATGTCCACATTTGGAAAACTAAACTTGTATTAAGAATGGGGTCACCATGATAAAAACGTGAATGACAGGTACCCCTATTTTCAAGGGCATTGGAGTTCACTCATAGCATCTTGATATAAAGGCATCAAATTTTTAACTATTAAAGACACCGTTTTCTTAGCACCATTTCTTAGAAACATCCAAACAAATTCAGTGTTTTACAGCCTACTCATGTATGCTTCCGGTAGCTATCTTGATAAATAAAAGTTAATATTAAGATTACAGTAAAAACTGCATGTTAAAAAGCCAAAATTCCAGTATTTCAGTACATCGTATATTCAGCACCAGATGGTATGTTAAGATTCCTGCCACTGTAAGACTACAGTACTATGTTCCATGACTACGCAAACTCCTTATTAGCAAAAGTGGTCACAGATGCAGTTGTAAGGGGGGCGGGGGAATCACATTTACATACCATCTTATTCATAATAGAACCAGTGTCTAAAAATGCAAATTGAGACCCACTCTTCCTTACCTTCCTTTGCATAGAATGCTTTGGTCTTTTTCCTAGATGCCATCTGTGACCACTTAAGAGAGGAATCAGTGGAAATTAAGTGCTCTGGTAAAATCATTTCTTTATGTGCAGGTGAGCCAACTCTTTTCCCACCACGTTCGTTCATCACACATTCTGTGCCCCGTGCCCCCTGCCCACGCCACGGAGACTACATAACTGACAGGTGGGCCGCGGTCGTTTAAAGAGGTAACCGACCCCAAACGGTGATGTTATATGTATCTGTTGTAAGGCCCAGTGACCCGAGTGAAGGCGTATGGAGATGTAGTTACCGAAGTGGGTGTGGTTATGGACATGGTCCTTTCCGTCAGCGACTTGATGAAGCGCAGGTAGGTGGGCTCTGCGGGTTCGTGCGGCTCGATCGGCTCCCGTTTCACCTTTTTGCCGTGGGTTTTCGGAGGCACGTGGTCCGGGCCGTACTTTTCACACTCTTCCTCTTTCTCGCGGGCTTTCTCGGCCATTTTGGCTTCCCAGAGGGCCAGGCCGTGCTTGGGCTCATTCAAGCTTTTATGCTGATAAAATACAAGGGAGATCCTGGTGGGGTGATTCCTATTCGGGTTGTTTATAGGGGTTGTAGCGTGTAGCTCACGCTTTGCACACTCGATAAGGATTGACCCATGACATGGGGCCACAGCTACCCCCCCGATGTCAGGATCCAGAAAGCTCTGCTCGCTGTCCGACCACACCTCGTCATTAGTCGCTGCAGCGGACGCCCCCCCCTGAGCCGGCCCTGCAGCCTGCTTTTCCTGACTGCCCGCGTCAGTCACTGTGTGGAAGCCTTCGGGGGCCGCAGCGGTTCTCTCATGGATAAGCATTTTCAATAGCCCATTAGCTGTGTGGGAGAGCATGTTGTTCTCCTTGTTTTGGAGATGCAGACCATGGAGAGAGCTGCTGAGCATGCCCGGAGCTGCACCGTAGTTATGCATGAGAGGAGGAGAAGGGAAATGCTCGCCATTTTTACAGTCGATGTTTGGATTGTTCAAAGTGGCTGGTAATCTAGACGCGACTTCCACGAAGTGGCCCTCCATCTCATGGGGGGGATAAGGAGGAAATGTCCCTGCATGGTGTACAGTGGGTCGAACGGTACAGCTGCTGAAGGCATCCCCCTGTATATTTTGGGTTCCATAACTCAAGTATTTGGAAGAAAAACTCTGGCTATTCCCAAACCGTTGCTGGTACAATGTATGGATGGGTGGCAGGTTGAATTTAGAGATAGGGTCTTGGCTTGGATACCTATAAAGATCCACAGGCTGAGACTGGGAAGAATAGGGACCCAGATATGGAGCACAGTTGTCCACGGATACATTTCCATTGCACTGATATGATGGATACTGGTTACTCTGATTCAAAAGCCCAGGATAGGTGTTCATGGGATTAGAGGAATTCAAATATGATCCGACATTTGGGGATGAGGTGGAATAGAGGTTCATTGGGTTGGTGCTCCCATACATTTCTGAAGTGTGTGAAGAACTTGTATATGAACTAACTGGATTAGGCCGTCTCATATACAGATTGGTGGGTCCAGAAGAAGAGTAAGAATTGATAGAGTCTGACTGTGGGTTACTAGTCAAGGGGTGATGTGGCTGCGGCTGCTGCTGCGGTCGCAGCTGGGGTCGCTGCTGGGGTGGCGGAGGCGGCGGCTGCTGCTGCTGCTGCTGTTGCGGGGGCTGCTTCTGTGACTGCTGGGGCTGCTGCAGGACTGGTCCCGAAAGCCGCAAGAGTTCTGTGGACAGGGTAAGAGAGGTCGCGGGAAAGATGCTGACAGTTATTTTATGAAGGGTGAGGAAGAAACTTAACCCTATGCGAAAACCATTCCCAGGATGACCCCGAACATTCATCAGACAAGGATACGAGACAGGTCGCGGTGTTCTACACGGTCTGGCAGAGTTCTGTATATCTGGAATAATATCAATGAAAATGGGCAACCTGATCACAGTACAAGCCTGTGGTACAGGTAGGTATGTGACAGTACAATAGAGGAGATTGAAACGGATGAGTGGAAACGAAATGGGCACACATTACTGTTGGCAGAACACATGATCGGCTCTGAAAGCCCTGTTTTATCATTTTTTTAAAAAGGTGATTTGATAAAGTTACAAACCTTCAAACCATGCAAAAGCCAGTCTAATGAGAGCATGATATGCTCCACAGCTTTTTGTCTCTGAGCACGCCGTCACCTCCCCCAGCCAGAAACAGCACCGTGCTCTAGTATCACGTCCCCACTCTTCCTTGGTTAGGAATCCCTTCCTCGAGGAAGCTTTGACACCCGCCCCCCACCTGCTAGTTTGTGTAAAATCCGCTAATGACATGGATTAAGTAAAGAATGGCCATTCTGTACGGTCTCATAATTATCACATTTTAGACCTCCTGCCAGTACTGCACAGTCGAAGTACAGAGAGTTTATCAATTCAATTTATTTCTTCATTGCTTAGCGTTGACTGCCGTTGCTGAATAACTAAAATAAAATAAATAAACATAAGATTTGTTATGGAAAACTCAGCAATGCTATAAGACAGATGTGCTTTCATGGACATGTTTTCTAGAGAGGAAACTCACAAAGTTATTAATAGAATGTTGCAGAAATGTTCAGACTTGTAAATGAAACCTTAAAAGGTCAAACTTCTATTTCATGATGCTGTTTAACAAAAAGCAAATTTCTATGGGTTAGGAACAAGCCAGTGAGATTCAAATGTGATCCTGGGTATTTAAGTGAAAACTTCCAGTCTCTCCGAAGCCCTATGTAGGGTAGTTACTAGCCCACATCGACCATGAGTCAGAATTGACTTAATGGTAGATTTGGGTGTTTGTGGTTTTTTTTTTTTTGGTTTTCGGGGGGGGGGGTAGTTTGTTTTTTTGGTTTTTAGTTTGTTTAAAGGAGATAAAATAGTGAGTAGAGGTGAAGTCAGCCAATTAACAAAGGCTTAGTAAGCATCTTTAGCATAATGTGGGACTATATTTAGATAGTCCTCTTAAATCTTACTTGTTCTCATTCTCACCCTGCTTCAATGTAAATCTTGTTTTTAAACTTGAGTCATAGATGAAATTTCATTTTTTACTCTCTCATTTGTCATGTTTGGTGTCACCAGATCCTACTGCTTTTCAGTGTTTTAGAAGAGGCCATACCTGCGTTTTCATTACAGCTTCGTGGCTCCCGCCAAAATTCAATCTCTTATCTCTCTGAAGGAGCCCCGGTGGTCGTGCATTGGGTTGCTCTGGCAGTGCATGTGTTTTGGTTTCTGGTTTGGTTCACTGAGTCTTGTCTACAAACAAATGAACTCCCTACATCTAATCTGGCCTACTGACTACTTCCATCATTAAAATAGAATTTAACCATTTGTCATAAAGCAAAATTCAAACGTATCCATCAAGCTGGATACGTCTGCAACATCTCATTCCGAACTCAGAGCAAAACCTGGCCCGTGTCACTTTCCGGAAGATTCGGAGCTACCACTAAGACCACGACTGACGCTAACTTTATAAAATTAGCCATGTTTAATTAGGACACAAGGACCACAGCACACATCTCTACAGGGGTTCACACTCGACTTACCTGCCAGCTGTTTAGCCTGGCTTGCAGTTTCGGTCTGTTTGGTACGGGACGAAGCGGACTTTTCCTTGTCGGTCTTATGCGAGCTATTCTCCTGAGAGGAAAGTTTCTCAGCCGCAGCTTTCTTGGCTTCTTGCTTCCTTTGCCGGCATGTCTTGACGGGCTCTGCTAACATCCTGACTTTCCGCCGAAAAGAGGTCAGGACCTGAATGGCACCAGTTTGTTTCTTCTGCTCCTGAGCTTCTACGCTCCCGAACTCATCCACATCGGACACTTTGTACAGAGGCAGCACGTGAAGCTGCTCGTCCCCAGGTTTCCCACCAACTCCGCGATTGTCTTCTCTGGTGAGGGTACACACCTGGAGGGGAGAGGAAATGGCAGTGGGCGTGCGCTAGTTCTCCTTCGTATTTCCATGTGTGGTAGCGATCTAACCTAACTGGTACAGATCGGTGGCACATGCTTAAGCATAAGATCACGCATATAGAAACAAAGAGTATATCACACTGGTCTAAGAAGCGAAAGGCTGGTCACATGATGAATTTAGTTTACCTGTGTGACTCAATCCTTCACATTAGTTTTTGACTAAAGGGGGGAAGCAATACTACTAACAAAATGAAATAAAGCTCCCCACTTTTCACATGTCAACAATAGGATATGATATAAAACGAGAATGAGAGTTTAATGGGCTTCTCAGTTCTTGCCTCATTGCATGCTCTCGAACACCAAGAGGTCTCAAACCGTTCTTCATGGCTTGATTTTTTTCTACAGGATGAAAATCCAAATCATGAGAAGGTGGTGATATGATGTCGCTTATAGGTAGCTTGACACCATTTCTACCTTGTCTTTTCTTCTTCTCTGCCTTGTGACGTGCAACTACCTTCTTTTTCCTGTCTCTGCCACCCTCCCCCCAGCAACAGTACTACAGACATAAGACAAAACCCAAAACTCTCTGCTAATATACATTGTTTCTTTTGCTAGCAACAACTATATATATTTTGCTATAAGATTACTTGTTAGATTTTAACTAATACTTGATTATGATGAATGGGAAGAATGTCATCTTGATTAAGCTGAAACAAAAATAAATCATCAAAAGACAAATTTGAAAGACATTTGATCATTATGACACGGAAGTCCTGGTGGTGTAACAGTTAAATGTTAGGCTGTTACTTGCAAGTTCAGAAGTTCAAAACCACTAGCTGCTTCATGGGAGAAAGATGGGACTTTGTAGTCCTGTATAGAGTTATACTCTCAGAAACTCACAGGCACAGTTCTACCCTGTTTACAGGGTCAAGCACAGGTTGCCATCAACTCAATGGCAGTGAGTTTAGGTTTTTGGTTTTAACTTCTACACATAATAATGACTAGAATCTTAAAACGTTACGAGCAGCCATCTAAAGTACAACTATTGGTCAAATATGTAAAGAAAACAATTAACCCAAAGGACTCAGAGACCATGTAAATCTTAGTCTCCATTAATGAGTCCAGAAAACAATTGAACTGTGAGAATAGGTCAATGATATCTGGCTTGAAATATTGAAATAATATATCGCTATCTTCAGGAACTTTTAAGCCCAACTCTGATTCTTGTCATTTCCTAGCAAATAACACTGTCTCCTAAAAATGAGCAAGCGCTCATTAATGACTAGTCATGACCTCAGGCCCTGTGCCCAATTAGCCTCACAGTCCAGTGTTTTGTGTGTCTTTTTTAAAGGCCAACAAACTGAAGAGTGCAATTTACATTTTTAAGATAATTACTCAAAAACCGAAAATAAAACAAACAAGAAAATAGTAACAGAGATCCTGTGGGGCCTTCAAAGCCTAAAATATTGATATCTGGTTCTGTGTAGAACAGGTTCTGTATGTTTTCTAGTTCTTCCATATAACCATTTATCTATCTACTTTGTTTCTCAATTAAAAGAAAGAAAAAAGCCCTTTCCACTAACATCTTCAAGTGCCTCAGGCTTGCAGAGTGCCACCCTGAAATTCCTCTACCCCAGTAGGTGAACTTAATGTTGAGCTTCTGCTTTTCAGTTTGCGTCACATGGCTCTCCTTCTTTCACGACACCAACATCTACCATGATTACGTATTAAATTAATTTATACTTCTTTGAATTTCTTAAATCTGTCATTCTTTACTCTGCATATCATCCTTCTCTATGTGAAAGCACACACCCTGGACCTTGTCATTATAAAACATTGCTCGTCCCTAAGAGCTCATTCCCTTCCCCCACTTCCCAAAGCCTCCAATTAGCACAGGCCAAGCCATTTAAAGCCATCGTAAGATGTACTGAACCTTCCCTAGTAGCCACTACCACTCTTGCACTTCTCATTGGTATGTCCTTCTGCAAAGTGGACAGTTCTTTTGGTTTGTGAAAACTGTTTAAATCACTAGAGAATGTTGTCCAGGTAAAGTAATGAAAGACAACTCAAAAACCGGTGGCCATAACTGACTCAACCACACCAGTGTTCTCCAAGATGGTACAGGGCTTGGGTGACATTTCATTCTGTTGCTCAGACTCATCAGAAGTCACAGCTGACCTACTGGCAACGAACAGCGGCGGCGGCGGCCATGCATAGCCAGTGGCTTACATGACTGCAAAGAATTTCAACAGTGTCTCTGTGTTTGACATTAGTCCTCATCCAAATGAATACAGGACTAATTGTACCAAAGAAAGCCATCAAACAACATCAGTTCATTCACCAAGTCATTTTTGTGCGGTGACACTTGCAGAGAATACCTTACTTATTTAATTCAATGGACTAACAACTTCCAACCGTAGTCTTCAACTGGTGCTGCTACCCTATCCTCAGCCCTGCTTACCAATGTGCTGCCATTCTGCATGTTGTGCAAATCTCTATGGGCATGAGCACAGAAGTCTAGACAGGCCGTGACCCCTGAAAATGGCCGACCTTCCGTCAGTCCCAGACGGCAGTCCAATGCTCTCTCTTCATATTCAATCTGAAAAATAAACATACATACATGTGTGTGAAGGGGTAGTTGCTTATTTGAAACTTTTCAAAAATGTGTTTTACATCCAGAGATGCAAAAGAATGACACAATACAGATAAAACACAATACTGGCCAATACTTTGCAAAGGTTTTCTCTTATATTATTGAAGTATAACTGATGTACATTTAAAGCATACTATCTAATAAAGTTTTTTTTTCATTATTAAAGAGTTTATTAAGGAAGTAAACAACTTGTAATGGCAGTGAGAAATGCTCAGGGTAGTTGTTTACAAAGTTTCAGATCTGCTAATAAATGCCCAACAGGGTAGACCACTCTGCGATAATTCTCATCAGCCTGAAGCCATGCAGCTCAAGTTCCATGAGTCAGCAAATCCAAGTCCCTGGAGTAAGTGCCCAGAGACACCTCACTCCAGTAAGCCTCCACCTGAGGCACTCAGCTCCACCTCCGTAAGTCAGCAAGTCCACCTTCCCCAATTAAGTGCCCAAAGGCATCCCACTCTGCAAGTCAGCCTCCTCTGTATCCCTCTGTTCCATGCTCTGGCTCCTGGTTCTGTTCACTGCCCAGGGATCTTGGGTCCAGATGACAAGCTTCTCTGACTCTTTGTGGCAATGAGGTCCATCCTCCTGCTTCTCACAGGGCTCATTTTATAGCCAGCATGATGGCACGCCCCAAGGAATCCTAGTAATAATTACTCACAGGTGGACCTTTTGATTTTTGAGAGTCTTCCGGTTTTTATTTCTTTTTTTTTAAATCCTTCTATTAGGGGCTCATACAACTCATAGAACTGTGCCATTTTACAATGTCATACAGGTCTCTGTAGGGGAGTTTCTGGGAATTTATTATACTGACGGGACATAACTCCAAATGCCTAGCTTTCTAATGGTTTGGAGTTGAGCTGTCCAATGCAGAGCCGGTAAGTGGCTATATTTTAATTCAAATTAATTCAACATGTTAGAGTTATAATCCATTAACATATTTTAGCCATGTATGTGTTCAATAACCTCCTTGACTGGTGGCTATCACATTAAACAGCATAGTATTTCTTGAACAGCCTAAAATGCCACCAGAATATATCATGAGCCACAAATAATTTGCGATTTCAATCTGCTAGTTTAAATTTATGAGCATCATAGAAAACTAGCACTGGGTATGAAGAAAATAGTTTTTAAAAACTAGAGGAGCACCTAGATTAGTCGATAATGAGATTCAAAGCACTACAAAGTAAGGCTTTGCTGTTTTGTCCCTTTCCCTCCATTAAAACTTATTGTCATCGAGCAGATTCAGATTCCTAAAGACACTACACTACAGAGCAGGGCAGAACTGCCTCTGTGGGTTCTGAGGCAGTGACTCTTTACAGGAGGAGCAAGCAGGTGGCGGTTTTGTACTATTGACTTCAAGGTCACCAGTCCAACATTGAATCCATTCTGAGTCACGGCAGCCCCAGATGTCACAGTACAACTCTGCTCCCGAAGATTCCGTGGCTGATATTTCGGAAGTAGGTGCTTCTGGGTATCCTCAAGTCTCAAAACTTTGCTTCGCTAGCAGGTGATAACATTAACCATTTGTAGCCTCCAAAAGGATACTTTTAAACAGTACCTATTAAAAAATCCACTTTACAGGTAGTGGCTAAATGTAACATCTTAGCAACATATATTCGATTCATTTCTTTCCACAGTGGGTTTATTCCAATGTCTCTCTTCCCCAGAATTAATCCTTAAATAACAGTATTAAAACATGCTTTAAATATTGCTGAAATATTCATGGAAATGGTGATCTAAAATATTAATTGCACTGATAGTACTAGAATTTACAGTAGCTTCAGATACCCAACACATTTTTAAAAAGAAGTTATAAAATGACAAGATGTATAAACTGGCTATAAATGAATTAGTCCTTCCTGCTGCCTCAAGGAGTCCCTCAGTTATGCAAATGGTTGATATGCTTGCCTGCTCTTCAAGGGTTGGCTGGTTGAGTCCGGTAAGCACCTCTCATGAAAGACATGCACATCAACTTTAAAAATTCCACCACTGAAACTCTATGGAACACAATTCTATTCTGATATATACTGTCCATTGAGTTGTAATCAATTTGGGAAAACTCAATGGTAAGTCCCTCAAAAGATGTGTGTGTGTGTGTGTGTGTGTGTGCGTGCGTGTGTGCGTGCTTCTCTGCATGTGTGTGCCCGCGCAGGCACACGCGCACGCACGGTGTGTACTAAACTCCATAAAGGAAAAGAACACCAAGACAATTATTTAGGTGTTTTCCTCTATTTTTCTGTGTGTGTAAACTAACTTACGTCTTTAATGTTGTCGAGTAGATGGCAATGTTTGCCACGTTACCGTCCTTTACACCTTCCTGCCCCTGTGCCTGCGTGCACTATGCTTTGGATAGATAGCCACCCATAAATTCTAGATCATTCTCCCATCTATTGGTCTCCTCTTCCACTGAAATCTTTATAACCTCTCCTATTCCATTTAATACTAATCTCAGCATGTACTAAACTAGCTTCGCTTACTTCACCCACCAATCAAATGTTGCTGTGCTTCCGAACACGCTCATTAACTCCTACTCATCTTTACAACCATCACTCAGAAAAATTGCATTGAATCAGATGTGTTTAATTTCAACTACTTCTACATTTTGATCACTTGTAAATTGACAGTGTCAGTCCAAATTTTTCTCCTGATGGCCTATCTAATTATTCTAAAACTATCTCTATCCCAACACATACCAAGTAAAAATTAACCATCTTCTCCTCCGCAGCAGGCTGTCAAAACAAAGCACCCATGCCCAGCTAATAGAGCCAGGCTTTCAAGACAGAGACCGCTCTGACAAGAGATTTCTCTTTTGCTCATTCTCGCCTCCAATTGGTCATTACCTTCTATCGCCAATATTTCACACACTTCCTATTGCCAATCACTACTGTTATTTCCTTAGTTCAGGAGCTTAGAGTCTTCCTACAGATTGATAGTAATAGCTTCATTCTCCTCTAATTTAATCTTAAGCTGATATGTTATATTTCATTTGTCTTGCTAAGTGACCTTTTCACAATACAAATGTAATCACTTTACCTCCTCCATCCAAATACATACTTAAACCACTCAGTGACAGCCTTCTTACCTGCAACACAGTGTGTGCAAAGACATGCACATTGTGACATCCAATGCCACCCTCGGGACCTCAGGCTTCTACTTTATCCTCAGAGTCCCTTTTGTTCTTCAGGTGTGCACATCTGTCCTATGTTATCATGCTGTAGTCACTGTTATTTCACATACATTTTCTCTAAACAAGTAACTCTATAAAAACAGCATCTGCTTTCATCTTTATGACCTTTGTGAATAAACAAAGTGACTATTTTTTAATAAGTTTTCACTTGATGCCTGACGCTGTGACTCTGGGGTTCGGACTTCTTATAAGGGGGACTCTGGGAGAGAAAAGGACCCCCTTGTCCTTTCTTCCCTAGTTACCTTCCTGCTTGTTGCTGGAACCCTGCCAAGAGTTCACCAATCTGGGATCCATGCAACTCCGCACCCACAGGCCTGGGCTCCTCCTGCATCATTCCATGTGCTTGCCTGTGTCTGAAAGGGACCTATGGGGCAGCATTGGCCTATGGGCTTGAGCAGGACTGGTCTGATGCCTTGGTACATAATTACTACTTGATATAAAAACACATTCCCCTAAATATATCAGTGTCACTGGATTTGTTTCCCTAGTCGACCCAGTTGAGCACAGCTTTTTTCCATGAGCAAATACCTTAGCTTTTAAAAACAGACACAACTTAGAATGCAGATAGAAGGTGGGGAAAGGGCTTTGTGCTTCTTTCATGCAGCCCAAAGCAAGAGAACCTAAAATTATATGACATATATGGATGCACGTATATAAACTAAAAAGTAATACACTATGGAAAAACTAAGGGGTGGCTAACAATCTATAGTTTTATCACTTAATTTGATGTAATGACAACTCCAAAGTGTGCTTATATATTCAAAATGATCCATATGAGAAGAAGATTGGCAGATGGAAGAACTTCCCAAGTCTTAAAATCTCATTTTATTTATGGGGAAAACATCAAATACATGCTCTTTTGGATAGTACAATATATAGAAACAGAACAATACAACGGCCTGAACATTAACGAAGAAAGAAAGTAAGAAAACTACAGAAAGTTACTGCTTCCAAGTGTGTTTGCAAATAGGGAGATCATTAATCAATAAACAGTTCTAACCAATAAATATTTCAACTTACCTGATTATCATAAGCATCAGGTGCAAGTTTCTTATAGATCGGTGCCATAATAGTACACAGGCCTTGCAAATTATGCTCCAGCTTTCCTTCCTATTTAAAATGAATAATTATTTACATTAAATTCTAATCCTGGTCTCCATATATATGAGACGCTATCAGACAACTGTATGCAGATACGTCGCATCTTATAAACACACGTCTACACGGAGAATTGAGAATAAGTCATAATAAGGATGACAGACTCTCTGGGGGCTGAGTCAGAAGCTGGCAGCCAGGGGGTCTTAAAGAGGTCACATTCTCTGCATCCTCGGGTCCGGTTTGCTGCCAGAAAGATAAGCTACTGAAAGAATGTGGGGTTTTCTTGGGGGGAGGGAGGCACGGGGGCAGGCGCTTCATTTTACAAATCTCCAAACTTCATTTTTAAAGCAAGTTTATTGTTAGAATTCTAATAGATGGCATCATCATAGTACAATTAAAGATTTTTGGATGGGTCATACATGGGTAAAATTCTTAGAGATGAAGCCTGGGATATACTAACATGATGACAAAGGATAAACAAAAGATATCACTGATAGAGAGCTCACATGCTACTTAGAACTCATTATTGTGGTATTACAGTTATGAGGTAAGTGACATCCAAAATGATAATATGTTATGTGTCTAAAACCTTATTGATTCACGTATGAGATTAAATTACCCCAGGTTAATGGGAGCCTAATGAAATATGTGCACAGGGATGTGGATGGGGTAGCTATGGGTTAGAACTGACTCCATGACGCTGAACAGTAACAACAGGATCTGTCACATTGTTAACTTTGCCCAGGCTTTTATGACAAGAAATGACAGTATACAACAAAAGTAAACTAACCTCTATTGGATCATCCCCAAGCAGTCTAAACTTCCTCGGGATCTTGCTGCGGGCAAACTTACATCCATTGTAGTACATGCTCCACGAACAACCAAAGGAAAAGGAGGCGCCGCAGGTCTCAGGGTCCAGTCCCTGACAGGCACAGGTCTTCCTGAGAAATCAAAGGACCACTTGTGTTTTGTTTTAAATTTTAAGTTTTGCTGATATAGAACTACAATGCAATGGTTGAAAGTAAGGCCCAGGAGATCATCAATGTCGGCCAGCATCACGTGCCTCAAAGACGGGCAGTTCCAGACATCACATTAGGGGTGAGCTAATCAATACAGCAGGCTCTTTTTTTAAGTTAATAATTTTGTTTGGCTCATGAATGATGTTGTAAATATTCAAATAATTCTTGGCAGGAAAAGGGTTCCCCACATGCCTGGTTTGAACATATTAAAAGGAGTTGTGAAATCATCACCCCAATCAAATTTAGAATTCTTTTTTCATTCTTTTACTTAGCTCCTCATTTCCCACCAACCTCCTCTTGTCAAAACCCCAGGAAACTATTAATCCAGTTGCTATTTCTCTAAATTTATCTACTCTGAATTTATTATACAGAAAAACAACCCCCCCCAAAAAAACCCCAAAATAAAAACGAAAAACAAAAATTGAAAAAAGCAGAAATAATTAAAACTACAACAAATTTGAAATGGTTAAAAGGAAAACAAAGGACAAGGTCTGATGTTTTAACTTAATCTCTGCATCAACCCACTTTCCAAGGCACTTGGTCCCATCGCAAAGCTATTCTCCTCCCTAATCAGCGGTCACAGGGGATCCACCTCAGGCTCCAGCCACATGCTGACCCTACAAATCAATTCGGGTTTTCATGTTCATCCACAGCTTTCTATGAAGCAGGTACTCAGAATGGAAATGCTAATACAAAGGACCACTTTACTGGATATAAATAGAATTATCTAAGTTGCCAACTTTATATGATAAGTATCTGCATGTACTAAAACCAAACTGCTATCAAGTTACTTCTGATTCATTATACAGTGGTTATGCATTAGGCTGCTAACTGCAGGTCAGCAGATCAAAGCCACAAGCTGGCTCATGGGAGAAAGATAGGGTTTTCTACTCCCTTAAAATGTGGGAAACTCACACAGAGGCAGTTCTTGCTGGCCTTATAGTATCTGCATGCCTAAAACTGCATGTATAAAACTCTTTTTAAATCAGCTGGTGTTTTATTTTCCTGTGCAGGCATTCCACAGATTGACATAGTGAAGGGACTTCAAAAAGTTCATTCGGGGAAAAAAGGAATTAAGAGACACTAGAATTTTTCTGTGAACTTTTAAATCCTCATATAATATTGTAGCAATCAGTTAAATCACATAAAGAACTATTTCACTTGACTTTAAACTATATTATTTTACTGCAGTATGATATACAGGCATAAAGAATACATAATTATACAGATTAATATATATTCACAAATTGAACCTATCTATATAACTAGCCCCCAAACCAAGAAGGAAAACATTGAATAATATATAGAACTTCCTATGCTATTTCTTTTGAGGATTTGTCCCCCTAAACATCACTTCTATCAGTAATAAAAGTGATGTTAGACTTGATAGTTAATAATACTTTTAAATATGATCAACAAAAGAACCCATCTCTAAAAAGTATCGTAGGGAAACAATGTCTCATACAATACAGAGAGACATTGTAATAAGGAAATAATATTATTTCTGGGTTTAAAAACTACTATTAAAGTTTTTACTAAATCAATAAGAGGGTTCAACAACAAATCTGAGCATAAAAAGAAAAGAAGCAAATCAATTAAGATTATCCAATTTGAGGAACAGAAAAGGAAAAGAAAAAGAAAAGTAATTGGGAGACCAAAGGGGCCTGATTAAACATTCCAGCATGTTCAATGCAATTCCTAAACAGGAAGAAAAGCACAGGGGTGAAAGGATATCCTTCCTATTTAATATTTTCATGAAATTCTAAAGTCATTTTATGAGCTTCCTTATAATTATATAAAGGAATCTGATTGATTCGGTAATCCAAAAAAATCCCCATAAGTCTACCAAATACTTATATAACTAACACAAATCGTTTATAAATATTTCAGGGAGGGGGGTACATTTCTCATTATATGAAGCCTTAGGACTACAAACCAATATCCCTTCTGAATATATAAATATCCTTAAGAAAATGTTAGCAGTTCCCCCTTTCCAACCCACTCACCCTCTACTCTCTCAGGGGGAACTGATTACAAGGATCCACATGTGACCTCCTCCCTGGGAGACGGCCGGTAGAGAAGGGAGGGAAGGGAAACTCCAGATAGGGCAAGATAGGACAAAATAACGATGTATAAATTACCAAGGGCTCATGAGGGAGGGGGGAGCGGGAAGGGAGGGGGAAAAAAAGAGGACCTGATGCAAAGGACTTAAGTGGAGAGCAAATGCTTTGAAAGTGATTAGGGCAAAGAATGTATGGATATGCTTTATACAATTGATGTATGTATATGTGTGGATTGTGATAAGAGTTGTATGAGCCCCTAATAAAATGTTAAAAAAAAAAAAAGAAAAGAAAATGTTAGCAAATAAAATCTAGCAACAAAAGTATTTTTTTATGCACCATGACCAAGTGGAATTTACCTCCGAAATGCAATTTTGGTTTAATATATGAAAAATCAAGGCAATACACCATATTAATAGAATTTTTTAAAGAGGGGAAAAAGGAACCCTTGGAAAAAAATAATTAAAACATTCTTCCTGGTGCCAGGAGTAAATGCTCCCCCTTAACTAACCAAGAACATGACAGGAAAGCTTACTCTTGCCAATTCTCCTCCACTTTTTTCCTTCATCTTTTAGTGATGTTTCTAGCCAGGAAAATTAGATGAGGGAAAAAAATGAAGGCATTAAAATTGGGAGAATAAAGCTACCTCGATTCACATGACACAATGTGCATATAGAAAATTCTAAAGAATTTACTCATGTATAAGTAGAGTTTTTCAGCACTTTTAAAATGCAGTTTTTGTGGTAAAATTAGGTGCCTCGGCTGATATTCAGGTCGGCTTATTCCCGAGTCTATACGGTATCTGAGGGACGGTAGCAGGGAAAATGAAGCTGAGAAGCCCCTCAGAAGGGCTGGGCATTTGGGCTCTTCAATTTCTAGCTCCTTTGAATTAGTCTGGTATTTATTTTTGCAAAAGAAATTATTAAAATATGGATGACAGTGAGTCAAAAGTGTTGCTATAATAACCATAGATACCTTTATTAAACAACATGGTGTGAAGCTACTCTTTGTAGACAGCCTCCATCTTATCTACACACCTCTAAAGGTGTTCCCATTTCTCTACAGCACGCCCTGATTCCCATCCCATCCGAATGGCAGCCTGGGCTGCCTTGCCAGACCCACGTTACGCTCCTTTGAAATGTTCTTTGAGTTTAGGAACTGAGTCTGAGGCAGCAAGATCAGGGTTGTAAAGTAGATGTGGGTTTCCCAATGAAATTTCCGTAGGCTAACCCCTTTGGCCCTGGAAAAACGAACACATGCATTATCATGATGGACGAAAATTCAATAAAAAGTATCTAGCCTTTTGCTCAGCAATGCAGTTTTCAGTTTTCTTCAAAATTCTCCATAATAAGAAATGTGTATTAGCTGAGAAACAGTCTGTAGTCATCAAGTGATCCCAGGCACACCCTTAAACACTGTTTGAAATCAAGTCACTGGCTGTGAGCGTGTGGCGCGCCATGCTTGTGTGGTAGTTAGTACTCTGCCCTGTGAAAGAAACCCACGCATGCACGAACTGGCGTCTTAACAGCAATATTTCTGTGTGCTGATTATTATACAGACAAAGCAAGGGATGAGGGGATGATGGACATTTCCAGGATGAACCTGGAAAAGTAAAAGACGGTAAAGATGGTAGAGGCCACATAACAAGTTCCATTCATTTGATAGAGCTCAAAACACACATACGCAAAAAGACATTACGAACTAAATGACCATTTGAAAACCAACAAAATAATCATCAATGGATTATATAAGTCATTAGGTGACAATTTGATGGGAACTTTATGATTAACACATCAAGTTGACAAGCCCTGAACATTCTTACTAACACTCAAAATGGAACAACGCAGACAGTGTGCTGCCTCAGAAAGGCAACACACAGTGGAGCACTCTGGCCAATACCTGGCCGGATGAAGAGGATTTTAAAACTCCTGGGAAACTACCATTATCTTTAAATTCCACTTGCTGTGAAAGTCCTCTCCTCTACGACCTGAAGTCTAGTAGATCGCTGATGACCAGTAGACCACTGCTAGGAAACAGAGCAGTGCGCTAAACCAAACAGGATGCTATCAGCCAAAGTCAACGTGGAAACATTTGCAGAGAACAATCGTAGTTTTATAAACTGATAAATTAATAGAAAAGCGAGGGAGAACTATTATAGACTAAAAAGAGAATAACGGAGCATATAATTTATCTTCCAAACTAGAATACTTGAGACTAAATGGATGTTCTATTAATAATTATGACAAGACAATAACACAATCCAGTGTCTGAAAAACTTCAAACAAATGCACACTGGGGGCTTTCTTTTCTTTAAAAAAATTTTTTTAAAAATTAACCTTTTTTTGTGACTGTTTATGAAACAGACTCTAATTAGGGAATTTCAATATGGTCTAAATACTAAGTTATACTGAAGATTATCAATTTTAAGTGTGATAATGACACCATGGTCATGTTTCGAAAGAAGTCTTATCTGCTAACACAGTATACTGAATTTACAGGCTGAGATGCGTTTTGCTTTTAAACACTCCTAGAGATAAGTGTGGGGTGAGGGGCTCGCAAGGGAATATATGAAACAATATTGGTAGAATGTCCCCAATGGTTGTGGAGGCTTGCTTACTTTACAGTAATTTGGAATATTATACTCTTTTTTTGTATGATTGAAAATTTCTCCATAACATAGTTTTCTTAAAAAGTCTAATGTCACCCACCATGACAAAAGACATCTCTTAGTTTCGCTTCCCTGTGGTGATAGATGTACTCCCACAAGTCTTACCAAAGAGGGGGAAAAAACCCTACCCTACTTAAGTCTAGTCATAAAATGAAAACCTCAAAGGGAAATCTCTTAGGGGAAACAGCTGGGTTGGCTTAAAGGAAACATAAAAATCAGTTGTCTTTTTAAAAACTTTCCCCGTGAACGATGCTGTCATAGCTTGGTTATTTTGTGGACTCGCAGCGAGCAGCATGGGTGCAGGGCGAGCAGTGACGGAGAGCTGCGAGGAGGCAGTAATGAAGTGCGCACAGCTTTGAACACTAAATTATGAGTCAGCAGCTCTAATCTGAGATTGTTCTCTGCTCTTGGCAAAACACCCAAATTCTAATTTCTGCCAGACATACAATTAAACAATTTTATGGGGAAGAAGAAACTTCAAAAATGATACCTGATTAAAGACTAGTTTGTCATTTAAATATGTAGCTCTTAAAGTGTTGTTTGTTTTTCAGAATTCTGTGAGTGTAACAAGCTAATTACTAATTTTTACCTTGAAGCTCTAAAACAGGAAAGATGAAAATATACAGTTTGCATTTTTTAAAAACCTTAACATTTGAACCACATCCTTTTAGTTGCATACTCAAGTCCTGTTCACGGCTAACCTCCAAGTTTTCTTAGGCCCTGGGCACAATCATAGTTCATGTCTTTCAAAGACAAATTGTCAAAATTTACTACTTTCCCCTAAAGATATACATAACTCCATTGTATACAGTAAGAGTTATTTAAAACTGAAGAAACATTCACAGGAGAAAACCATGAGGTATGATAATAATGACTATTAAATCAATATTTAAACTATAACATGCATTGCACTTGTTTAAGGACAAAACATCTATACTTTTCTTAAAGAATCCAATGACTTAAAGCTTCATATAAAAAAACTTTATATCAAATTAAACAGAAAATCTGCATTAAAAAATTCATAGTGCCTGTGTAGGACAGGGTGGAACTGTGCCTACAGGTTTCTGAGGCGGTGACTGTATGAAGTAGAATGCTTCCTCTTTCTCCGTTAGAGCAACTGGCGACTTCCAAGTGCTAAACTTACTTATGCGTAGCTGCCCAAAGCACAATCTACTACACCACCTGCACTACTTGGTTGTCACAGTGTGGCTTGCATTGTTGCTGGGAGGCTGGGAGCTATGTCATCAGTATTTTAAAAACCAGCAGAATCCCCTAACATGAACACGTTTTCAGCAGAGTGTCAAAGCAGAGAACTGACAAGGGAGATGTGGGCTGTCCATTTCTGTGGGAGTACTGATTGAAAATCGTATGAGTGGCAGCATAAGAATCAGCATAAGCAGAGACAGTGCCGAAAGATGAAACAGGCTATCCACTTCTAAAGGACCGGCTGAGTCTTCCATGGAGCAATGTAGGCCCCGGCCAGAGGAAGCAAACAAGGACGGGTCACCAACTGTCAGCCAGGTGACAGGATCCAACACTCCCAAGCTCAAGCAATGTATACACTGGCAGCATGGCGAGGCAGGTCTTGAAGGAACCCAAGGAACCTCAAGCTCTGGCAACCCGATCTACAGGTTGGATGTCTCACAGGTAGTGTAGCTCACAAGTAGAAGCAGAGAATGCCCTCAGGCAGCAGCACACTGGATCACTCACCAGAAAGCGAGAGAGAGAGAGAGAGAGAGAGAGAGAGAGAGAGAGAGAGAGAGAGAGAGACAGACAGACAGACAGACAGACAGACAGGGTTTGCTGAGTCATTTATCTCTTTGCCCTCCGATCAAACTGCAACTTTATTAATGAACCTACCTATCACAATGCTGAAGATGGTAGTCTTTGATTAGTAAGTGCTTCCAGATTTTTTCACTTTCAACAAACAAGGTGGTGTCACCTGCATATTGCAAGTTGTTGTGAATCTTGCTGATGCTGCATTCTTCATCTAGCACAGCTTCTCAAGATGGCTTACTCGGCACACAGAATTAAAAGTACCTGTAGGGTGAACGGACCTAGCACCGCCACCAAAACCTTTCAAAGCATGCAGCACTCCTTGTTGTTTGTATGACTGACTTAGAGTTTATATCGAGTTTATACCTAAGTACAATGAAGCCTTCTGAAAAAGCCTTGCAAAAGTTTCTGACTTATCAAACACAAAAGTAGATATGAAATGTTGAGATCCATGTACCAGAGAAAACCAACTCACGTTTCCATCCAGGCTATATAGGGTTCCTCTGCCCCACGGCGCAGGAGCAGTGACTGTGCTACCCTGTGCCAAAGTTGGTATGGACAGAAAAGTGCAAGCCAGCCAAAGAAGAAATGTGAGAGACAATGGGCAGCAACAGGCAATGAGCAACGTGAACGTTCCCATAAAAACGCAGCAAACTAGTTTGTAATTTGGAAAAAGCAGAAGACAGGAGAAATAGATTAAAGATGAAAGAAAATGCAAAGTTGAAATGATTTTAGAGGTAACAGTAGGATTTCATTATGTTGGATATCGGTGCAGCACTGGGAATTTCCTCATCTTCTTTTGCTGGTAAGCAGGAATAGCACACGATATTCTCTAGGAGAAATCATATTCCGCCACATAGTCTTACCCTCCTCTTGCAAGTTTGATATTCTGGGAATAACACACATCACGGCTATTAATTTCTCTATTATGAAGCAGCAGTAAAAAGAGGAAGCAATTTTGATTACTATTGTGGAAGCAATGAACAGAATTCAATTGAAGTAACGATCAGTTCTATAGAATACTAATTTGAGGCGGCTTCAGGAGGTCGATGGGGAAAATTCCATGATCTTTAAATTCCATTTTTTCATGAACTTTTTGAAGCTTTGGTTTTTATTTGCTACATATATACTCCTCTGAGAGTCTGTGACTTGAGAATCCCAAACTTCCTTTCTAAGAAGCTGCAACACAGATGTGGTCTCCATAAGTCTGAACGTGATAGCTGAGCAGAGTTGGCACTTAGTTACAGCAAATGGGCACAGGTTCATTGACGCATAGGTTGCTAGGAAATTGCTCCTAACTCATGGCTACATTTCCTCAGTGTACCAAAAAAAAAAAAAAAAGGAATGAAAACTTCCCCTCAAATTATCCACGTTAATAAAAATAACTTCCTATTGATTGTGGTGGTGCACACATTTGATCAACACTTACTCTTCATTCAGGGAACACCGGCGAGTGGTGAGAACGCCGTTTTTCTTCAGGGACTCGGTGAGCTCAAGGTAGAGTGAGTCAGCCAGAGTCCGTGGGATTCCTTCCCAAACCAGGATGAGAATCACAATCACCGCTGCCTTACAGGTGTGGCCCGCTCGCTCCCGCACCAAACACAGCAGCTTCTCCTCAGCGCAGCTTCTCCGAATCACCTGTGCACATCACCGTTCCGCCGAACACCGCCCCCCAGCCAAAACAAAACAAGGGTCACTTGCAGCGGATCGAGAGCATAGGTTCATGTTTATATTTATTTACGATTTGTCTGTCTGTCTATCTATCGATCATCTATCTTTTTCATATCTTGGTGGCATATTAAGGTGGCATCTCCCAAGACCAGCAACTGAATGTCTACCAGATCATAGATGGTCCAATGAGGGTGGTGTGCCCCTTATATTGAAGTCAGAGGTAAATAGTTTTTTTAAAAAAACATGCAGATTTCTTTATTAAGTCAAAGGTCTTAATTCATGATATATAAAAATTACCTGAAGGTATTAAAAGACTTGACAATTTCCCCTCAATCTAGAGAGAATTAGACTTTAAAATAAGGCATGCTAATGAACTTCTGACCTACCATAAAATCCTTCACATTAAATAAGTTATGTTAGATATAAAAACAAATCTGTCTTATTTTCATAAGAGATTAGGACATGATACAACAGATATAAATATATTTCCTTGTGGGACTTAAATTTCCCTTTGATCTGGGTAATGCAATTTTCAGGGTTGGCTTAATAAACTGAAGTGCCACAATTAAAGGTCAAAGTCCTTGTCAAGTTGCACTTACCCATTTGGCAACAGGGCATCCCTGAGAGCTTTTGCCTTCTTTACCAGTATAGATGACTCTCTCAATCCTAACCGCTTTACCCTTCTCTCCAAGCCTTAAAGAAAGTCACAGAAACACACACATACACCGTCAGCAAATGAACACAGTGCCACCAAAATCTATTTTATCCTATGAACACATCCTGAGAAATAAATGGTTTAATTAATTTTTAAAAATATGTCTAAGCCAAGGAAGCTGGATAGGTCTTTAAATCTTGTTTTTCATCAATATCAAAATATACTGGTAAGGAAATATTTTGAAAATTAAATGTTGGGTGAACATGATGGGAAAAATATATTTCTATACAGTTTCACAAAGCATAAAATTTCTACCTGAAGTTAGTGTGTGACATTCATAGTTTTCTAAAATATATACTAATTGCTTTTATTTTCCCCACTTTAAATTTAATTCTTTTAAAATTTATGGAATCAACTAATTTTAGTTTCAGCTGTTTCTCAAAGTCTCCAAGCTTTTAGAAAATGGGGCTAATAACCAACTAGCATCTAGTCATTTTTAATATAGGGTCTAATAGGAGAACTTTATTTTCCCTTATTGACAACGCACTACTTCAAAGGTGGGGCAAAAAGGCACTTGGGGAAATTCACTGTTTTTACCAGGCTGCTTGTTGATATTTAGTGAATTTCTCTGTGCTAATTTGGAAATGGAGTAAGACTGAGACTGAACACACCTTTTACTGCTTAGAATGTTTCCTAGTGTACACCATTCCAGGTAGGACCACTACAGTATCAACTTAATGCTGTAGATACCTACAGAAGAAAAGTCCTTTCGGCACTGATTATCCCCACATAAGAGTCTTCTACCTGCAGGAGTAGCTATGAAGATTCAGGTAAATACTTGCATCCCTATGACTCACAGTTATTAAAACAAGTGGGTTTCTGGGTGGGGGGCAGGAGGAGACAAGTGCCTATAAATAGAATTTGTTTCTACTTCTATTTAGCATGCCATATTTGCTCTTTGTTTATAATAAGAATTCCCTTAGAGATAGTGACTCATTTAAAATTCCAGGTGAATTTATTCAATGGTTCTGTTCTTACACCCCTGCCCCCCACCCCACCCCACGACCCCTTTTTCCTCTTTTCAGTTCTATCAAGTGGAAGAGTCAGAGCGGGGCCTCTCTTTGCAGCCAGTGCCAGCACCCTTGAGCCTGGCTGGCTGCTGCTTGTTCGTGCCTGGGTTTGCTGGCTCCCACCTCAAAGTGGGCAGCTGGTGCCAGCTAGCTGACTATTAGTCCTGTCAAATATTGTGACTCTCCAGTGAACAGCACAGTGTGTCGTGCTGGCAACCCTAGAAGAGCCAAGCCTCCTAATAATTAGTTGATTTACAATTGTTTACTGCTTTGTGTGGGAAAGCTGGGAAAATCTGACATATACAAAAGGATCAACGTTAATCTGCCCTGTGCCTTTGCGTTAATTACCTTTCTTCCATGATTTCTCTAATAGCTGCCACATTAGGACCTGCTCCTAGATGGGTATAAAAAGGACCTTCATCTTTTTCAATAATTTGCTCTGTTGAGATAATAGAAGATTATTATTTTAGACCTCAATTATACTAAATATAAAGGCTACATCCACAAAGCGTATCCCCCATGTGTACATTAGGGCCCTAAATGTGATTTAAATTTTTATTAGTTTTTTTCTTTAAAATGAGTAAATCGATGGACTGAGCTATTTAGAAAATGTGCCAAATATTTTAGTATGCATACATGCTGGCTAAACATACATGAAATTACATTTCAGGTATGGGATGAGATTGTTGTAAACCAAATCAGTGGAACTAAACGAAGGGAACTGTGAGGGAAATTGAATGTATTATATGTGTAGTATCAACTATAATGCAATTTTTCAACCTGGGAAGAGGGAAAATTAAAGCTAATTTAATTTTTGTCTGCCACTAGCATGTTAACGTAGTAAACATTTCCTGGACAATCTCACCCTCAGATAGCACGCGCTTTATTGTCACTTTATTCTTTTTCACATTTTATTTCTCTACAGAGTTTTGTTATTTTGTTTGAAAAATAAAGATATTCCATCCAGACCCATGTTTGTATGCACGTTAGGGCAATTTAATCTGAGAGAAAATACTGCAGAGAGTCAGGTAAAAGAAAGTCGGTTGTTTACAAATTACTCGAGATGGGGAAGTGAGAATTTCGGGCAATGGCTGTAAGAGATGGGACTGAGGAGAATTACCACTTACCTAATAATAAGTATGCTGTGTGTGGCACTTTAGCCAAGTGAGGGAACAAGACTGACCACCCACAAAAGAAGGGCAGGGGGGCAGGGATACGCCCTTCTCTAAAGTGTGAGGGGGGTTGGGCTAAGAAGGAATGCATGCTGTGGCTGGCCATCAGCCTCATTAGTTTAACATGTATGCTTGTTCAAATCTCTTCTACTGCATCCCAGGGGGACAACTCATTAAGCTCTCCTCCACTCACACATATCTGCATTCATCAATAAAAACACTTCCCTATTCCTACAGACAAATCATATATACAAAGTTTAACCAGGACGTGCTTTTTAAAGATACCAGATTTTAACCAAATGAAATCAAAGAGAAAATCAAATAAATAAAAAAGAAACAATATTTCAAGTGTACAAATAAAGGCTAATTTTATCAGTATTCATAGTTGCAGTATGACAATTTTTCCTAATTCATCTAGACTGAATATTATACCCCTCATAAAAAATAATATTGCAACATAAATAATACATTCACCCTTGCCTTGAAAAATACTGAAATTTTTTTTAAAATAAAAGAATACTAAACGCTCCCTTTTTGAGATTGCACATGGACACCATCTTCTCTTTTTAATATTTTTTCCTGGCTTTCTCTCCAGGAGATGACATATAAAGACTTAAATGAATTTTCAAAACACACACACACACACACACACACACACACACACACACTCTTTTAAGAGGTATGAATAAAGGGGTGGGCGTGTTGTATATAAATGAAGTTCCTCCTTGCACAATAGCCCTCGCAACTATGATTTAAATACCAAGAAAGAAAAAAGCAAGCTTCAGATTTTTATGAGCCTTTACAAAACTGCTGGCAGACTCAAGAAAAGAAAATCCCACATCTGTAGATAAACTTTCTAATTTTGGATAAACACCATGTGTCCCAATACATTTCTGGCACTTACCTACACATCTGCATGGTGGCAAATCATACTGAGTCTTGACAGGTGTATCCAATAAATTTTTTATAGGCGTATCTAGCAATTTGGAAGGTGACTCTAAAAAATTATTGAGAACAGAACCAGCTGTTCTTTTGGTGGGTGTCTTTTCTGAAGAATGAGTTGCTTGCTGTTCTGAAGTGGGGGGCTGACTATCAAGTTCTGCAGCAGTGGTTTGTCTCGATAACACCGTGATAGGTCCTGACATTTCAACTTTCACTTGCTTTTGTGATCTGAATGCAGGAGCCTTCTGATCAAAGGTTGACTTCACCTGGAACTGCTTCAGATGCTGCTCCATGGTCTCAATGATGCTCTTTTGCCGCACAGCATCACAGCTCAGAGCAGGACTCTCTTGCTTAGTTATCTTTTTCCACGTTTTGCTGTCTGGCTGCGCCGAGATGGGACGCATACAGGCATGAGGCTTGGACCCGGGTTCAACTTTAATGGGCCTGTGCATCTGATTGGGGCCCGTCTCCGTTTGCGACTGCTGTGCTTGCTGCTGTTCCTGCCTCTGCAAGAGGTGCCACCGGAGAGCAGCATACTTTTGAAGGTCCTTTTGGGGAGGGGTCTGGGTGTGACTCCTTCCCTGGTCAGGCACCGGGAAAGCATTTGCTTGGTTCTGCATCAAGTACCTTTGCTGAGCGAGGTGTGCAGCCTGTTGACTAGCCACATCTTGGTTTCTACTCGGATATCCCTGTAGAGCAGAAGCATGCTGAGGCCTCTGCTCATGTTCTTGAAAGCACCTGTGAAAAGCATCCTGCTTTAGGGTCACATTATTTGGAAAGTATTGAGTCTGGTGTATGCTCTGAGTCTTGTTTCCTGCATAAAGCTCGGTTTTGGTGGTCTGCTCTTTCTGCTCTGGAACTACGAGTGCATTGTTCACACAGGAAAGCTGTATGCTGCCGGCGTTTGATTTGAGAATCTGCCCATAAGGGGAATTTCTACTAGTCATATTCTGCCCTTGCTCCAGTGCTGGTTGGGTGTTATGAGTCTGAAACTCACTTGATTTCAAATACTGATTTTCACCATGAAAGCCCTCTTCCACTTTCATCTGGCCGAAGAACACACTTTCTCTTTGCTGTTCATTGCTGCTTGGTGGATATGAGAAGGTCTGGGCTATTTGTTCTTTACTCTTCATTTGCATTCTTTGTTGCTGCTGCTGGTTCTGAGGCAGATGTGCATTCTGGGATCCCCGTGCTTGCGCTGCCTGCTCAGGTGGCTTACACTGTGAAAGGTCTGAGTTTGAGAACGGCTCCGTCTCTGAAGCTTGTTGACTCACATGCTGTTTTAATGATGCAGGCATGGGTTTCTCCAATTGGGGGTCTGCTCTTGACGGAAAATGAAGTCTGGGGGTACCCAGTGACAGCATGTGAGCTTCAGGTGAAGGTTCTGTCTTGGCAAAGTGTGCCTGGAGCGAGGGGTTAGGAACCTGCAGGTGCTGGTCCGCGGTAACTTGAGGTGGACCTCGGTTCTTCTCAGGGTGGTACATGTGTGACCTCAGCTCTGGCTGTCCTATTTTCTGGACATAGGCTTGCCCTGAGAGTACCCCAGGCATGTTGGAATTCCCAATGTATTGTTTTGAGGTCATCTGATTGGAAAGGCGGGATTCATAGTGAAGAGGTGGGGGGCCCAGAGATGCCTCATTATATATGGGGTGGGATTCTGCTTGATGAAAATGAGGGGCTTTCAATTCAATCCACCCTGGTTTCAGGAAGGACTGGGCTGAGAGCTCAAGCTCTTGTGCTTGCTCCTTGACTTGGCTTTTTAGAATCTCTTGCTCTTTGTGTCCCGTCATCGGCTGGCAATGGCCCTGTGGATCTACACTGCTACCAAGAATTGGTGAGTTATGTTTGAGATTTTCGGATATTTGTCTCATTTTGTCCGAACACAATGGAATAGCTGTTGTCCCTGGGGTCCATACATCAGTCTTATTAACACAATTATTCTGGGGCCTTTCTTGAAGGATCAGAGAGGGACTGGCTGCATGCATTGATGGGTTAGGGCTCTGGGGGGGCGGTGCCTTTTGCTGGCCCTCTACTTTCGCTTCCCCTAGCAGAGCTGTGTCATTCTGGTTGGGGTAGTGATGGCGTTCTAAAGCTTCGTCATCCAGAGGGTTTTTTCCTTCTGACGGTAGCTGAGAAATGTGAGATGGGGGGCTGGAAAGAAGCAACTGTAATGGTGGCGGTGTGGGAGTGGCAGAAAAGGAATCCGTAGTAAACACTGAGCTTTGCTTGACATAAGCACCATTCATTGCATTTTGCTTTAAATATCGCTCAGAGCTGCCATCAGGAGGCTGCACGCTGCTGCTGGAACCTGAACAGAATTCGCCACCAGATACGAGCTTTGTGGTTCCTTGAATATTGCTGTTTTCTGCAGGAGATGGGCATAGCTCAAAAACCGATTTTGGTGGTTGTAGCTGTTCTGGTTCCGGAAAGGGATAAGTACCGAGCACCACAGGTGCTTTCCCAGCATTGTTGGCATCACACGCCATAGTCAACACTGACGCTGGTGCTGGAGGCAGCTCAGAGTGCAAGGGCTGTAGGGAATTGATCTGCCCTGAGGTATGGGATGGATGAGTGAGCTCACATGACAACTCATGAGTAGCCTGGCTGTTAATGGCATTTATGTGAGACGTGGTTTTCTGCACCGCGATGGAAACACAGTCTGGATAATATTGAGACAGTGTTTTCTCCAGGAGTTCACCGTGTGTGTTTTCCATGGAAGAGGCAGAAACTGTAGCACCATTCTGCATTAGCACTGTCTTGTTTTTAAGAAGTAATACAATGTTCTTGTCATGGCAGTTGATATTTTCCTCCTCCTGCTTATTTGGAATCTGAAGCCCCGGCTCTTCAGACCCACTGTAGTTGTGTGCTGAAAAACTGACTAAATCTTTAACTGCATTTTCTTGGGCTACCGAGCTCCCAGGTTCTCTATTATCGTTCAAATCAGAGACATCTGACTGACCGCTGCTTTCGCCTGGATTTTTTTCTTGGCTTTCCCTGAAGTCATTTCTTTCTCCATTAGGCTTTTGGTCTTGTTTCAATTTCTTGTTCTGATGGAACCCAGAGAGGGATGGTTCACTAACTGTGCGCTTCATTCCTCCATTTTGCAAACACTTGGAATGCCCCCTATCTTCTTGTACAAAGTCTGGACTCACGCGACTGTTCTGGCTTCCTTTCATAGGGGGCATTCCATAGTAACTTTTGACAGACTGCCACTTGGTGTCTCCATTTACTTCTGAATGAGGTCTCTCAGTTAATGGTCTTCCATTCTGAAGCTTGAGAGCCAGAGATTCCGTCTGGCAAATGGCAGAAGGAGATGGTATCAGAAACGGATTTAGTCTGTTGCCCTCAGCATGGTTGGTTCTGTCTTGTTCCATCAGGATTGCTTCGGGGCCATCCACAAGGCTGCCCTCACAATGAATTCTACGAAACACGGAAACAAAAAGGCATGTGTATTAATCTCTAGACATCTAATAATACTAATAACACACTAATAATATATCTGAAAGTAATAGTGACATAAATAGGCAAGAAAAAGTAATACATCATACTTCAGTAACAACATGGGATATGATTGTTCTGGCCTTCCCAACAACTCTCAAATATGTATGGTCATGGAGAATTCAAACCAAACTCACTGCCTTTGAGTCGATTCTGACTCATAGCAACACTGTAGGACAAGGTAGAACTGCGAGCCCCTGTGGGTTTCTGAGACTAAGAAAGCTTTGCCTTTCTCCCCATGGGGAACAAGGATAATAAGAATCAAAAGTTAATGTGGGACATTTGCCCTGTATTAGTAAAAAGCATCAACCTGAATGATTCCTATTATCTGAATGCCAGCAATTTTCTCCTTAGCACCTCACATATTCCATGCCGCCAATTCAATGCTAACTCATAATAATGCAATGTTTCAAAGCATAACTGTGCTGTGGAAGTTTTATAATAGCTGATTTTTCAAAAGTTCATTGAATTGACCCAAACTTGCAAACTTTTTGGTTAGCCGCCACATGCATTAACTGATTGAATCACCTGGGCACTGCCTTATCGAGTTTACTTCCTATATATTCCTTGAATCAATCATCTTCACTTCGTTTATTAGCTCAGATCTGTGTTATCTTGCCTAGTTATCTGTATCAATCAATAGCTTTAAAAATGATTTCTCCCAAAGTCCAATGATCCTCCTTTCGCTTAATCCTTCAAAACCAAAAACCAAACTGACTGCTATCAATTCGATGTGGACTCATAGCAACCCTATAGGATGGAGTAGAACTGTCCCTGAGTTGCTGAGACTGCCACCCTTTATGGGAGTAGAAAGCCCTTTCTCCCAAGGAGCTGGTTTTGATCTGTTAACCTTGAGGCTAGCAGCCCAATGTGTGATCACTATGCCACCAGGGCTCCCCTCTAATCCTTTTCACCACCACCACCTCCTTCCAATTTGTTACTAAAGAGAATGTTCTAAAATGCAAGTCTGGTGTTAAGTCCAGCTTTAACCATTGTTTTCCGTTGCCTGCACTCATGGTCTCAAAATACTTTCATGCAACTATGCCCGAGAGATAAGGCACACTCCCAGCATTGTCGGGAGGTGTGGAGGTGTAGAAAATGAATTCTATTAATGCCCTAAGTGATTTTTTTTATTTCCTTTATGGAGGCTGGTTTCCACTCCCACTGAAATTTCTGCCTACTATAAAATGCTTTTACCGGTGCAAGTTTCATTTTCCCCTTTCTCCTATTCCTCTCCGTTCATATTCCCCAGAGAGCAATAGCAAATAAATGTCTAAATTATAAGAAACTAGCTCCATGCTTTTGTTGTCTCGCATGCTTACAATGCCCTCTTCCTCTCCCTACCTGCACCAGGGCTCCACGTATTCCTCAAACTCCGTGCCATTCGCTCCTTTAGGGTTCCTCTTTGACTCCCAAGATGAACCACTCACATGCACGCCTGTTATGTACCTTGAACAAAATCTAATACTGAACAGATCACTAGTGTTTTATTTTTTCCCACAAGAATATGTATGCTAAGACATGAGACTACTTTTTAAAAGCAATCTTTGCCTAGTACACAAGGAGCAGCCACCAGTTTCACTATGCTGAAACAAATGTGCCTGTCTTACTATCACTTCATCATTCACTTACTCATCTCTTCCGTCATTGGAGACCAGTTCTGATGAAAATTGTAAAGTACAAACACTAGGGGAAACAGCGCCATTGGATGCACTTGAGAACATAAATATTCCATTACATAAGGTGACTATTCTGATTTCCCAGTGTTTCCAATGTATTAATTTATTTTTTAAACATTAAGGCTTGGGGGTGAGGGGAAGGAGACATCTAGCCTATGTGCCCTTTCTGCTAAACCAAACCAAACCTATGATAACAGCCAATGTTACCAACAATGACAAATGAGATATAAAAAACTGGAGAGAAACAGAGTTGTTTGAATAAAACTATAAAACACAACCTGTATGTATACACACACATATAAATAAAGGTGTATAACAGGTTCTTCGATACTTGTCAAAATGATCTGTTCATTCAACGTATTCTTAATAAAAATATTACCAGATACTTTGAGGCATTAGGAAGCTGATTATATTTTGGGTTAAGTAAAATACAACATTAAAATTATTGTCACTTTACTTTTTTTTCTTCTTGTTTTAATGTAGCACCTAAAACAATGTAAACTCCACCCGTGTTTTACGCTATATTTTTATTGGACAGCTCTGGGCTAGGCTTATATTCTAGGAATCAACAACCCACTGGATAGAATACATTTTAAGTTTGGTTTAGGGAACAAAAGAGACCCTAATTTCAAATGTACTTGGAGATATAGTCTCCAAAGGGACTAAGACAGTAGTAATGACATAGACCAATCATCTCTATGAGGGAAGCCATTGTGGTGAGGTCATACTGGAATCTGAGGGTTCATAGCAAGGAGTATCGAAAACAAATTCATGACTGGTGGCCATGATCAATATATGTCTGTTCCAGGTGGGACTATAGAAGGAAGAACAGAATTAAGATTGTGACATTAGAAGAGTTTAAAGATTAGTCTAGGGCCTTCCAACCAAGGCAGGGAATTGACTGTTAGGTCCATTAAGGTGATCTCTATCAAGGACATACCAGGCAAGCCCCTTCAAGAAACTGCTGCTCTCAGGAAGTTATCCACTTGCCAGTGTGCTTTGCTTGATGGTAAAACTGTCTACATATCGTTGGTTAAGGATCAGCAGAATTCAGTGGCGGTATAATCCACAGGAAGACACTATAAAAGGACTTGGGGCTTTCCCTGCCATCCACACCCAAATGGAACTGCCTGCCATCCAGTCAATGCTGTGCCATATGGATGCTCTAGGGCAGAGCAGAACTGCCCGTGTAGTTGCGGAGGCTGTAATCTCTACAGGAGTAGAAAATGTTTGTCTTTCTCCCAAGGAGCGGTTGATAGTTTCAAACTGCTGCCCTTGCAGTTAGCAGCACGAGGTTTTTGCAAACAAGGTACTCATAATTTAAGCTCCAAGACAGGTTTTAGAGTAATGAAAGCAAATTTTTAGTCTTTGATATAAAGGCTTCTCCAAATTTTTGACAAAAATCAATTCATATATAGATGAATAAAGAAGACACATACATGTGTACATATTTGTAAGATAAGTAAAACTTTAACACTCTGCACACAATTCATGTTATCTAACTCTTCTAGGTATAAAATATCTTATAAGTTTAAAAGACATTTTTTATTATGATCCATTTCAGGTAGCTGTGGACATTCTTTAAGGTGTCAACGGAAAGATTATAATAAATGAGGCTTGCAAATCCTTTGAGAGAATAATAATAGCTCCTATGAAAATGTGAAGGTGATTTTAAATGAAATTTATTTTAATATGGAGATTTAAATACAATACACTAATTTCAACTTATTATCAGAACTCTTCTGACTGTGACAGCAATTCCTTTCCTCAGAAATATTATCACACATGAAAAATTTAATCGTTAATTTGGTCAGAGAGGGCAAAACAACACGTTATTGGCCATTTGAAGATTATTTGTTCTTAAAATGGACTTTTCTTAAGATTAAAATAAAATTAAATCCTTTCTTCACCTTAGCATTTAACTTATATGGTGTACAAGATCAATGAGGGCAGCATTCCTTTGTAAAGTTGAATACTTGGGAAGTAATGCCAGCTCTTGGAGGTTCGCATGTGGGAACTGACTGTTGGTCCAAGAGTTTGCGCTCGGCGCCTGCGCCCGCCGGCAGCTGTGGACTTTCTGGGCAAGACTGCGGGACCAACTGCAGGGCCACCTTGCACCTCGGCCATCCCTGGGTAGAGGCACGCATTTCACAAGGACGCATTTCGGCGAGGAGCAGCAGGCTCTGGAGTCCATCTGCCTGACTCCTGCACAACACTATCAGAAACTCCACCCACTATCACCAGCACCGTGCCATCGGAAGCCGGGCGAACAACAAAACTGTCCAGACTACGCTCAAGTTTACAGAGTGAAAAATACCCAGATGGTGCTCCCCTTTAAGAAATATCCTCACAGGAAAATCCGGCGGGAAATGATGTTATTAAAGATTACTTGCATTACAGGGAGAAGGGAACCTTGGCATGGTAATGATCTTTAGTATCAGCTGTGCAAGAACAATTAAATGAAATAGTAGATAAAATAGAAATAGGAACACAGAAAGAAAAAGAGGCAGAAGGCGCCGAAAAGTAACTATTTCGTGGCACTCCTGCTACAAAAGAGAATTTCTTAAGATGGAAGGTCAAATTTGACACAGAACTCTTGGAAACGAAAAAGAAATGAATCAAAGAGGAGGAACAAGCTGGAAAAATAAATTAAGTGGGGAACAACTATCGTGCCACATCTGATATCCAGTTCTTGGAGGATGCTGGAAATAATATATATATGGAAGTAGACGCGTCTTTGTTGCAGGAAATGGATGAGTTGGAGCTGGAAGCTGATGAGGACGGTCCAGACTCTCCTCCTGCTGATGCAGTTAACTCAGGCAACTAAAGGACTGGCCCATCTCCAGGGGTGTCACTGCCACAGGGCCCGGCCTATGCTGAGAGGGCTTTGATTTCCCTTCCTTCTTTTCCTAGGAAAAATTCACTTTCGGGAGAAGATTCTTCTGATAACTTTTATCGTTGAACTTAATGTACTGACTATGAAATTAAAAGAGTTGATGCTCAATAATATTGTGAGAGAATTATCACTTTAAACAAGAAAGAATCTTACAATAAACCCGACTGCTATCTACTGGATTCTGGCTTGCAGTGACCTGTTCAGGGTTTGGGGACTAAATTTGCATGGGTTTCGTAGAAGCCCACTGCCACTAGGGCTCCTTAATCTTAAAATAGGGGCAATTAATTGTTCAATCAATCAATCTCTCTATATAGGGGCTATTAATTGTTTTTTATAGATAACCACCAACTGCTCCTTGGGAGACAGAGTTTTCCACTCCTGTAAAAATAACAGTCTCAGCAACCCACCAAGGGCAGCTCTGCTCTACCCTAGAGCGTCTATGAGACAGCATTGACTGGGTGGCAGTGAGTTTAGTTTGGGTATGGATGACAGTGAAAGCTCAAAGATTTTACACACACACACGTACACACACACGTATACACACATATATAAAAAAGTACTGTGAAGTTTTTATGTAAGAGCACAAGGACAAGGATGTTTGCTAAAATCTGGGGAAATTGGCTAAGCCTATACAGGGACTCTATAAAATTTGAAAATAAATAATTAACTTTTAACTAATTGCTCTGTAAATGTTCTTATGGTTAAATGGCTGATTAGAATCCATCAAGTTCTGGCTCACAAAAGTCCTAAAAATTTCACAATTTGCTCTCATAAGTTAGTTTCAACCAAAAAAAGTAAGAACCTTCCAGAGAATCGGAGCACTAAAAATGCATCTCTACTAGTTCCTTTGGATTTCAGGGCCGATGGGAGGCAATTTATTAAAAGACCATGTGCTTGAAATTCATTGTTGTGCTTAAATAGGCTTTTTGCTTTATGAGTACCTACACTAACACATGCCTCCCCATGTTTGTAAGTGGGCACACACATGCACTCACACATGAGGCTTCTCTTTTGAGTCCATTTTCCCACTTTTTGAATGCCTTTCATATATACGAGGAGGTACAACCCCTAAAAAAAACCAGAAAAAATGTTCTGCTGGACGGAGCATTCATAATATACATTTTTCCTGCTAAGCAAGCATTTAGCAATTAGCTCTGAGTTAGTGCACCCAGTGGCATCACCTTGGAAGGTTCTCTCTGGTTACAGTGAATTTGTCTGTAAAAGCAGTTTTGCTGAAACCTCTTTTTTTGTGAAGGCATATTTAAGAGAACGGTATGTGTCTGTGAATCATTTCCTGCTCTGGAAAAATGCCGCAGGAATTGTGGTGTTGAACACAGCTTACAAGGACATCACTCTGTGACAGACTCAAGTGTACCAGTGGTTTTCTCCTTTCAAATATGGTCAAATGTTGATTGGTGACAAACCTCGTTCTCGAGGTCTGTCAACTTCCTGAACAAAAATGTCGGCTGCTCATGCATCTGGAGTTCATCCCACTAGGTCAAGCTTTCCAGTTAGAGATTCTGAAAAGATTGCTTAACTGGGTGTGACAAAAAATGGCCTGATTTGTGGCAGACGGGGTACTGGTTTTGCCATCACGATAGTGCAACCTGCTCACATAGTCATATCTGTGCACCAGTTTTGGGCAAAAAACAGCATGCGTCTCTTGTCCCACACACCTGACTCACCTGACCTCACTCTATGTGACTTCATTTTGTTTCCAAGAATGAAGAGGGACATGAAAGGACAGCGATTTGATGACATAGAAGAGGTGAGATAATAATTTATAAAGTATCAAGGGTTTGTGAGGGGATGGTGGGGAGTGGGGGGAGAAAGTGAGAAGCTGATACCATGGGCTCAATCAAGTGGAAAGAGGATGTTTTGAGAATGATGATGGCAACAAATGTGCTTGACACAACCGATGGATGCATGGGTTGTGATAAGAGCTGTATGAGCCCCCAATGGAATGATTTAAAAAGAGGTGAAATAAAAATGAGGGAGGTGCTGACAGCCATTCCAACAGGTGAATTTGAAAAATGTTTCCAAGAACAGAATCACAAATTTGACAAATGTATTAAGTGTAATGGAGAATACATTGAAGGGGATAGGTTGTTTTGTTAAGGGAGAAAGCAGTTAGTGTATGATTTGAAGGTGGGAGAGTTGGGGTGATGGAAGGAAAAAAGAACAGTTGATACCAAGGGCCCAAGTAGAAAGAAAATGTTTTGAGAATGATGAGGGCAACAAATATGCTTGACACAATGGATGGATGGATGGATTGCGATAAGAGTTGTACAAGC
Organism: Tenrec ecaudatus; assembly: GCF_050624435.1. Lineage (NCBI taxonomy): Eukaryota > Metazoa > Chordata > Mammalia > Afrosoricida > Tenrecidae > Tenrec > Tenrec ecaudatus. The sequence continues at coordinate 116,059,927 of NC_134532.1, forward strand.
CCCCGATAAAATGATTTTTTTAAAGTAAATATTTAGAAAATAGTGATGGCGACATGTACAAATAAGCTTGGTACAATTGTTGTATGGATTGTTATATGAGCTGTAACAACACCAATAAAATGATCTTTTAAAAAAATAAATACATAGCGCAGTGGGAGAGGATAATTGCAGTTTTGGGGGGTACGCTCATACAGATAGTACTGGGCTACGAACCATGGGCTAGTGGTTCAGACCCATCAGCCACTCCTTGGGGGTGAGGGGTGGGGTGGGGGGTAGGAAAGATGAGGTTGTCCACTCCCATAAAGATTTAGTCTTGGAAACCCTATGGAGTTGTACTCTCCTATAAAGTCACTATCATTCCGAAGTGCCTCAACAGCAGCGGGAATTTGATCCAGCAAACAAAATGAAAGTTCCCCTAAAATTAGAAGCACGTTGTATTATTTTGGTCGCCTCAGCTGTTTCCAGAATAGCACTGGGCAGTTTTGTAATTCTACCTGTTTCATGCCTTATTGTGTTATATGCATATTCTCTCTCCTTTCCTTTGTCAATTTAACCAGTGCTTTGTCAATTTTATCAATCCTTCCAAAGAATCAATTTTTAGGGTTTTTTCCTTTAAAGTATGTGGCACAAGTTGAGGCTTCTACTCTGATCATAAGGATCATAAGGTGAACGAAATGTTCAGAGCATAACATTCTAGGGTCTCAAAACCAGTCTTGCCTTTCTGAAAGCAGCTTGTACCCTCTTTCTCCTGCAGAGCAGGCGGGGGCTTTGAACTGCGGGTCCTTTCATTAACAGGTGAGTGCTTCTCCACTGTGCCACCAGGGCTCGCGTGCCCATGCAACAGCTGTTAATTAAAACAAGGTGAAAATATCACAATTCATGGCTTGCTACCTATAATAATCTATTATTTATAGTTATGTTCATTATAACAGCCCAATATTCCCCATATGTCATTTGAAGGAACTAAAAAGAGTAGCTCTAGCTGTCACAACCACCTCTGAATGTTCTGAGGACTCTGAGGGGCCAAGTATACCCAGGTGTTTTAATATGAAATAATATGCAGTTGTGTTATGGTCACTCTCCGGGATTTCAGCTACTACCTCAGAATAATTTCTCATAAGTTAAAATCAAGTAGATAAGTGAATGAGCTAGTGAATGAATGCATGAGTGAATGGGGTTGTCTGAGACTGAGCTTGAGCCTTATGTACAAATCCCAAGTAGCTTAACATCGTTTTTCTCTGTCAGAGGATCACATTTAGGAAGCATGTTTTTCTCGGCTGAGAATACAGCTCTTGTGACTGGTGGTTAACATATGGTCTCCTGAGACTGAAACAGATTTTTGCCATGGCAGTTATTTCTGAAATTTGGTTTTGTTCTTTCCATTGCAGTTGACAATAATTTATTAAAGATTCAAATCACATCAGCAGCATCTGTGAAACAATTACTGCATCTAGGACTGACTCTGCAGTCTAATCCATCATAATTATGACAGGCCTCTTTGAAGATGCTATGATGCATGACTTAAAAATAGCGCATTAGTGTGAAAATGGATCAGCATCTCATTTCACCAATATGCATTTAGGATTATAAGTTAGTTCAACACTCTTTGATTCTTTCTGAATACTCAAGAATGGTAGCTGAATTTTTCACCAAATAAAGCTGTAAGGAGATGCTTTAAAGGTGTGCACAGGGTCTTGTTTATACTTTTATTTTTTGCTTACTCACTTTGTTGGTAGTATTCTTTTTTGCTTATCAAACAACAACAAATCATTTAGATTTTTTCTAAGAATATAAAAGTCAATATATGCACCTTAGTTGCCCTAAAAATTTGGTGATATTTACTTTCTAGGAAAAAAATATTCACATCACATTCAAATGATAAATTATAATATTATAATGAGCCGAGTCCTATTTATTAGTGTATGCAAAAAACTGAGGACAAATGTTTAACTGGCTACTCATGGGTGGGCCTATCTACTGAAGTCAGTGTATTTCAATATCAATCTTAGGGAATCATATATATATATATATATATAAAACCTTCCCTGACAATGACTCTGAAAGGTTCAGTAAAGATAACATAATTGATTAAGCCTCCTAGGTGATCCCCACAAGTATTACTTCTTCCTTCCAGTGGGTCACATAAATTGTGTTAATTATACATGTGTTTCAGGATGTCTGCAGACCAATGGGATCTTGTTGTATCCTACAGGATGCTTCTTGTGGGTTGTTCTTTAAACTTCAGGCCAAAATTCTGATTTGTATCTTTTGCATCTATCCCATTCCTTCCATTTAGTCTAATTTTCTTAACTGCTTTGTAATATTGATAGGGTTGTAAAGTCCATTCAAATTGTAAGCAAAATGCTTTTTATAGAATAGTACATACGTAAATTAGTGTAATATTAAGATATTTAATACGTAATTTAATCTACTATTAAGACTAAATTTTCTGAATTCACGCAATATAAAACATTAACATTTTTGACAGCAAAATCAATGTTTCCAAACTGCATCTAGATCACAAGCATCCCTTACTCTATTCCTCAAAGAGGGAGATTTTAATGGATAAGGTCTACGCTGTCTTCCTGGAACATAACAAATCTAACTTTCTTCTACCCTGTCTTGTGAATTAACTTATTTGCAACAAGTTGACCAAAGCACCTATTTTGTGTGAACGGTGCCAGCTACCACTGCTGACAGCTTTAGAAGAAATCAAAACAAGTTCTGAACAGAGCGGGAGCAAAATGTGGAACAAAATGCAAACTCCTAGAAACCAGGCTTACTGATCTAATGGAGGCTTGTGGAACGCAGAGCCCGTGTGGCCTGCAGACACTCTTCAGGCCAAATGATAGTTCCATACGCAGAACAGTAACACCAGGAGGACATATTCATCTTACCACAACCAACCATAAGAGATCAAAGACAGGACACCAAAAGACAGACCTCAGAAAGCAAAAAGGCAAAGGAAAGAAGGACAAGAAAAAAAGCACAAACACAAAACAAAAACACAGTATAAACTATAATATATCCTTTGCTAGATGCTGTATTGGGGCTTAAAATCTGAGCGCCCCTTTTGTAGGTTGTGGATAACAATCGAAGCCCAAAAGTGTCCTTGCAAAAGTCCCCAGGTGGATTACACCTCTATTGAGAATTTTTTCCGACTTTGATCAAAATGTGAATAGTATTGAACCCAGGCAAAGTGCTTTGCAGGCCCCTGATGAGCGCAGGGAGGGGTAGTCCCTGTGCTTAATAAGGTGCCCAGGTGTGTCATTGATGGTGATCACCTTACTGTGGGGTTGCATAGTCATGAGTCATGCCCTATGCCCTGACTGCTTTGGTCAGAAAGCCTCAGGCCAAGCTTGTCAGCTCAGTGTCCAAATGCCATATTATCTGCTCCAATCATGAGCGCATCCCTGTTCTCTAGTCCTATGTGAGGATTGTCTACCACCAAGGACAGTTTGTGACAGGTTCCTTTGCCCTTCCATTTCTGTTCTAAGCTCTATATCCTCAAAAACCTTTATGAACTCTTGCTAGTGGCCTCCCCCATCCTGGTGTGTCTTGGTCTTTGTTGTAAAGAGAATATTCTCCTTAAATCATATTTGAGATCGGAGTCTCTTTTTGTACCCTAAAGCACTATAAATTATAGCAATTGCTTAGATTCTTCAGTTCCAGTCCATTCTTATAATTTTAAAATGGGTAACTGTGACTTGGTTTTCCCTTAATTAGAAAATAACGTACTGCATATTAAATAATTGTATGGTAGAAAAAAATAGGAGTATCTTGAAAGCTGTTTGAGCTTCACCTATCTTGCTAGCTGCCTAGATAAGTAGGTTCTAAGAGTAAGAGGCGTCTATAGATAGAACGTCCTGTGTGCAAAGCTGCGATGAAAGCGATGAAGGGGAGATAGCTATCCCGTAGCAGGGATCCTATCTGTGCAAAGAGAGCCCTGGAGGCCCCTCTGGAAAACACACCATGTGTGCCAAGAGAGCCAGTGTTCGGATGCCAGCTACACAGAGGGCATCCAATAGCCAATGGCAACCACAAAAACAGCAGCATCCAATGGTTCATAGCTAAGCCACGTGCATAAGTAGTTCTAAGCCCCATTTATTCTCCCTTGGTCCTGCTCAACATCCCAGGAACTGGTATGTAAACAAGAGGCCTGAAGAACTCTTCAAGGAAACTTCACCCTCTTGCAACTCCAGGTGCTAGAAGTACAGTATGATAAGCCTGTGCTAAGAAAAAATGGGACTGAGTTTCAAATACTGGGATGAAATATTTGAATAGCCAAAAATGCTGTTCAAAATTATGAAATCGAATCAAGAAGATGCTATCATAGGGAGAATGGGGTAAGAGCAATTTCCCCAATAAGTTTATATTAACATATATGAGAATTTCACTTAATTTTAGTAAGAGTTTATAATGAAATGTTCTTATATAATGACAGTGATAGACATCATAAAAATAAGCTGACAAGACATTTATAATACTATAAAATCAATGAATATGTATTAAGCTTATCGTATGTGCCAGGCATTGTGGTAGCACTAGCAATACATCACTGACCAAGAGGCAAACATCCCAGCCTTCTTAGACATGATAATCGTGTGTGTGTGTGTGTGTGTGTGTGTGTGTGTGTGTTTGGGGAGGGGGGGGAGAGTGGGGGGAGAGAGCAAAATTAGTATGTATAATAAGGAAGTAACTTCTATAGTAAAAAGATGTTGAGTGCTAAGGAAAAAATTCAAGAATAGAGTAAGATGAGGAGCAGGAGGTGTTAGATCAGAATACAGGTAGACCTTGCAGGTTGATGTATTAAATCTCACAAGGTAAATCTCGGTGAGAATGAGCTTTGGAGAAAGTTTTAATGGAGCCAAATTATGTCATTAACATCTAATTCAACAAGATGATCTCAACTAATGAACATGTTCATTCTCTATCGTCAAATATATTTTCCAATGGCTTCAGTCCAAAAAATCAAGAACTGAAAGAAAATTATCAAGATGTACAGGATAATAACTATGTCGCAGACGACGAAATTGTTACATAACCAAGGAGTTCTAACATGTTAATGTGAAACAAACTCATGATACCTAACACTGTATTAGAAAACTCCGTATTAGGGATCAGCGTGCAACACAAGCTTTTGGGCAATTGTGTGTAATAATGTATTCATGAAATCTACTACTTGTCGAAAGGTATTTTGCTTCCCTTCAAGTGTCCGTGTCCTACCAGCTGTGCTTTTCAATTTTGTACAAATGTACAACAGTTACTAACCTACTAGTCCTAACCTGCTTTGGCTACTCTAACCGCCTATTCATTTTTCTTATTTTGGAACAATTTGAAATTATTGTACTTTGGTTAACTTTTAGGGTGTTACAGAGTTACTTGAGGAAAGACAAATATTCTACTTAAAGATTAATAATGCAAACACATTAAGCCCATTATCAATTAGTATCTTAATAATTTAGATACTCCAATATTTTGACAGTCCAAAGGAAACTACCAATAGTATTTCAAAATATAAAGTAATTTGTCTATTCAGGAAGGAAAAGCAAAACAAATTTTCTAATGGATAAAGATTTAGGAAAATGAATAACATCAATGAGACACAGGTGCATCAAATAACCTTGTATGCATCATAAACATGGACCCAAACACTATACAGACTATTCCTTTTCACCCTCTGCATTATGTTAAAGGATATGATAAACATTTTAGATGGCCCAAAATTTCAGTACATATTTTAGATGGTATAAAAATACAAACAGAATTAAAATGTGAAGGTTTATCCCACCACCCCCCAAAAGGGTTATTTTCAAAACAATCTATGGAATTCAGAAGTAGTAGAAGTATTGTCTTTAACTTAATATTTATCTGGGACTATAAGTATAGCTAGTCAGAAGAATTCTGGGTTATTGTTTGAATACAGATCTGTGAACAAATCATAACCTGCCTATATTCCAATTTTTAAAAATCTATAATGTAATATGAGGGAAGTGAACAAGATTATTCTTAAAGTTCTAAAATAAATGTTGAATTAGGATGAAGAACAAGAACTCATATTATTCATAAAAGTTAAAGAACTGTAGTAAATAGAAGCAATAACATTTCCATGAAAGAAATTTGATTACAATTCTTGACAAGATTTCCTTTTTGGCCCCCAGATCATATCTGCTACAAATCAAATAGAAAAATCCACATTCCATTTGGTTTTTTTACTTAAAATATTAATTTCAACTCTTCCTGACATGTCTCTCCAATTCCCTCAGAAACTCTCATCCCACCCTAAGTCTACTCTCATATACGTAGTGTTGCAATGTCTTTTTAAAATTTAATTACTTTTCATCACTTTACTGGGGGCTCGTGCAACTCTTATCACAATCCATCCATCCATCCATTGTGTCAAGCACATTTGTACATTTGTTTCCATCATCATTTTCAAAGCATTTTCTTTCTACGTGAGCCCTTGGTATCAGCTTCTCATTTTTACCCTCTCTCCCCTGCCCTCCCTCATTCCCTTATGAACCCTTGATAATTTATAAATTATTGTTTTTTCATGTCTTACACTTACTGCTGTCTCCCTTCACCCACTTTTCTGTTGTCCATCCCCCTGGAAGGGGGTTATAGATACCATCATTGTGATCGGTTCCGAACCCTTTCCCCACCACCTTCCCCTTATCCTCCTGGGTAATAATGGTCCTGAGGGTTATCTGTCCTGGATTCCCTATGTTTCCAGCTCTAATCTGTACCCGTGTACATGCATTGGTCTAGCCGGATTTGTAAAGCAGAATTGGGGTCATAACAGTGGAGAGGAGGAAGCATTAAAGAACTAAAGGAAGGTTGTATGTTTCATCAGTGCTATACTGCACCCTGACTGGCTCATCACCTCCCCTCGACCCTTCTGTAAGGGGATGTACAGTTGCCTACAGATGGGCTTTGGGTCTCCACTCCTCACTACCTCTCATTCACAATGATATGATTTTTTTGCTCTGGATCTTTGGTGCCTGATAGCTGGTCTTATCAACACCTCATGATCACATAAACTGGTGTGCTTCTTCCATGTGGGCTTTGTTGCTTCTCAGCTAGATGGCCACTTGCTTATTGTCAACCCTTTAAAACCCCAGATGCTATATCTTTTGATAGCCGGGCACCATCAGCTTTCTTCACCACATTTGCTTATGTACCCACTTTGTCTTCAGCGATCATGTTGGGAATGTGAGCATCATGGAAATCCAAGTTAATAGAACAAAGTGTTCTTGTGTTGAGGGAGTACTTGAGTAGAGGCCCAATGTCCATCTGGTGTAGCAGTTTCTTTTAAATATCATGTTAGCAAAAAAGACTATAAAAACATTCTGATGTCAAATTTCTTTTATTTGAAAGCCCTAACCTGAAGTCACAGTTAACTATTTTGTGAGGAGAAAAAAGGGTATAATGGTTAACCCTGTAATGGGAAAGTTACTTACTGTATTTACTCGAGTATAAACCGAGCAAAATATCAGCTGAGGCACCTAATTTTACCACAAAAACTGCATTAAAATATGTGCTGAAAAACTCAGCATATACACGAGTATACATGGTAGGTCCACAGGTTGAGAAAACTGAACTCTAAATTCCAGAAAAGAATAGGCATTCTGGTCCTCCTTCCATTCCTACCGTTAACCCAATCTCTTGGCGACAAATGCAACATGAAGAGATGTCTGCAGCCAAGCATAGAGACCACTGATCTCACATCAACTGCAGTCAATGCTTTCAGACGAAGCTGGAAAAGTGGCCCCACTCAAGTAATGGCAGGGAACTGTTCTGTTCCACTGTTTCAAGTCCACTCTGACATTTCCAAATATGGAGAGCTGCCACACACTATGGAATCGCATACACATTTAAAGGTTCATTCTAGCTAATTTGTCTTAAGTCATGGAAATTACAATGTGCTCCCTAAGGAATTCCGACTTTGCAGTAAGACATGCAAGTCAAATGGCATGATGTTTAAAGGCTCCTCCATTAAGTTTCTAGATATATATCATGGTCTGAAGTGATTTTTCTCCTAGTGGCATTAATTTGGCTCCTAACCACAAGGTCAGTATCTCTAAACCACTAGCTGCTCCTTAGGAGGAAGACGAGGCTTCCTTTTCCTACAAAGATTTAGTTTTAGAAACCTACTGCCATCGAGTCATTTCTGATTCATAGAGACTATAGGACAGGGCAGGATTGCTTCTGTGGGTTCTGAGGCTGTGAATATTGAAGGGAACAGAAAGCTCATCTTGCTCCTGCAGTGTCCTGCACATTCATACTGCTGACATTGTGGTTTGCAGCCCCAAACATAAGATGCTACATACCAGGGCTCTCCAAATGCTATGTAGTTGAGGGAAATGAAATTAAGTGCATGAGGTATTTTCTGCATATGTAAATGTGATTATGTATGGTAAGCACTCATGGTACATTTTGATGCTTATTTTGAAAAACTAAGGTTTCCTCATTTATTAAGACTTTTCTGTGGGCATGGGTCCCACACAAGGTTCTATGACACACACAAGGAGCCCTGGTGGTGCTGTGGATTACACATTGAGGAGCTAAGGAAAGATCAGTGAGTCAAAAACCTGCCAGGCAACTCAGCTGCAGAAGGATGATCCGTTCCCATAAAGATGAACAATCTTGGAAGCCCTAAGAGTAAAGAATCGAATTGCTGGCAGTGGAGTGTGATCAGCACAATGATGTGTGGTCATTCTGAGTGTATTCCTAAGTTAAGGCCAAATCATGGAATGGAGAAGTGCCAGCAGACTCATGAAAACTATTATCAGGGGACACAGAAAGAAAGAGTCATGAAAATGGAGGCTGTTTTGGTGGTGCGCTTTAAGGACATCTAGTATATCCGGAACACCTCATTGGGTTCATGCCGACCTTGTAAATGGATCAAGATGCAGTTATGTGAACAGAACAAGGGGATACAGCATGGTTTAAAAGCAGGAAAAGGGGTGAGTCAGGGTTGGACCCTCTTATCAGACTTCTTCAATCTGGACGTGGAGCCAAGACTCAGAGAAGCTGGATTAGATGAAGAGTGCAGCATTGGGTCTGGAGATAAGACAGCCGCATTTGCTGAAAGTGAGGGGGATCAATATGGTTTATAACTCAATTTTAAAAAAACAACCCCAAATCCTCAAAACTCGATCAATAGGTAACATGACCTATGGAGAAAAGGTTGACGTCCACGATTTCGCCTTGCTTGGATTCACATTCACACTCGTGGAAGCAGCAACACATGAGAGCAAAAGATACAGCTCTAAAGTGTTGAGAATCAAGGCTGTTACTTTGAGGACTAAGGTATGCCTGACCCAAAGCATGAAATTTTCAATGGTCTCATCAGAAGAACAAAGAGGAATCGATGGATTTGAATTATGGTGCTCGAGAAGCATATTGAAAGTCCCATGGGCTGCAAAAAGCACAAACAAATCTGTCTCGGAAGAAGTAAGGCCAGACTGCTCTTTAGAGACAAGGATGGGGAGACTTTCCTCTGAGAATCTTTGGACATGTTGTCAGGACATCATACTTGGTAAAGGAGAGGGGCAGCAAAAATAGGGTGGCCCTTCAGAATTTGATTCTGTTTTCTGTCCTAAAATGCAAACTATGTATACTTTGGGTTTCTAAAATTTCAGGTCTCCCAAATTTGAATAATTTTACTCTGCCCCCCGCAAAAATTAAAAAAGCCAAATGCACTGCCATCAAGTTAATTCTGAGTCCTACTGACCCTACAGGGCAGGTTATAGGGTCCCTGTGGGTTTCTGAGATAACTCTTTATGAGAAGAAACAGACTCCGTTCTCCCACAGAGCAGATGGTGGTTTTGAACAGCTGGTCTTGCAGTTAGCAGCCCAGTGAATAACCATTATGTCACCAGAGTGTCTAAATTTTACTCTGGTAAAACACAAATACACAAAGAAGGACACGCACAGAAAGAAAGGTTAAAAAAAGCAAACTAATTTATTTTACTTCAGTAAAAAAATCTACTACCAAACTCTAAATTGCCAAACTTTATATGCAATTGATATCAACTAAACCAGAAAAAAATTATTAGCTCCTGAAACTGGCATGAGTTTATTGATTTAATAGTCAAGTATTTGTGATTAAATACTCAGTGGTCTATACAGCTCTGTAATAGAACAGAACCAGAGAGGATAAGAAACGGTGCTCTTTACTACAATTATAGGTAAACTGGACTTGACAACCCTGAGACTAAGAGAAGATGTGTGGCCATGAAATATGGTCTTGAGAATCACTATTACACTCTTAATCTCATTTTCCCTTTTAGACTATATAGGAAAGTTCAGAGTTCCTTTGTTGGATCCAACTCTGCCTGTTCATGCCTCATCCCATCACTGTCACACTACTACTTGTAGGATGGATGTGAAGGTGAGCAAAAGAGTGCTTTAATTAGCGCACCACCAAGGCTTCGTACCTGGTTGGTTTACTGGTAAACCATGTACTGCCATACTTCCTTAGTGGTATAGAATTCCAACAACTTATGTAAATTAAAGTACATGGGCTTCATCGTCAAGAGAAGCACTTACATCCTCATTCCACCAACAAGGAAAGAGTGATCCAGATGCAAACTTTTTTTAAAAAAATGGTTTAATGTGATAAATTATATAAAACAAAACACTTGTCATTGCAATGTTTTTTAAACATACAATTTAGTGTCATTGGCTATGTTCATCATGTCCATAACCACTATCAATTTCCTCATTAATCCATGACCATTAACAGGAACCCAGGCTCCCTAAGACCTTCTGTTCCTGGCAATCAGTAAGAATTTTTGGTCTCTCTGTATTTGCCTATTCCATACAAATATGGCCACACAATATATTTGACTAACTTATTTCAATCATCCATATTATAGCAAATGACACAAACAAGTAAAGTATTTGAGTTGCTATTTATATCCAATGGGGAACCATCAGAAGAAAATTAAGGACAATGACATGATCTGAACCTTAAAAGTTGACTTTGGATCACTATGGGTAGAAACTGATTCAATGATTTGGGATTTGTTGTTTGGGGCAGTGCTGAGTTACAAATGAACTTGAGACAAGAGAAGTCTTGAGTTACAAGATGGTTATAGTCTAATTGAAATGATGTGATGTTCTGGGCTTGAGTATGTAACAGTGAAGAAAGATACAGAAGTAGATAGCTTAAAGATATATTTTTGAAGCAGAACCAGTACAACTTGGTAATGGATTGACTATAAAGGAGTGGATGAAAGGGGAAATCCAGGATAATGCCTAGATTTTTTTTTTTTTTAAGCCTGGACCACAAGATTGATGGTGGTGCTGCTGCCTGCTAAGACAGAGAGAATGAGAAGTGACATGATTGGTGGGGGAAAGTGTGATTTCTATTTGGGAAAAGTGACATCGAGAAGCATAATGAGTCAAGCTGAGACACTTGGCAGGGAAAACTGCAAAGTCACTGCCATTAAGTCAATTTCAACCGAGAGTGACCATGAGGGATCAAGTGACCCTATGGGACTGCACCTGTGAGTTTCCAAGACCGAAACTCTTCGCAGAATCGAAAGCCTCATATTTCTCCCAGGAAGCACCTGGTGTTTTTTTAACTGCCGACCTTGAGTTTAGTAGCCTGATGCTTACTCAACTAAGATGCGGAAGTGGAAGATAACTCATAAGCTTATGAATGGTATTCAGAATCTTAAGACAGGTGGATCGTCCCATGAAGGAATAGAGTTCCATAAAACGGTACAAGATTGGGACTTGAAAACCTGGAATCTAGGGAATGTAAAGTGAGACAAACGTCAGCCAGGTGACCCAAAAGCTATCCAGAGGTAGAAAGATTACCACTTAAAGGATGAGCTATTTTATTCCCATGATTAATCCTAGATCTTTCTTTCCAGCTGTCAGCAGATTTTTCTGAGTTGAATTGTAATCTTTGTATTCTTTGGATGTTCTTTAAGTACTTCAAACGCCACATGTCTAAAACGGAATTGTCTTTCATGCTAAACTTGTCCTCTTCTGTATATAATCACCTTGTAGTGCTGTCAGCCTGCCTTCTTAATATTTCTGGAATCCATAAATGGCCCATACACTATTGTGGCTCATGCTGCCACCATAGTTTACTTCAACAACTCTACAAGTGGATTTCCTACTCTCTATAAATGAAGTTCAATTGTGACATGCTCTCATTTCGACTTACTTACAACCCTGTGACAGGTCTTCATGATCACAAGTTAAAAAAAAAAAATCTTACATCTTAATATGGCCTTAAATCTCTCACGACCTCGACCAGGATTTCTTTCTAGCACTTTCTCACATGCCCATTTGCATATATATATATATATATATATATATATATAATATATAAATATATATATAAATTTAACACACTTCATTCTTTCTGGCCAATAAGCTATTGCATTGGCTGGACCCTCTGTAACATTTCTTCCTTGTTACATTTCTAACTGAAAAAACTAACTTTCCCGATACTGATGCTATGCAGGGATTGATGTGGACGCTGTCTACAGGAAACTTGACACTTGCTAGGTGGCCATGAAATGCTAAACTTTTGGAGAGCGGCTGTGGACTTAGCTGTTGTGCCACTACAGAAACCAAAACCAAATTCATTTCCATTGAGTCAATTCTGATCACGAACACCGCCATGACAAGGTAGAATTGTCTGTGGATTTCCAAGACTGTCATTTTGATGAGATTAGACATTCTCATCTTCCGCTTAGAGGCTGGTGGTTTCAAAAACTGCTATTTTAGCAGCCAATTTGTAACCCATTACGCACCAGGGCCCCTTTTGAAGAAACAGTGCAATTTAGCTCGCTGACTCACTGTTGTTGGGTCCCAGCCACCGAGTTGATTTCAGCTCATGGTGACTCTACCGACAGCAGGAAAAACACCGTTTGGTCGTCCTCAAAATGACTGCTGTGCTTGAGCCCCGGATTGCAGCCACTGTGGCAATTCCTGTTGGTAAGGGCCTCTCTTCACGCGCCCTCTACTTCACCAAGTATGGAGCTTTTCCTTAAGGACTGATACCTCCCCACAAACTACGCACAGGGTCACCTTCCTTACTTCCAGTTGTACATTCTTCTGGCTATCCATGACATATTTTTTAATCTTTAAAAAAATCCCAACTCAAAAGCATTATTTTTTCCTTGGTCATAAAACTACTCTGACAATATAACAGTTTTAGTGTATCTTTTTCACATGGGGTAAAAGTAGGTGGTTCTCACATGAAGTTCCAGAGCCCGAGATTCTGATGACCCCCCACCCTCTGGTCACCACAGAGGTTCATACTTTCTTTAGCTGGGTTGTCTTCATTCCTAGGGACAAGCTTTCCCAGAGCAAAGGCTAGCATCCATATGTATCAGCACCCAAGGAGTGACTGCTTACTATTAACAAGAGAATAGAAATAAGAACATTTATTAAAAAATTGAATTCCTAGTAAAATACCTATTACTATTATATATCAGCCACAGCAGCAGATGGCAAGGTGGGAAATGTAAGTATTTTGGTATACTCAGATTATAAATTTAAAGATTTGATTTTAAAATCATCACCAAAATAAATAAATAAATAACAAATGTTTTCACTGTGGAATACATTTTATTTCTATTGAAAAGACATGCACTTGGAACTCTATGATGCTCACTCTCCCAACACAACCGCTGGAGCCAAAGTGGGTGAACAAGTAAATGTGGTGAAGAAAGCTGATGGTGCCCGGCTATCAAAAGAGATAGTGACTGGGGTCTTAAAGGCTTGAAGATAAACAAGCGGCCATCTAGCTCAGAAGCAACAAAACCCACATGGAAGAAGCACATCAGACTGTGCGATCATGAGGTGCCAAAGGGATCAGTTACCAGGCATCAGAGAACAAAAAATCTATCATTGACTGCACACCTCCATGATAGGATCGCTGAAGACAAATGGGTGCATAAGCAAATGTGGTGAAGAAAGCTGATGGTGCCCGGCTATCAAAAGAGATAGTGTCTGGGGTCTTAAAGGCTTGAAGGTGAACAAGCGGCCATCTAGCTCAGAAGCAAATAAGCCCACATGGAAGAAGCACACCGGCCAGTGCGATCACGAGGTGCCCAAGGGACCAGGTATAAGGCATCATGCAAAAAAAAAGATATGTGTGTATGTATGTGTATATATGTGTATATGTATATATGTATGTGTATATATGTATATATATATCATATTAAATGAAGGGGGAAGGGCAGAGTGGAGACCCAAGGCCCAAGTGTCGGCCAATGGAGATCCCCTCATAGAGGGGTTTAGGAGAGGAGATGGGTTAATTAGGGTGTGAGGTAGTATCGATGAAGAACACAGCTTTCCCCCAGATCCTGGATGCTTCCTCCCCCCAACTACCATGATCCGAATTCTACCTTGCAGGGCTGGATAGGACAGAGGCTGTACACTGGTACATATGAGGGTTGGAGGTACAGGGAATCCAGGGTGGATGATACCTTCAGGACCAAGGGTGTGAGGGACGATGCTGGGAGAGTGGAGGGTGAGTGGATTGGAAAGGGGGAACTGATTACAAGGATCCACATGTGACCTCTTCCCTGGGAGAGGGACAGCAGAGAAGGGGGGAAGGGAGACTCCGGATAGGGCAAGATATGACAAAATAATGAGGTATAAATTACCAAGGGCATATGAGGGAGTGGGGAATGGGGAGGGAGGGGGGGGGGAAGAGGACCTGATGCAAGGGGCTTAAGTGGAGAGCAAATGCTTTGAGAATGATTGGGGCAGGGAATGTATGGATGTGCTTTATACAATTGATGTATGTAGATGTATGGATTGTGGTAAGAGTTGTTTGAGTCCCTAATAAAATGTAAAAGAAGAAAAGAGAAAAAAATGATTAGGGCAAAGACTGTACAGATGTGCTTTATACAACTGATGTATGTATATGTATGAACTGTGAAAAGAATTGTATCAGCCCCAATAAATTGTTAAAATAAAAAAATTAAAAAAAATTAAAAAAAAAAAGACATGCACTTGAACATTAAAAGAATGCATGAAGAATAATTAAATCTGCTGTCGGATCCGTATTTAGTGGCCATGTGACCTTCCTCCCTAGAATATGTGCTGCTTCAGTTACAAGAAAGTTGGAAGTGCATCATGCCAGCCATGGACATAAATCAATGGGAACAGTACATTTAGGCCTCTGGGCTTGGAGGTCTATCTAACACACAGTACCAAGTATGCGGATAGTATGCAAGTAGTCCTGACTCATCAGGGTGCCTCAGGGTAAGAACAGAAATTTCCCATTTTCTACACAGGACTTAAGACCTTCTTTTTTCTTTTTTCAATCTAGCAGTACACTTAATTCATGGGAAAAATTCAAACTTCAATTACTATTAATTAGATACAAACTTAAATACTGTTAGTAAATATCAAACTTAACTTGTAGTCTTTATTAGAAGCTTTATACAGGCCTGGTTGAATAACTCATAATACCTGGAAAGAACCACTGAAGGTTAATGTAGACACAAGAGTCACGGGTATTTATCCCAATGTACTCCGTTTTACTGGAAGCACCACTCACGTAAACACACAAACACCATGCATGGATCATCTATCTGCAACTCTGCTGTGCTAACTGTATCTTAGCAAATACCAAACATAATTATTTATATGGCATGCTCATTGACTATTTTCGAGCAGGGTTAAATTTTACTCCTTTATTTGTTTCACTCTGAAACACTTATCGCTATTTGGGCTTGAAATTACATTTGCTGACAGTTCAGTTCTTTGGTGGAAGGAGATTGGTTTTAATTGGTACCAAGTTTCCTGCTGTTTCCTCTGGTATGGCAGGTCAGGCCACTTTGTCAAAAACAGGAAGCCACCAAAGAATAGAATTTGTACTAAATTAATCTAAACTTTTGGGATTAATTGGAAACATTACCTCGTGCCACTATTCCTTTTCACGTCCTACTTAATACTCTCGTTATTCAACTTATGAGCAAGCAAAAACCAAGTCAGGCATGTTCAGCAACTTCTTTGTATTTCAAAGCAGTTGTATAATTCAAAAAGTTAAGTGGAATCATAAAGATGACTGATTTTTAATGGCACTTCTTTTATATAATAAATATATCAACTCTCAATATATCCCATTCACATAATACCACAGAAAGAGAAGAGGGGAGTGAAAAAATAAGGTGATTACGAAAAATGAGAAAACCAGAATTTCCAAAGATGGAAAACTAAAATCCTCGAGGTTCCAAATGGAATACAGAGGACTATGTTGAGGGATGCTACTCAAGGATGGTCATCTGGGTTGAAATAGAAATTAATATCAACTATTTTTTTAAAAGCATGGTATATTTTACTACTTCACACCAAAATAAAACGCATTGCAAAATATTCTGACCCTTCAGAAGAGTGATAAATTTAAATGTTGCTCCTAGCTTGGCAAACTTCATTTATTCTACTTCTGCCTAAGAGCATATAATGAAGCTATTTGTAGTGACTTGCAAAGCAGAAAAGGGTGATTTAGGAGGGAAATAGCTAGACTGTTCACCCTCTCAAACCTGAGAAGTATAGAGTTGTCATCCTGGCTGATCAGTTCTGTTCCTTCTTCTCCCTGAATGCCGACACTACCCAATATGCCATGGCTCACACAAACTATGCTGTCCTCTACTGCTCTCGTACAAGTCTCTCCTCTTTGCTCCCTCAAGATACCAGGGGAACTGGGCACAACAGGTCTTCGGAAAATGTGCTGGTTATTCTGGATATTTCAAATCAAGGCAAATCCAGTTTCAGTGCTTCACTCCATTTTCCTTTTATGCCATAAAGATTCACATTGCTTAGCATATTCCTGTTTGTGCAAAAGCAGTCTCCTATATTATGTTTGCTACCCAAAATAGAGACTCCTAAGAGGAATGTTTGTCTTCGCGTCTTCTTACATTCCCCACATTCATTCTTAAATGCTGAGGTCGTGGGAGTAATGGGAGTATTCTCACAAAGCAATTGGTCCCTCTACCTAGCAAAATGTGTGTAACACCTTTGGGGAGCTTATAGATTTCTTGAATGTTAAGTTTAGGAATTCTTAAAGATTTTAATTCTTTGGTTTCATCTGAAGAGTTCTACTTAAAATTTGGAAGTAAAAAGATTTAGCCCAAAACCTCTAAGATTCAGCTTATTCTTGTCCCTGAGTGACTGGCTCATAAATTATTCCCTCTTGAAAACTTGCTTTCTATTTTAAATTTCCTTGAAAGCAATATCCAACATTGAATCAATTTAAGAAGCTAATTTCCATTATGCTCAGAAACAAAATGAGTCTGAAGTTTTATAGGAAAGTGTTGATACAAGAGCAGGCATTCAAAGCTCTCTTCCCAGGAAAAGACTGAAATAACCAGGGAAATCATTTTGGAAGAGTATCTTGCGTCATCACTGAAATACCAGGAATATTTTCAGGAAAGAGGCAGAAAGTTTGAGGAATTTCTATATAAAATGTAGATGAATTCACATCATAGGAGCCAAGTTAAAGTCCCTCTTCTTAAGCTGGTTGTGAAAAACCATAGCAAATAAGTGCAGAAAGCCCTGGAGATGGCCTCAAGCGCACCCTATTAGCAGGCATGAGATGGGAGACAGAGTTCACAGACTGTGCGCGAGAAACTCCACAGTGCTGTAGTATCACCTACTGTACTACTTACTCAGACAAACTTGCAGGTGTGGAGACGATGTCTTCTAGGAAAAAGGGCCCCCTCCTCATGTACAACAGCAAAGGCAGAAAGGAAGGGAAGTTTTATAGAAACAGGTTTATCTTATTTAAACACACCCCAAGGTGCTCTCTTAATAGTTTCAACCAATAAAAAATACTGCAGAGTCATAATGCTCTAAATGCATCACTAAGAAAATATCAGACTAAAAAAGTTCTACTATATGTTTATAGGGTTAGGTAAACCATTCCCCTTCAAATGCGCACATGCATTGGGTGGGGAGTTGGGAATAAATGTGTTTGTTTCCTGGAAAGGGAGCTAAAGTTGGGAACCTGTGCTGTGGATCACCATTTCAAAGACTGGGAATTCCAGAATACTTCATTGTGCTCCAATGTAACCTGCACATGGACCAAACCCAACCCAACTCACGACAGTGGAGTTGATGCCAACTCACAGTGACCCTGCTGTGGGCTTCTTTCTCCCGGATGTGCAGTCAGAGAAGCATTGTGCTGCTCAGCCCCACAGGAGAAAGACCAGTCTGTCTGCTCTTGTGAAAGTTTACAGCCTCGGCAGCCTTACATAATGCAGCAAAGAATCAACATCAGAATAAATGCCATGGCAGCGGATTGGGTAATTCCCAAGTTATATTGACTAGCTTATAATTTTATATGTATGTACTTATAAGTACACATAACACTGCTATATATAATTTTGCTGTGTATAATTGCTGATAGTATTGTCATGGCAACCACTCAAAGCAAATACTGCTGACTCCTCACACCAGCTCTAAGTTCAGAAGAACAAAATACGCCCTATTCCTCTTCTGTCATCACAATTACTGCTGTTAGACTCCATTGTTGCACCACAATGTGTAGGTCTGAGTAAACTAGGGAAACAAATCCACTGTTTTATATACGGGGTAAGTGTACATTAAGAAAGCATCCCAACCCAGTGCTGCCCAAGCCATAAGTCCAACATTAGCCCATATGTCCAACACCAACCTACAAAATCCTCCTCCATCTCACAAAACACACGCTATGCCGCCAACTGCAGGAGGAAAGCCGGGTCAGTGAGCATTTAAGCATCTCTGCTCTGGCAGGGGCTCCAAGCTACTGTTCCAGCAACCAGGGCTGCATCAGGTCCATGTGGCTTCTCCTTGGGGATGTCTTGCAGGAAGTGAGCCTTGCCAGCTGAAACAGGGAACTGACTAAGGCAGCTGCACCCTGGTCTGACCCTCAGAAAGCAAGAGACCCGAGAATTAGAAAGGCGAGGCTCACTGAGCCTTTTATCTCTCCACATTATAGTGTTATTAATTCTTCTGTAGTCTTTCTTAATCATTGGCTGGCTTTCATGTGTACATGAGGTGACTGAAACACATTGACTCGGGTCAGGCGCACCTTAATCCTCAAAGCGAGATAAGGGCTTTTGAACACTTTCAGGCAGTCTTTTCTGGCGCATGTACACTGGTACAGATGAGATCTTTGGCACATGGAATGCAGGACAGAGAAATCCCTCAGGAACAATGTAGCAATACCAGTAGGGTAGGGGGAAGGTGGGGGGAGAAAGATTGAAACTGATGACAATGATCAACTTACAGCCACCCCATCCCCCACCCCAAGGTGACAGAACAACAGAAACATGGGTGAAGGGAGACAACAGATGGTGTGAGTTATGAAAATAATCATTTATCATTTATCAAGGGTTCATGAGGGTGGAAGGAAAAAAATGAGGAGCTAATAACAAGAGCTCAAGTAGAAAATGTTTTGAAAAGATGATGGTAACATATGTACAAATGCCCCTGACACTACAGATGTGTGGATTGTTACAAGAGCTGCAAGAACCACCAGTTCAATGACTTATAAATAAAGCGATCTTTTGCAACCGATTTGCTTAATGCACTGCTTCATTTGATTTCCTAACTTGCTTCCATAAACATTAATTGTGGATTCAAGTAAAATGTAATCTTTAATGTGTTATTTTTCAATTTATTACAATATTGCTTATTAGTCCAGTTGTGAGGTGTTTGTTTGTTTGATGTAGTCCATATTGAAGGATATAGGTTATGAATTTCAGAGTACTTCTAGTCCTCTAGTCTTTCAGAAAACAAGGTTGTGTTTTCTGCATATCACAAGTTTTTAATAAATTCTTCTTTACGTAGTCCAGCATTTCAAGATTATTAACTCAGTACACAGTGTAAGTGTGGTAGGAGGAGGCAGCTGTGACGTGCATGCTTTCCCTGATTTTCAACCATGTAGTATTCTGTTCAAACGTTGCCTTTTGGTCCACGTGTGGCAAGAATCCTGGTGGTATAGTGGTTACATGCTGGGCTGTGGTCCGCATCACGGGCAGCTTGAAACCACCAGCCCCTCCACAGCAGGGTCACTGTGAGTTGGCATCAACTCCACTGTCGTGGGTTGGGTTGGGTTTGGTCCATGTACAGGTTACACTGCAGCACAATGAAGTATTGTGGAATTCCTAGTCTTTGATCTACAGCACAGGTTCCCAACTTTAGTCTATAGCTCCCTTTCAAGAAAAAAAAAATTATAGCACCTTCTCTTCCATTCCCTTTCCTGGTAATTTAAAACATGTATACGATAGCCAATAATCCAGGGTAAAGTGCAGGTATCTGCTTATGTAAACCCCTGATCATTTAGTGTCCTCACTCCAGGGGAAAGTACCTGCTTGGGAAACAGAGCCGTACAGTAAAATGCCATTGCGTAGTCACTAACCTTTCTTCTATTCTTCGCTTTCCATCAAGATCGACATGCTAGGCCAAGGCAGCTTAGTAGCTCAATGTTTTACCTTTATATTTTTAAGTGTACAGAGCTCATTGTAACTGCTTAAAATGGAAACCTCTTGGGGTCTGAAGACAAACTAATAATCATGCAAGTTGCAAATACAAAAGCAAATATTTACATTATAAAATTTTAGCATTACATCATGAGTGGGCCATTTTATTTCATAGATGAAAAGGTTCAAAAAGGGAGAAAACAAAGGACTTCATGAATTAAATTTATTTCCTACTTTAGGTGGCATTTTTTAATTAAAGAAAATAGCCTGTACTCTCAATGATTACCCACTTAAAATTAATATCAACATTTTAATGAGTAAAAGTTAAAGCGCACACAGAAGTCATGCTTTGAAATTTACAGAGGAAATGAGAGGAGGGGAAGTCATGTGCACATAATGAGACATGGAATGGAAACATTTAAAAAAAATAATGTTACTGGGGGCTTGTACAACTCTTATCACAATCCATACACACATCCATTGTGTCAAGCACATTTTTACTTTATGTTGCCCTCATCATTTTCAAAACATTGTCTTTCTACTTGAGCCCTTGGTATCAGCTCACTTTTTTCCCCTCCCTCACCCACTGAAAAATTTTCATACACTCTACCAAGCTAGCTCAAAGAAGACCAAGTTGCAAGAGGGAGTTTAGCAAATTAAATAATAACTCTATAAGTCATTAAGCATTACTTTAGAAAATCACCCGTGCTAAATGAAAGGTGGGAGTGTCTTAATAGACAAACAAGTGTTTGTAGATTGTAACTTCAATGTGATTAAATGAAGTAGTCTTGCTGTACAAAAAAAAGTGTTCTCTGGGGCTGTGTAAATAAAAGCAGTTTCCACAGAGGGCCTCTATGATGATTTCACCATGTCCAAAATACCATTTAACACATTTTAATGTTTAAGGGACCATTAAACAAAAAAGGAGGCGGTGGTGATACCCAAAGCAAGTGTCTGGTAACCAAAGATTGGTGGATCAAACCCACCCAACAGCTTCGTAGAAAAAAAGACTCATTTGCTTCCATAAAGGTTATAACCCAAAAGCCCTATATATAAAAAGCAGTTCTACTTTTTCCCGTGGGGTCACTTAATCGACACAACAGCAACTAACACAGCGATAAAGGCTCTAGCACAAGATGTAGCGTAGGATATTCTAACTTACTATAATCTTCAGCTATAAAACCTTCTGGAACTAAACTGATTAGTGGTTCCCATTATTCAAAGAATCCAGCCAATGCTAGCATCTTAGTTTTCACAAACACCAAAAGGTGGGTTTTGTATTATAAGGAAAAGGAATAATTAGTTTTTTCCAATGTATTACTCTAATTATCCCACCCAGATGATTGTAAGCTTTTATAAATACATGGATTCTCATAAATTTAGAAAACCTGTCAATCCCCTTTTTATCTCTTGGCTCTGTTATCTCTCTCCACATTCCCTCTTTCTGTGGCCTTAACGAACCTCAATAAAGATTTGAGGATGGTATTTTAATTTTATGGGTCAGTTCTACTCTGTCCTTATCGGTGGGTGTCTCTATGAGTTGGAAGTGCCTTGACACCAGTGGGCTTCGTTTCTAGGCTTCTGGGACAATGGCCTCTTTGCCCAATGGAAGAATGATTTACTAACTACATATTATGGCTAGACACTTGGATATGCTTTTCCACCATGGTGCTTTAAGGAATAAGCATCATATTAATTTCAGTTCTTGAAGTATATTAAAAGTGAATCACTCTTTGAAGGGGGAGAGAGCTAACCTACAAATCATATAAACAAAATTAATACCCCATTTTTAAAAGAGCCTGGAACAGAGTAAGATAAAAACTTTAGTGATCACGCACTTTTATTCAGCTAATAAATACATGGCAAAGGACAGGCTCTTTTCCTAAATAAAATATATTTTAAATGTGTCTTCAATTCTGCATTTGTTATGGGAAGTGTATCTTACTAGCCTATGGAGGTATGGATTTTAATAATCACTTTACTATTTGGGAGGGAGTCCAAGTGGGGTAGTGGGTGACGTGGTGGGTTGTTAACCTCACAGTCAGCTGTTTGAAACCTCCTGCTTCTCTAAGGGAGAAAGATGAAGCTAGTTATAGTCGGAGAAAGCCACAGGGGCAATCCTACATACTCTGAACTATACCGTGCAATCTATTGGGCTCAACTCGGGGGCAGAAGAAAGTTTGGTTGGAGTTTTCTTTGACTATTTGGGAAGGGGTCCTGAAGGCACTGTCAGGTAAGTGTTGCACTGCCACTTCATGCAGAGGAAAAATAAAGAGGCTGTGTACGCCAACGAAATTTGATTGTCTCAAAAAATCCTACAGAGATGCTAGAGGCTAATTGACTAGATGACAGTGGGGTTTTTAAGGCAGATTAACTATTTGTTAGGAAACGTGGAGCTCAAGGAAATCCTTGCTAGAGCTCTGACATACTGATTTAGCCTTACAAATTTGCATACCTTTCCATGTATGTTATTATAATATCACATATCACCGTTGACTATCATTGGCAAATATGAGTACATGACCTTCCACAGGAGCCAATATCTGAAAGTACACTGGCAACTTTCATCGTCTTTCCCAAGACTCAATTGCAGAGGGAAAAAAAAACCCCAAAACTTTCACTGCATGATAGAGCATCGATTAAACTTTCTGTTAATTTTTAAAACATCTCCTGTATTCATGTTTCTTAAACAATGTCTTGGATGTTTATCCTTCAAAAATTATCATCTATTAGACACCAAATTATGAGACCCTGGGTAGGATAAGCTTACTTATTAAAGGAAAACTTGGATGAAAAATAAATAAAAAGGAGGACTTGGAGCACTTACTGATGAAGATCAAAGACTACAGCATTCCGGGTGGGATTCACTTTAGCATAAAAAACATGGAAATTTTCACAATGGGCCAATAAGTTACATCATGGTAAACAGAAGAGATTGCTGTTATCAAACATTTCATATGACTTGAATCTATAATCAATGTCCATTGAAACAGCAGTCAAAAAAATCAAATGGCATGCTACACTAGGCAAATTTATTGCAAGAGATTTCTTTAAAATGCTTTTTAAAAAATACCGGGTGATTAAGGTATGCCTGACCTAAGTCGTGTTATTTTTAATCATCTCATATGCACATAAAAGCTTAAAAGCGAAAATAATTGATGCTGTTTGACTGTAATACTAGCAAAGAATGCTGAAGATGCTATGGACTCCCAGAAGCACAAGCAAAACTTTCTTGTACAAAGTACAGTTAAAATGTTGTATAGAAAGAAGTAAGGATGGCAAAAAAAAAAAAAGAAGAAGAAGAAGTAAGGATGGCAAGACTTTGCTTCATGTATTTTGGACAACTTATTAGGAAGGACCAGTCTCTAGAGAATAACATGCTTGGTACAATAAAGGGGCAGACAGAAACCAAAGGCCCGATGAGATGCATTGGTATGGTGACCTGTAGTGACCCTGTAGGACAGGTAGAACCGTCCTGTTGGTTTCCAAGCCTATGAGTCTTTCAGTGAGTAGAAAGGCTCATCCTCAGGGCAGCTGGTGGTTTTGAGCTGCTGACCTTGCAAAAGTTAGTAGCCCAACACTGACCACTATGCCAACTAGTAATTAAATCAAGAGGTGTAACGCTTCTAACTACAGTAGATTTCTACCTTGCTGCTTCATGCCAGGAGGTAGAAATATCTACACTAATTAGAAGAATCTATGTAAGACAGTGATAACAGGCAAATCCAATGCTTCCAAGTCTAGTTTCCACATTTGGGCTGGCAAAATACAAATCAATAAGACTTTTTGGGGGGGTGGTGAGGGAGGTACATGAGCTGATAACAAGGGCTCAAGTAGAAAGAAAATAGTTTGAAACAGATGGTAGCAACATATGTGCAAATGTGCTCAACACAATGAATATATGTATTGATTGTGATAAGAGCAGTAAGAGCCCAAAATAAAATGATATAAAATGTTTTCTCAGTTCTTGTATAAAAGAAAAGTACAGAATTAGTAGCCCTGGTCCTCAGAGTATGGGGTAAAACATTCATCAAGGGAGGAAAAGTAAAGAATGTTCTATTCATAATTACTTAAGATTTTCCAGCAAGAGAGGGGAAAGAGGAAGTCTATTTTCGGTGACAATGATTACTCTAAAAATATTAACATGCAAGGGGAAAATTTTCATTCTGAGAATCACTACTAGGCAAAACCCTTTCCCTCACAGAGAAAGACATCCTATTCCCAGCGTAGAGGTAATCTAGGCAGAGGCACTTGCCTCCTGACTTGAAAATGGCCAACGTCCAGGAATCATGGGAGTTTATCTGAGGACAGCCTGAAAGAATTTCTCCGTACTGGGCTAGTCTCTAAGAAGTATCAAGTGGCATAGTGGATGCTTATATGCTCAGGCTTCTGGAGTGGGGGCAGAGATCATTACCACATAGACTGTTTGGAAGATTTGCTATGCTGAATATACAGGCAAGCTGGGGCCGGGCGGGGGTGGGGTGGGGGCGGGGGGCTGGGGAGTTGTAAGCAAAGGTTAGAACTACTTCTTCCTTGCCTCTGTCCAACCCACATCGCATTTTCTTTCTCATAGCATCTCTATAGTTCTAACTGGCTTATTGTATAAACACAAGTAAAACAGCAGATCGGTTCTAGTCTTCATTATAAATATATTGGGGGAGGGGCAGGGCAACACAAAACACAGTTCTCTACTTAGTAAACACCCATGATTTATAATGATTTGAGATATAACCCCTCAGTGATTTAACACTCAACTAGCAGGCCAATGGTATTGAGAGAAAATGAAAAGGCATTTGAGAGAAGTCATGGAGAAGACAGTAGAAAACAAGAAATACACTTTAACTTGAAAGCTTTATCAGGACCAACTATCAGAAAATGGGGAAAATGAATTTCATATGTCCCTGCCTGCCAGGGTCCTTATTTATATTTCCAGAAATGCGTGTAAAGAATACAGCAGCTCTCCTGAGATTTGCGCCCTCATGGTTGAGGGCCTTGGCTCGTTCCACGAGGCCAAGTTGTGGTGACACCTATCGGGCTAGCTGTGGTAAGCACTCATTTTTTGATGTATAAAGAGCCAAAATTCCACATTTTTGGTCTTCAAAAAGATTGAGACAGTAATGGTCATAGGTGAGATAAAAAGGAGGTGGGGAGAAATGTTGTAGTATGTGGCTACATAGATTACATGTCTCTATTTATAGCTATATTTGAGTAGTCCCTACCTCTTAAAAAAATATCCCTTTCCCCCAGAAAAAGACTCATATGCATACGAGTAAGCACATGATTGTGGGGGATTTGCAGTTCTTAAAAGCCAAGTCTCTGGGGGACCAAACCAAAAAAAAAAAGCCAAGTGTCTGAAGCCTAGATAAAGGTATTTGAGAGAGTGCTGAATAACTTAAGAGGGGAAGGCTGGGCATCACAAAGGAGTCAAACATCCCTCTGTCTTACCAGCAGCTCTTTCCCTCACTGCTCCTCCCGGATCATGACCCGTTGGCTGTTGCTGAGCCCATCTCCTGCTTCCAAGTGTGGCACGCAACAGGCACAAGGGCAAGTAGACAATCCTGAGAGGGTCTGCTGCTGAACGTGCGTGAGCCTAGAAGAGACACAGAGTTCGAATAGGATTAAGTTAACCAAATGAACAAGGCATAGACATCTGGTATAAAACTATTATATGGAATGCTATTAAGCTATTAAACATTTTCCAGTTAGAGGTTTGTTTGTTTTTTCCAAGTGCTAACACTGCCAAATGTACCATTGTCTAATATTTGTAGTGCGCTTGGCAACGTACAAAGCATCCACCTTAGGGTTTGATTGTGATTGCCAATTGGCCTAGTGAAACAATGCCTGATATTACTGCAACTGAAGAACACAATGGTCACCTATCTCTGATGACACAGCATTATAAGGATTTATAGCTTGGAGAGTGGGTCTATTGAGAAGATAAAGCCTTTACTCACTGCCATTCAATCAGTACTGACTCACAGCAACCCTATAGGACAGTGTAGAACTGCACCTGTGAGTTTCCAAGAATATACCGCTTTAAGAAAGCCTTTAAAGAAAAGCGTATACACCAACTGCTTGACTTATTCCCCCAGGTGGGTATAAGGTCAGCTGAAACTGAGAGCCGTTCTTCTTCTGAAGTCCTGGTGCTGGCTGACATTTACCATAACAACTCATAAAGAAATCATTGTTGAATCGATTCCGACTCATGGTGACCCCATGTGTGCTCCCTCACATTTTCAATGGCTGATGCTTGTGGAGATTTCCAGGCCTTTCTTCTGAAGTGACTTAGGTGGACTTGAACCTCCAATCTTTAAGTTAGTCGCTGAGTGGGTGAGATATTTGCACTACGCAGAGTCTCCAGTTCATTTATAGCCAATGTTTATTCTATGTTTGCATTGGCCAGGCAGTACTGAAGTGCTATGGAAAGGTAAAGCATTAGAACTCATGCTCCCTATACTCACAGACTTTAATTTAGCCTGAAAGATATCAATATTAAGCTTCAATCAGGACTCTAGCTAGAATTCCCATGGGTCGGTATCAGATTTAATCTCTGGTTTAGTACATTTGGACTGGTGATGCCCTTGGCTTGCAGAGTAATGTGAGGCTTTAGTGGGACTGCCCACTACCGGCTGCTCCTACAGGCTGGCACGAGGCCGGCAGTCCTAGAGGACTGAGTGTCACTACACGCGGTTATCTGGTTGGCCAGGAACCAAACTGGCAAACTATCAAGGAAGCATGTGAAGTTCCAGGTTTCCAGGCGTAAACCAGCCCTTTAGTATCGAAAGGCTACCCCAACCAAGAGTATGCCTGGAAGAGACCCGTCTCTTTTATTACGGTGCCACGGTCAAAAACCTTGGTCTTAGCCTGGGAAAGGCTCCAATATGGTGGTGGCCAGAGACAAGGACAGAGACGGCAAACAGGCATGGGCGGTTTGCAAACAGGCACTGTTTAAGATACACAAATAACTCTTCTTCAACGATACCGCTCTCCTTCTGACATGCCATATTAAGGTTTTGCTTTTCAACTCACTCACAAGGCAAACACATGACATACATGAAGAGAAACTGCTGAAATCAGAGCCACAGGGAGGGAAGAAAAGAATGAAGTCTATGAATATATTTGAAATGCGCTCACGCCTGCATCAGTCTACATTTTCAATTGAATGAATAAACTTCATAGCCAATGTAGTGTTCTCTTTGAGGATAATGTGGTTCGTAAATTTGGTTTAGTTTCCCTAACTAGAAGTCTATTTGGCCATCTTTTGTCTTATCAACTATTTACTATCTCTTAAAGTTCATGATAGCTACTTTTGGCAGGATTTTCCATAATGAAGATGGGGACATGATATCAACAATGGGAGGAGCTAATCTGTATTCATTACATCAAAGCCACTGGCCATGTACCTCAGCACACTCTTTGTAGGGGGCTAGGCTGCCAGTGCCTGTGTGCTTGTTCACTGCAGACGATGAAGCAAGTTAAACATTCCATTCTGGTGAATGGCATATCATGCTACATGTCTAATTCTAGAGGGTGATATGTTTCTCTCAACAGTTAAAAATATATATATTGTCTATGTGTATACCCATATAACAACACAAGACATATACCTACTATAGCAATTTTCCCCCTTGAACAAATGTATTTTCTTTTTAAAAATGGATCAATCAAAAAACATCATAGTTCCATTACAAAGGAGTCACATTTATGTCCCTTGTATTCTAAGTCCGCCCTCAGTGCCCATTGCTTCAGAGGTTACCAGCAATAGATGTTCCCTTCCTGTTGTAAAGATGCCCAGGCAGCTTCCCCACTTGATGGCGAACTCCAGGTGGAAACAGGGTCAGACTGGAGTTCATTGAACACCAGGTTACTGACCTCAGAACAGCAGAGCCACAGAAAGTTCTCTTCCCACTAAGTGCATGTATGCACATGCACACATACACAGCTCTCTGTAAGCAAAGGGTCACAACTTTATAGCGCCCAGAGAGAAATGCTACTAGGCATCAATTTCAATTCTACCAATCCTTTTTAAAAAACACTGACAGTACTTAAGTCCCTAAGAAAACCCTGTGTGTGTATCTTTACTCTGACATAATGAGCCCTGGTAGTACACTGATTAAGGTGCTCAACTGCTAGCCAAAAAGTCAGTGCAGCTTCAGGAAAGAAAACAGCCTTTGATGTCTCATGGAGTTCTACAGGAATTGAACCCTCTCCAGAGGGTTGGGCTCGGGCTCCTAAAATAAGAAGTGGTGACTTTAAAGGATAATTCAGAAAGCATTTACAGAAAAATTTTCATAAGAAAAATAAATATATATCCCACAAAGCGATTCCTTATCAACAGCCATCTGGGAAATAAATTGCCAACAGAACAGAGATATGACCTAGTGGTTATAAACCATATGGCATGTTATTTCCACTGCACAAAGAGAATTATGAGAACCCAACACAGGAACATAGGTGCATGGGTATAAATTCCTTCAATATTGTGTAAAGATTAACCAATCAATTCCTGCAATCTCTATAAACAAAAACTTGAGACATTAAATATTTTATAAGACAAATTAAAACTCGCATTCAAAGAAAACTGCCTAAGCAGATAAAGCATATACCAATTCCCTTTTTTTTAATATACCAATTCTTTGTATTGGAAACACTTCAGCATTTTTCTGTCACTTCTGACACTAGTTAATACTCAAATCTCTTTGCTCAGAGTCAGAATTAGTAGCCCCAAAATCTTACTCTTGGAATCGGAGGAGTTAATTTTTATCACCGTCTAAACGAAGGTGATTATCTGCAGCAGAATGGTCATTTCTAACTAGGCATTTCTAATGTAGGCATTATGTAGTGTCCCTAGAAAACCTGTACAGAAGAATGAACGAAGGGGCGAGAGAGAGCGGTTCGCTGATTTTAATGCTCATCTGTCATTTCCTTTGTTCTTACACAGACAACCTGAAGCTTTGGCATTTCTCTTTATAGAGTGGACTCTTGAACAATAATTCCAATGAGAACTTGGTTTTGAGCTTAACCTCAAAGGACACGTGTCTCCCATAACTCTACAAACTACAGTCGGTTGGCAGTACGGAAGCACACCACCACCAGTTGCCAGCGAATTGTTATACTCACGGTGACCTCAACTGTACATCTCAGAATAGAAACGTGCTCCATAATTTTCTATGGCTGTTTTTTTTTTCCACATGTAAATAACCAGGCCTTTCTTTGGAAGAGTGTCTGTGTGGACTTGCACCAAACTGTTGTGTTTGGGTAAGGCACCCACCGTGTTACAGCATGTGCGATGTTACTGCATATGCAAGTTACCACATATGTATGGGAAGTGCTGCATGCATGCAGTATATGATGAGCCCTAACACGGGCTGCTCTGGGCAAGCATAGTCAACACTGGGTCCAGAGAGGGGTTCACAAGAAAATAAAAAATGAAATAGAGCACACTAAGTCCTGTAAATACCCATTCAGCAAGGCTTAGGCAGAGCAAGGGGCGTGACCAAGCACGGGTAAGACTGTAAAGGCTACGTCATTGGTCACAGCCCTGGAGAAGAGCGGGAGAAGAAGAGCAGCCGCATCCAACATTCATCTGACAAGGATGCGGTGCGCCCCAGGTACCAGCACGCAGGCGCGGTGGGTTCCTGCCCAGTACAGCACAGACAGCACAGCACAGCGGTCATCGGACCGCCCAGAGGCTGCAGGCTCCCACAGATGAGCAGCAGAGACCGGAGAACACCCGCACTGCACCGGAGAACAAGTGGGACCCTCACTGGTGTATAAGCTGAGGGGGGCTTTTCAGCATAAAAAAATGAGCTGAAAAACTCAGCTTATACACAAGTATATACGGCAATAATTTTCAGTGTAATAAGGCATGGGTTATTTACACTGAATTGTTATAGTACATGCATTTAACAATTCTAGATTGAAGATCAATAACTAGGTAGGCTGTAAATGCTTTTTAAAACTGCTTGAAATCTGTAACATTAACCTAGATGTTAAAAAATACTTTTTAGAACTATGTGTATTTAAATGGACTCCACCATCCCACTTCAAACAGAAGCGGAAAGTAAGGTTGGATATTACATATTATTACTTGCTCAGACTCCAGAGAATGTATCCAAGGAACAATGTCTTAATGTCCTCAAGTGAGCTATACAACCTAAAGCTAAAAACCATTACTACTATCAATACAAATTAAAAACAGATCAGTGAGAAAAACTCCAATGCTTGCCGAGATGTCAATCTGCAAACAGAATGTCAGGTTATTAGAACTAGAGTAGGACTAGAGAACTAGAGTAGAGGCCCAATGTCCATCTGCTACCTTAATACTTAATATATAAATATATATAAATATATGTACATAGACCTATATCCCTATTGTTATACAATATATTTACATAGGTACATGCCTTGTGTTTCTACCTCTTTAAATGCCTTTTGCTTCCTAGTTTTTTTTTCCTCCCAATTTTCCTTTCCCTTTTCTCATGTCCCACTATCATGCTCAACCTTCATTAGGGTCTCTGTACTTCCTCTCGGCTACATTGCCCTGGATCAACCCTACCAAGCATTCTATGCCCTCCTGACAACAGAGTTTAGATCTCTTGTTTTACCCTTGTCCCTGGGTTTGCTGGCTCCCACTTCCTTTTCCCCCGATCTCCTCTTCTCCCATGTCCCCCAAGACGTTAACTCTAGACAAGAGTAGAAAGCCTTCTCTTTCTCCCATAGAATAGTGGTTTTGAACTGCTGACCTTGGGGTTAATGGCCCAGTGAGTACCTAGTTACCAGCTCTTCTAAAATGGAAGTGTGTAAAGAAATAGAAACGTATTGTTCAAGCCTTGGCATACCTTATTCCTTATCACACAAAAAGCAAGACATTTCCGAGAAAAAGAGCTACTCTTGGGAAGGAGAGGGGAATATGAGGAGCTGATGCCAGGGGCTTAAGTGGAGAGCAAATGTTTTGAGAATAATGAGGGCAACAAATGCACAAATGTTCTTTTCACAATTGATGTATATATGGATTGCGACAAGAGTTGTATGAGCCCCCAATAAAAAAAGATTTTTTAAAAAGAGAGGGAGTTACTCTAAAAGTAAAAGGGGTCTTCAAGAAGTTTGTTGGAGCAGATGCCATCTTCAATAAATGGTGCTGGAAAAAAAGGATATCTACCTACAGTAAAATGAAGTAAGAACCTTACCTCACTCCATGCACACACCTTGAGATAAAACCCCAAACAATTAGGGTCATTAATAACAAACCTGAGAACCTTGGCACAGGGAATACAGAGGCTAGCAGAAACAGGGAAGAACACCAACACGGAGGAGGCACAAATTGACAAGTGGGATATACTGACGATAAGACACCTGTGCACATTAGAAGAACTCACCAAGAGAGTAATAAGAGAGTCCACCGACTGGGAAAACCTCTTTAGCAATGACACATAAAACAAAGGCCTTATTACTAAAATCTACAATGCTTTGCATGCTTACAATAAGAAAAAAAATCAACTGTCCATTGAGGAAGTGGGCAAAGGACCTGAACAGAAGTTTCACAAGGGCAGAAATCTGAATGGCCCATGAACATGAGAAAATGTTCCCAATCATTAGCCAGAGAAATGCAAATCAAAACAACTATGAGATACCACCTAACCCCTTCAAAAATAGCCCAATTTAAAAAAAACCCAAAAAACAGGAAGCAACAGTGTTGGAGGGGCTATGGTGAAATAGGGACTCTAATCCACTGATGGTAGACTTGTAGGTATGTACAGCCACTATGAAATTCGATTTGCCGATTTCTCAAACAGGGAAATCAAGTTACCATACAACCGAGCAAACCACGGCTAGCCCTCTGTGCTCCAATGTTCATTGCGGCACAGTTCACAATCACAAGGAGTTGGAAACAACTCAAATTTCCATCAATAGACGAATAGTTAAAAAACTGTGGTACATACATACAATGGAGTACTGTGCATCGCTAAAAAGCAGTGAACTCATGAAGCAGATCGCCTCATGGGAAGAACTGGAGGAAATTATGCTAAGTGAAATAAGCCAAGCACATAAGTCCACTGAGGTTAAGTATATATATACATATATGTATATATGAGATAACAGAAAGGTAAGTGCAAAAGGGGCACAGGGAAAAAGCTACTGTATAAAAACACTCCAGGGGTGAGGTCCAGGTAGTATGGCAGGGGCCAGACCAAATCCAGGGGAACATAGGGTAGCCAACGAAAATGGAGTGGAGGGAAGGAAGGGGAAAGAGAAAAAACAGATGTGTGATGGGGGAATAGGGCACTGACCCACACAAGAGGAGGGTATTGTTTGTGTCTCCACAAGGAAAGAGCGACCAGACATAAAGCCAGTGCCAGATTAATGCAGTGTGCTGGTAAGGAGTGGGGAGCCAGTGGAGGGGCCTGAGGGCTCAGCCCCGATACCAGCTACATAGACAACAGCCCCTCTCCCCCCTTTCCCCCCAGAAGAATTTACTTGAGAGAATGGCACTGAAGCTGCAGCTAGGGGAGAGGGGCATGTCTGATCAGAGCAAATGAAGGGGGAGGAAGAGAGAGTGGAGCACATCCTGGCACATCAGGCCTGGAGGACGATATCCCTGCTCTGAACAGTCAAAGGACACAGTGAACAATATGGCTGATCCCACAACAAGACATGCCGTCCATTGATGGCCCAGGGCCCTAAGGGAGACAACACTGGAGACTCAGTGTTGGGACTGGCCCAGTCTGACCCTGTGACACTGAGGCAAACCACTAAAAGTATGCGGCAGAGCAACCGTGGGAGCACAGCAGGGAGCCCCCTAGGGAGTACAAAGGACAGACTCTGGGGCCAAAGCATGGTACCCCATTGGACCTGACTGAAGGACACACCTATAGATAAAAAATCAGACCTTGATCTATTTACAGGTTTTTCTTTCTTTAATTTTTTTCTTTTAATTAAGTTTCCTTTTTCATTGTCATCGCTGTGTTCTCACTCATTGCCTATCTTGCTATGACTTTATTTTTGGTGCATATTATTATCTCTACAGATCTATCTAGATAAGACAGACTGGATGAATAGTCTGGAGGAGAAAACAATGGGATCAATGTTTCCGGGGGGCACACAGGAGAAGGGGAGGCGGACAGGGTAAAGAGGTGGTATTGACCAACCCAGGGACAGGGGAGCAACAAGTGATCCAAAATCAGTGGCAAGGAGGGTGTAAAAGATGCGATTGTGGGGAAACATCTATGTGCATATATTTATAGGTTTAGTATTAAGGCAGCAGATGGACATTGGGCCTCCACTCAAACACTTACTCAATGCAAGAACACGTTGTTCTATTAAAGTGGCATTCCAGGATGCACACCTTCCTGACATGATCGCTGAAGAAAAATGTGTGCATAAGCAAATGTGGTGAAGAAAACTGATGGTGCCTGGCTATCAAAAGATAGTGTCTGGGGTCTTAAAGGATTGAAGATAAGCAAGAAGCCATCTAGCTGAGAAGCATCAAAGTCTACATGGCAGAAGCACACCAGCCTGTCTGACCACGAGGTGTAGAAGGGACCAATTATCAAACCTCAAAGAACTAAAAATCATATCAGTGGGTGTCCACCTTCCCTATATGATCACTGAAGACAAACGTGCATAAGCAAATGTGGTGAAGGAAGCTTATGGTGCCCGGCTATCAAAAGATATAGCATCTGGGGTCTTAAAAGCTTGAGGTAAAAAAAAAAACAGCCATCTAGCTGAGAAGCATCAAAGCTCACATGGAAGAAGTACACCAGCCTGTATGATCACGAGGTGTAGAAAGGACCAGTTATCAGACATCAAAGAACCAAAAATCATATCATTGTAAATGTGGGTGAGTGCAGAATGGAGACTCAAAGCCCATCGGTAGCCAACTGGACACCCCTTACTGAAGGGTTGTGGGGAGGAAATGAGCCAGTCAGGGTGCAGGGTAGCAACGATGAAACATACAACTTTCCTCCAGTTCTTAAATGCTTCCTCCACCCTCACTATCATGATCCCAATTCTACCTTACAAATCTGGCTAGACCAGAGGATGAACATTGGTACAGATAGCAACTGGAAACACAGGGAATCCAGGACAGATGACTCCTTCAGGACCAAAGGTGAGAGTGGCGATGCCTGGAGGGTGGATGCTTGGAGCGTGGAGGGAAGGTGGGATAGGAAGGGGAACTGATTACAAGAATGTATGAATAACCTCCTCCCTGGGGGATGGACAGCAGAGAGGAGGGCGGGAGACATTGGACAGTGTAATATATGACAAAAAATAATAATTTATGAATTATGAAGGGTTCATGAGGTAGGGAGAGTGGGGAGTGAGGGGGGAAATGAGCAGCCGATATTAAGGGCTCAAGTAGGAGGCAAATGTTGAGAATGGGTCTTCTCTGCACTAGGAGCACCTCGCCTGCTACTGCCCCTCACCCCCTAAAAACGTACGCCTGTGCCAAATTCGTCTCCACCCGCCCTTCCCTGAGCTTCAGCAGCTGGACAGCCCCACGTCCCCTGACCTCACGCATCCCTAGTCGCAGCTTCCAAACCAGCACCGTCTCCAGGGACATTGACACAGCCGCCAAGTTCATTGGGGCCGGGGCTGCCACAGTTGGAGTGGCCGGCTCTGGAGCTGGCATTGGGACTGTGTTTGGGAGCCTCATCATTGGTTATGCCAGGAACCCTTCTCCGAAGCAGCAGCTCTTCTACGCCAGCCTGGGCTTCGCCCTCTCGGAGGCCGTGGGGCTTTTCTGCCTGATGGTGGCCTTCCTCATCCTCTGCGCCATGTGAAGGAGCCTGCTTCACCTCCCAGAGTTCTCTGTCCCGCGCTTCGTCTGCCCTATATGTCTGCTTTCCCTGCACCTCCCCAGGCAGCCCGGGGAAAGAAATTGGCTCAGGGTTTGACAGAGGGAAGACAAATAAATACTGTATTAATAAAAAAATGTTGAAAATGATGATGGCAACAAATGTACAGATGTGCTTGACACAAAGGATGGATGTATGGATTGTGATAAGAATTGTAGGGAGGCCCCAATAAAATGATTTTAAAAAAAGTTTGTTGGAAAATTCCACTGGTTTGCATGCCATTTTTCCATGAAATTTTACAAGATCATTACTTTGGTGTGGGAGACTGAATGAGTGAAAATTAAGGCTTTTCAAATATGGTGGTTTAAATACAAATAAGTACATTAATAAAGATTTATAGAATTATAACTTATTTTTAAACTATTACAAAAGTGAACACAGAATATATCGTAAACTAGGCTAGGAGGTTGTTTGGGAAAGTAAACTATTTTGGGGGAATAAGTGATGATTTTTTATAAAGGATTATGGAAGGGTAATGTAATACGCTGTTTGTGTTATGGGGAAGAAGAAAATGGAATGTAACGTATTTCTAATTCAGAACACTTTCAATTGGTTGACTATTGAATCATATGCTATGTGGATTATGTCTCAACAAAACTTTTTTTAAGGGAGTGTAAGTTTCTTTCAGAGTACAGAAAATAAGTTAAAAAATAAATATAGAAACATAGCTTTGTAGTAAAACAGATAAATTATACAACTTTAAACAGATGCAGTAATAATAGACTGCATATAATG
Source organism: Tenrec ecaudatus (assembly GCF_050624435.1). NCBI lineage: Eukaryota > Metazoa > Chordata > Mammalia > Afrosoricida > Tenrecidae > Tenrec > Tenrec ecaudatus. The sequence goes on from NC_134532.1 coordinate 116,095,973, forward strand.
TAAGAATTTTCATTTCTCTCCATGCATTGACTAAAGTTTTGAAATATGCATAAGCAATTTTAACCAGTTAAAACATAAAATTGATGTTTCAAAATCACCACTGAGCACAGTGTAATGTGGAAGAAAAAAACCTAGTGACTTTGCCTTTAGAGTACAATAGGTTATCTGAATCCTTGTTGACTGATCCATTTTATCCCTGACTTGGAGGAGAAGAGAACTTGGAAGGCTGGGACTCAGATGTGAATGTGCTATGCCAGTTGCTTCAGGCTCATAAACCCTATGTACAACAGAAGGCAACACTGCCCAGCTCCTATGCTGTCTTCACAATTCTCTTTATGTTTGAAGCCATGGTTACAGCCACTTAATAATCTATCTTGTCTAGGGTCTTCTTCTGTTTCACTGCCCATCCCTGTCTCTTGTGATAACATATCTAAAGTACATGAGATGAAATCTCACCATCCTCATTTAGAGTAGCATTCTGGCTGTACTTTTGGCAGTCTTGGTACTTTCCGTATTCTCCACCAGCACCAGTTCTCATGCATCCATTCTTCAGACTTCCTAATTCAGCATCCAATCTTCACATGCAACTGCGGTCATTGAAAATGCCATGGCCCTCAGCACCGAGAGACCTTGTGCAGCAGATTTACCTAATGCAATGTCTCTTTTGATGTCGACTGCTAGTTCCATGAGCACTGATTGTGGAACCAGGCAAGATGAAGTCCTTGACAGCTTCAAACTTTTCTTCATTTATCATGATGGAAAGTCTTGGTCCAGTTGTGAGGATTTCGGTTTTCTTTACATTAAGTGTCACTTATATGGAAGGCTGCAATCTTTCATTAGCAAGCAAGTGCTCAAGTCTTCCTTATTTATAGTAAATAAGGTTGTACCATCTGCTTACTGAATTAGGCTGTTAATAAGCCTTCCTCAAGGGGGAACTGATCACAATGACCTACCTATAACCCCCTCCCAGGGGGATGGACAACAGACAAGAGGGTGAGGGGAGGCATTGGACAGTGCAAAACGTGAAAAAATGTAAATTATCAAGGATTTATGAGGGAAGGAAAGCGGGGTAGGGAGGGGGGAATATAAGGAGCTGCTACCAAAGGCTCAAGTAGAAAGAAAATGTTTTGAAAACGATGATGGCAATAAATATACGAATGCGCTTGAGGCAATGGATATATGTATGGATTGTGATGAGCTGTGCGAGCCCCCAATAAAATGAATTAAATATGTATATATTTATTATATATAAATAATAAGCCTTCCCCAAATCCTTGAGGCCACATTCTTTTTCATATAACCCAGTTTCCCAGATTAATTGTTCAGGAAACAGAGTGGATAAACATGGTGAAAGCATACAGCCCCAATGCACACCTTACCTGCTTGTTCAGCTATGCATCATTACCTTGTTTTGTTCTCACAATTGCCTATGGACCCAAGTACCCGTTCCACGTGAGCACAAGGAAGTGTTCTGGAATTCCCATTCTTTTCAAGCCTGTTCCGTTCATGTCGCACAGTCAAATGCCTTAGCGCAGTCAAACACAAACATCCATCTTTCTAGGATATTCACTGATGAATCAAGACTTTGAATCCGGTGTGCACCCCTGGAAACCACCTGTCAGTAAACTACTGGAAACCACTGTTGAATGAGTTTCAGCAAAAGTTTACTTGCATGTGATGCCAATAATGTTCTATAATTTGCACGCTCTGGGTATACATATGAATCTCATCCAGTCAGTTGGCCAAGTAGCTGTCTTCCAAACTTCTTGGCATAGATGAATGAGTGCTTAAATTCAACTGTCATTCTGTCAATTCCTGAAGCCTTATGTCTGGTTTTCGGTTAATGTCTTCAGTGAAGTTTGGACTTCCTCCTTTAGTACCACTGGTTCTGGCTCATATGCACCTCTGAAAATGACTGAATGCTTCAGTCTAGTGAATTAATGCACTCTTTCCACCTTCTTTTGATGCTTCCTGCATCATTCACTATTTTGCCCATAAACGGCAAACAAAACAAACTGACTGCCTCTGAGTCAATTCTGACTCATAGTGACCACAGAGGCCCCTTTGAGTTTTCTAAGATTGTAATTCTTTTTTAGCTTTCACTTTGATGTTTTCCTTTCCTGTTTTTTATTTTCAACATTTTTATTGACACACAATTTATATATCATACATTTGAATATTTCAATCATTCAATCATATCAATGGGAACTGTCCAATCACCACCACATGTCTTAGAGCATTCTTCCCCTCCATGCCCATTCCCCAAGACTTTATGGGAGTAGAAAGCCTGTCTTTCTCCCTTGGAGTAGGCTGGTGGTTTCAAATCGCTGACCTGGGGGTTAGCAGCCGAACATCTTCTTGATATTTCCTACATCATTCAATATTTTGCCCAGTTTTTCAATTTTGCAATTCAAGGCCCAGACCCGCCCCCTCCTTGTTTCTTTTCCATTTAAGATCTGCTGAGCATGTTCTCCTGTTTTGGTTTTCTAACCCTAGATCTTTGCATGTTTCATAATATTCCATTGCCTTAAGCGGTCCTTTGAAATTTTGTTTAGTTTTTGACTTCATGTCTTCCCTGCTGACTACTTAGCTGATAATGAGCAAGGTTCAGAGTTTCTTCTGACATCCAGTGTGATCTTTTCTTTCTTTCCTGTCCTTTTAATGACCCTTTACTTTCTTCATGTATGTTCTACTTTCTTCATGTATTTTCTTAATGTCACCCACAGTTCATCAGGCCTTCAAATCTATTCTTGAGATGTTCTCAAACTTCTGGTAGGATATACTTGTGGTGGTATTTTGGAGCTCATGGGACTTTCTTCAGTGATTCGACCTGAACTTACAAATGAGCAGTTGATGGTCTGTTCCAAAGTCAACCCCTGGCCTTATTCTAGCTGCTGAGATCAAGCTCCTCAAAACAGAGTAGTCAACTTGATTTTTGTGTATTCCATCTGTAGAAGTCCGTGAGTATATCCACTGTTTGTTGAAATTTTTAAAAAGGTGTTTGCAATGAAGAAGTTGACTATATGAGACCAGTTCCTGGAACAGGACTTGATAAAGTAGAGAAGTAGCATTGAAAAGGGCCTTAATAAGATGGATTGACTGCAACAATAAGACCAGGCATAGGGGCAATTATGAGGATGCCGCAAGACATGGTAGGGATTTTTCTGTTTTACCTAGGGTTGTTCTTCCTTTTTGATTCTCTAACTCAAGTATAGAAATGATAATATTTGCATAATATTTCTGCTCATGTGCCATTATAAACCAGAAAAATCTCTTGCACATTAGAAAATTCTCTTTACAATCTTAGGAAGAACTAGAATATTTAGGAACTTAATTTTTTAAGAGATGCACTGAATCAGGTCTCACGAAGAAGGAATACAGCTATTTACAGTGCTCACTGCAGTTAGTTACAGTGTGAGGTCAATCTTCCCTCCAGCAAGTGCTGCTGAAATGACTTAACACCCCAGATTGATGCCAGGTCAGGGCACATCGTTCACTGCCAGAGCCATGAATGAAGTAAAGTGCTATCAGAAAGCAGGTCACAGGTGACATAAATGGTGGGAGCAGAGAATGGGAAGAGAGTGTGAACAGATGAATCCTTTATTCTCATATATTAAGAAGCCTGGCAGGTTGGGTTTCTGGGGTGGAGGGAGGTCTTCACTCTTGTGAGTTGGAGGTAAGTCCCAATCACATGCTCATAATTAATATTGTTCCCCACTATATCCTCCCATAATAGTGCTACCTTAAAGTTACCTCTTACAAGCACATGGCTGCTTACTATCAAGCCTACAGCTTTAACCACAGTAGCAGTCCTATGTTATTGCTGTCCCGAATCTGAATACAGCCACTCCCTTACCTGACCAGGCACTGGTGTTAGGTTTCTCCCCCAATGTACTCAGACATTATTTGCTTATATAACTTTTAAAACATGAGTTCTCCTAAGATTGTTAACTTGGTTCCATATACACTTCAGTGCCACTGGCTCAATGGCAATGGGTTCAGTTTAAACAATGAGTACTGAAATAAAGGAAGCCTTCACATGCATTCATTGAGGAGTGGAGGAAATAAAAGAAACCAGCACATTCCTTTCCATTTCCTAGCCTCATCAATTCCCCATTCTTGCAGTAAGCCTGCCATTTTCAAAACTAGACTTTATATCCTATATTTACTAAAATGACTCATTATTATCTCAAGTTCTTTTTTTTTAAGATGCTTGAATTTCTTCTAAGAGATTAATCCAGAAATTTATCAGTTTGGTAAAGAACACTCTGCACATGGTACTTTATGCACATTCTCCTTGTAAAGATTAAAGACAAATAAACCTTTTATTCTTTGTATTGGCATTCAGGAGTATATGTTCTTTAAAGAACAAAATGTATATTCTTAAGCTCTGAAAAGGATTCCTTTTCACATCACGATTTCAGAGGGATATTAAAAATCTGGATTGTGAAACTCTACTTTCTGCTGTTCAACAAGTATCATTGCCTAACAGGTGGGAGCAATGTGGTCAACTTGTAAAAGCTGTTAATTGCCCATATTAATTTAACGATTTAAAAAAGTGCATCTGCAAACAATAGTAATTTATCAAGGGTTTACAAGGGCAGGAGGGGGGAGGGAGGGAAATAAGGAGCTGATACCAAGAGCTCAAGTAGAAACTGTTTTTGAAAATGTTGATGGAAAAAAAAAAAAAGAAAATGTTGATGGCAACATGACATACTCATGTATGGATTGTTATAAGTACTGCAAGTGCAACAAAAAAAGAACTTCAAATGCCCCAATAACATTATTTACTTAAAAAATAATTCATCTACTAGAAAATTTGTTTTTTAGACTTTGTCATTCGGTTATTTTATGTCTTTATTAAGCATCTCATATTTCACACAACAATCTTAAGGGCAAATACAGAGAGATGCTATGCCCATAGGGCAAACTACATGAGCCTTCAGTAGCTCATAGTTTTTCTCACTCAAAATTGTTTTTACATTGGGTTCATCAGTATCAAGTTTTAAGGTGACTCATATTCTCACATTATGGGACACAATTACAAAAGTATGAAGGCAATTCGTATTCAACCTTCGTCTTTCTGAAATGTTTCTCATAAACATTCGAAAATGCTACCTTTTCTTGTTTTCTTCAAATAAAATAGCAAACATTTACTACCTGAAACATCTCACACACACACACACACCTGGCGGGGAGGGTGGGGGGGGGCGAGGGAGGAAAGAATGGGAGTGCTGGTGGCACTATTGAGTAAGTATTGGACTGCTAACCTCAGGCCTGCTGTTATCATCCACCAGACCAGCTGCTTTATGGGGACAAATGGGGCTATCTGCTCCTGAACAGACCTACCACCTCAGTAATGCTAGATAAGCAGAGTGGACTTAACAACAGTGACTCTGTGTGTGTGTGTGTGTGTGTGTGTGTGTGTGTGTGTAAAATAAATGAACATAAATACAGTTTTAAACTATCTTGTTGAAATTCCTAATAATATAGCATAGACTACCTTGCCCATCATTATGTGAAAAGCTAAAGATCTCATTTAAGGACTATATATTTTGCAAGACCAAAAATGATGACAATCCTGTTTAGCCTGTCCACAAAATGTATGTTATAGACAATGGAATGAGATGAGTCTCAGATAAAAAAGAAAGCCTAAATGAGATAACAGTAAGCATATGAAAATGAATAATGTAACATAGACAAAGAGCCTATTTTATTTTGGTCTACTGCAATATCACTGGTTCAAAACCCACAGGCACTCAGCAGGAGAAAGGTGAGGCTCTGTGTTCCGAAGAACAGCCTCAGAAAGTCTCTCTAGGGTCACTATGAATGCAGGTCAGCTGATTGCTAGTGGACTTGAACTCCAGCTGTGATTCCTGACTTACCTTCTTCATCATCCCAGGTACCATCCTTTGCTTTGCACTCTAGGTGGACAGTTGGTACCTTGCAGTAAAGCACAACGATGCTTTCACAAGAGGCAGCTGTAGCATAAGTGCACCTTGGTTATACTTGTAGAGAATTTAAAGTTTCTGAAAGAACTACCTTAGTATTTTATATATGGTGTTTGAAAACTTTTTGACTTCAGGTTTCTTTTTCCCATTCCAATTTTCTGATCATTTCCTAAAGAATGGAAGAGAAATGAGCAACTAATGGATTTTGCCATTCTCTCTAGTCATATGGTTACATGATATTATATGATCAGTAAAAGGCATTGGAATTCATAAGCTGATTATTCTAATTTCAGAAATTTTTCTATAATTGGAAGCTTAAAAAAAGAACTCCTCTAGTAATTTGCATTTACTTCATTAGTACAAAGCCTACATCACTGTGGGTTTTTTGGTTGTTTTTTTTTTTTAATGATACTGAATCTTTACAAGGAGAATTCTGTGAAAGTATTGACCTTCATCCAACAAATGTTGATTGTGGGCATATTATGTGCCAGGTTCTGCCAGATACTGTAAATAACCCTTTGGAACAAAACAGAAACAGAAATTCTTATCGTGGGACCTAAATAAAAACACAATTTTATGGGGGTAGTGGGAGGAGGGGTGCATAAGCAGAAAACCACCCAGAACTCTTGTGGATTAATTTTGACCAGCTTTCAAATGAACAAGGAAGTTATTTCAAGGCAAGTAAAAAACTAGGTAGAAGAAACTTCTACCTATGAAGTACTGTTGAATATCTAAGAATGCCCCAAACAGTACAACTTATAATAGTTAAGGTACTACTTGAAAGCTATCAGCTCATCTTGGCAGTTAGTAGGTTTTTGATGACCCTGGACACAGTGCCACTTCTCCTAGCCTAGAAGGAAGTTGATATCCACAATTAACAGGAAGCAACCAAAAGAAATAACATAAGTGATGCTCACTTCACAGAGTAAGACTCGGGTTCCATATGCACATGTATCGTTGTTTACAACTTGACGTGTATTCCTATCAAAAGTGTTGCAAGTCACACTTATATTTTCATTTAGCTACAGAAGCCTTTTAAACACACAACGTAACAAGTTATCTATATAAGAACATCAGAAACTAAGGTAAGGTAACACTAATGTAACAGTCACTAATGTAAGGTAATTTAGCTACATAAGTTTCTCTGGCCCTAGATGCTCCTAGGTAATTGTCTCCTTCATGGGATCTAGACTGGAATGCCTTCTTTCACTTGCATGTGCTTAATGGACATTTTCTCTATGATTGATTTGATGCCAGAATAAGAAAAAGGAGGAGGAAGAGGGACCAAACATGGTTGCCTCGAAGAGCAAAGTAATAAAAAGAGATGTAAACCATTGACTTCCTTAAAAAAAATTTTTTTTTCATTTGGTCTATTCCAACTCAGAGATCCTACAGAGCAGGTAGAACTACCCCTGTGGGTGTCTGAGAGTGTAACACTCTTCACAGGAGTAGAAAATCTCATCTTCCTCTCTGTGTCTGGTGGTTTCAAACTGTTGGCTTTGCAGTTAGCAGACCAACACTATACCATCAGGGCTCCTTGGAAGGAGAAACAGTGGCAGTTTGTTTCCATAAAGATCTGCGATCTTGGAAACCCCATGGGGCAGTTTTGCTGCTCTGCTGGATTCCTGAGTCCGACTCTAATTAAAGGCAGTATGTTGGGTTGGGTGTGACTTGAGCCACGTACCACAGCTTCCCTTTCGTTCTGTTCTTTGTGGTACACTGTTCTGGAGCACTGCAACACCAGGCCAATGCATGGAGCAAGGCCTACTCCATCTCCCTGCTCCAAAAATCCATTTAATTATTGTCCTTGGACAGAGGATGTATCAGATATTAAACTGACAAGAACAGATACTACACGTGATCTTAGCCAAAAGGCCGAGAAGCGATCTACCAAAGCTTTTCATCAAGATTCAATGTCACTGATTACTGTTATAGACAATAAATACAGAATAAAATCATAAACAAAACCTGTTTTATAAGGCTATAAAAGATCGTGTAGCAGAGATTTTTGATATTTTAAAATAAAACTAGGCAAGGAATTACATAGGATTAGGAAGAGACTGTGAAAAATAACACAGAAGGAGAGATCTTATGTCAACAGAGGATATTCCAAAAAATTAAAAAGAGAGAAGATATTCCTGGGAAATGAGAAACAAAGTACAAGCACCTAGCGGTAAGAAGATAAACACTTGTCAGAACAGCAAATAGCAACTAAGACTAAAGTTAGGGGGGAAGCACAGTAAGAAATGGAATTGGAAATGTAAAAGTGGTCAGATGCTTTGAGGCCTCGAAGGCCGAGGAAAACATGGGTCTTTGACTACAGTGAATGGATCCATCAATGGTTTGTGCAAAGGAAAGGGAAACGCTGTGCTGTTGGTCACGGGCCATGCAGAGGTGAGGGTTGATAGCAAAGTATTGCCATGTACAAAGTATGCTGTGATGTGATACTGACTTGGAATAGCATAGAAAAAGATCCAAATGAGGGTGGCGACATATGCACAAATGTGCTCAACTCTGGATGGAGGGATGGATGGATGGATGGATGGATGGATGGATGGATGGATGGATGGATTGTGATGACTTGTACGAGCCCCCAATAAAATGATTTTTTTTAAAAAAGAAAGAAACGGATCCTTGGAATTTTCCTTTGCCAAAAATAGTAGTTTAAACCATAGGTTCTCAAACTTACTTGGAATACTGTCTCGTTTTCAGGGAATTTTTTCCTTTGAACTTAGCACCTCCCTTCTGGCAATGAAAAACTTATATACCGTATCCCATACTCCAGTACCACCCATTTTGATGAACACTGGTTGATGCTCAGAATGGTATCAAGAACAACCTCCTCTTCTTAACCAGTCTATAGGTAGGTATTGTCGAGGATTATGCATTTGTTGTACAATTAAACAGACTAATAAAATTTGATCCAAGAAACTACCTTTCCCAAAGATAGGTAGTTTCAACACATAAATTCAGAGACCATGTACATCATCTCAAAATATCTTTCACATGGGGCCCCAAATCCTCTAACACTACAACTCAAGGATTTCCCATTCTCAACAGGAGCTTTTGAGATGAGCACATCAAAAGTATCGGTCATTTATCTTTAAGCTAGTTATTTCAGGGTATCTGTTCTTGTTCCTAAAATTAGGATATGAAACAGGGGAACATGTGCTTTGTGCTCTGTAGATTTGAAATCATGAGGGTACTTCAAAAAGTTCATGGGCAAAACGAGTTAAAATATAATGAATTTTTTCCCATAAACTTTTATAGCATTTCCATGGAGAGGCTTTATTTCCGAGAGGCTTTATTTCCTTTGCCTAACAAAGACTCACTCACTACCATCAAGTCTATGCCGACTCATCATGGCCCTACAAGACAAGAGCTAGTCACAGGTGCAGAGAACACCGACTTTCTCTCACCAAGAGACTGATCATTTCACACCAGACCTTGCAGATCTCAGCCCACATGGTGCCCACTGTGCCACCAGGAGTCTGCTCATAAATGCAGGAAGAGGCAATTGTGAACAGGCTATTATTGACTGAAGATCTGCCAAAAACTTCCCAAAATCCTTCACCTCTTTCCCCTTAGGGCCGCACTTCTCAACCTGTGGGTCGTGACCCCTTTGGGGGTCAAATGACCCTTTCACAAGCGTGGCCCGATTCAGAACAGTAACAAAATGACAGTTATGAAGAAGAAACGAAAATAATTTTATGGTTGCAGGGGGGGAAGGGGAGTCACCACAACATGCGGAATTGTGTCAAAGGGTCCAGGCATTAGGAAAGTTGAGAGCCACTGCCTTGGGGCGGCCTTCTGATACTATGCTGATGCTCTTAGATTTATTTGTGCAATCTGTTGGATTGCACTGTTGAGAAAGCAATTCAACTCCACTGCCCAATTCTATCCCATCAATTGAGGAATCACATCTTTGCGCAGAGGGCTAGGGTCACCTGGGAACAGTCTAAATGAGCAGTCTGATCGCCCCCATCGGTGTTAGAGTCCAGGTGTGCAGAGATTGCAATTTACAGTGAGAACCCTATCTCCATCCACATTTGAGTCTCCTTGTGGATTCAGCCTTCTTTCTCACCATTAACCAGCAATGAGCAGAGCTTTGCCCTCAGGCAGTGTGTGTTTGAAAGAATATTAACACACCCCATGCCAGCCCAGGGAGAGGCAGCCCAGCCCTCAGGGACTTGCCTGGGAGTGCCCTTGATGGAATTTGAGATAGTATTTAGGACCCTAGCCATTCGGGGGAGAAAGATGTAAAAATGTGAATTCTTTGAAATCCATCGTTTTCTGTCCTCTGGAGTCACTAGGAGAGACAGTGAGACAGAATCTATATGGTAATGAGTCATACGTACCCCACTGCCTTGCTCAATCTTATAAGCTTTTTTTTTTCAATGTAGAGAATACCATGGGGATGGGGGATGCTGACTTAAATTTCATTGGCTAAGAAGTAGGATCTGATTGTATGCATCATTTAGAAACTATTAGGAAATATTACAAAGAATGGACATTTCAGAACATTTTATGGTCATGCAAAACAAGTACACAGACCAAGAGGGAGTTGCATGACCAGATACTGTCCGGTTCAAAATCAGGAAAGGCGGGCGTCAGGGTTGTGTCCTTTCACCATTCTTATTTACCTGCATTCTGAAAAACAAATTAAAGGGACTGGACTATATGCTTTCTATGTGCAACAGTATGAGTATCCCTTTCCTGTTTCTGTAATCCCACCTCTGAGGCCACTTTTTGGCCTTTTGCCCACATTCACCTTCATCTGAATGAATTTTAATCTGTCTTGACTTTGTGGTAGAAATGGAGTGACACAAGAGTGTGTGTGGGGGGGGGGGTGGAGGGATAGAAAGGAAAGGGCATAGCAAACTGATACAGGAAATTATTCCATGGAGCTAGGTGATACATTTGTAATAAAGAGATATCATAACTCTATGTCTTGGTTTCATCTTCTTCCTAAGTATAATGGATAGAATGTATCAAGCAAAATAAAAAGTGCTGTGAAAATTAAGTGAGCCTGGCCCTTGACACAAAGTTAGAACTCTGTGAAATTGCCTATTGGTAAAAGCCAGTTGTGCAATTGGAATAGAGTGCCCTCACCTCCTATGTTTCTCACTTGTAAATGCAACCAATGGATTGGTCTCCCAAGTCCCTAGGCGACTCCAACAGTTGGCCCCATTAACCTCATGGTTGCTGGCTGAACCAATCCCTTTACCACAGGAAAAAAGCCAAACAACCTACTTCCTTCAAGGTCACAGTACATAAAGGAAACTAGAGAAGAGGTCTGCTCTGTACCACCAGGGCTCCCATGGGTTGGGATCACCCTGAGGACAACTGGTGCGTTTTTAATATCTTAGTTCTCAAAAACAAACAGAAAACCTTGTTTGTAAAAGAACTAATATTTTGCAAATCTAATATATATTTAATAGTGAAAGGAAAGGGAGAGGGCCTCAGTGACAATGTCTTTATTTCACCTAATATATTTTTTACATCTTTCCCTTACCCCTCATCCCCTCTTTCCAAAAACAGCCCCAAATTCCCTGCCACTGAGTCTATTCTAACTCATAGGACAGGGGAGAACTGCCTCTGTACCGGTTTCCAAACCGTAGCTCCTTATGGGAGTAGAAACCCTTATCTTTCTTCCAAGCGACTGGTGGCTGGAAGCCCAACATGCAAGCACTGTGCAGCGGGGCTTCTTCTAGCCCTCTCTCGAGGCATGATTTCATGTTAAACACGGGTGCTGGCATTTACTTGAGTGACTGGCACCACTTTGTGGCGTATTCCTCAACATTATCACTGACTTTTCCTTCCCTTTATGAGGCTTCTATCAGTCAGAGATACCCTCTTCTATAAGCTCAAGCAGAAATCTGATGTTAAGCAAAGTGCTTCTATGAAAACATTCGAGTATCGATGAAGAACACAGCTTTCCCCCAGATCCTGGATGCTTCCTCCCCCCAACTACCATGATCCGAATTCTACCTTGCAGGGCTGGATAGGACAGAGGCTGTACACTGGTACATATGAGGGTTGGAGGTACAGGGAATCCAGGGTGGATGATACCTTCAGGACCAAGGGCGTGAGGGACGATGCTGGGAGAGTGGAGGGTGAGTGGGTTGGAAAGGGGGAACTGATTACAAGGAGCCACATGTGACCTCTTCCCTGGGAGAGGGACAGCAGAGAAGGGGAGAAGGGAGACCCCGAATAGGGCAAGATACGAGGTATAAATTACCAAGGGCATATGAGGGAGGGGGGAAAGGGGAGGGAGGGGGGGGAAAAAAAAGAGGACCTGATGCAAGGGGCTTAAGTGGAGAGCAAATGCCTTGAGAATGATTGGGGCAGGGAATGTATGGATGTGCTTTATACAATTGATGTATGTATATGTATGGATTGTGGTAAGAGTTGTTGGAGTCCCTAATAAAATGTAAAAGAAGAAAAGAGAAAAAAATGATTAGGGCAAAGACTGTACAGATGTGCTTTATACAATTGATGTATGTATATGTATGAACTGTGAAAAGAATTGTATCAGCCCCAATAAATTGTTTTAAAAAAATAAATAAAAAAAAAAGAAAAGAAAAGAAAACATTCGGTGACTTTGGAAATCATTATTTAATAGGAAGTGCATGTTTTAAGAAACAAAACAAATAATGGGCAAGAAACATTTAAAACCAGAGAAAATGACAGGCTTGACTCCAATTGTCTCTTTCCATGTAGGTACACAGCCACACTGAGACGGTTAAATATTACTGTATCCGCTGGATTTTAACTCGATCCGCTGGATTTTGAAAGCATCATCCAGCGGCATACGTGCAAATGGGCTGACACATTGGAGGAATGCACTGATTGTGAAAAGAGATGTAAGAGCCCCCGATAAAAATATTTTAGAAAGAAAGAAAGAACTTCATCATCTCTAGTCGGTGCATACTAAAGTGCTTACTCACATGTCTGGGTTAAATGTTCTACTTTAAGTTCAAAGTAGAGGGTGCTTTGCAGGTAGCGGTAAGTGATAGTTTAAAATAAATATTGTGGGGGGCTAGGGGAACACCCCTTTTCCTTCCAGTCAAGTTTGACTACTACCAGTGATGTCTTAGCCTCTTTCAATGGGCATGATCCAAGTCCCTAAACAGCTGGTGAGACATGAAACGGCCCCCTTGCCTATTGTTCCATCACTCTTCTTCTGGAACCGCTTTATAAACAGTAAAGCCACGTGTGCAGGAGCACACAGCCAGTGATCAGGATGCCCTAGATCTCCTAGGCAAAGGGGAACGAACACCTGGCGCCAACCTTAACACTACCATACCAGCTGTCTCTCTCTTTCTCTGTGTGAGTGTGTTTAATACTTTGCCTTTCTCCTGGGGGAACACCTACAGGTCGTTTCTGCAGAGCCCGCCCCTTTGGATTTTGTGCACCACAAAGCTCATGGCAAAAATCATGACATCCACATGTCTTCCTTCTCTGGTCATTGACAACGACTTCTGCTCCGGTCTGTTTAACCATTTCTACCAGAGAGGAATTCATATATTAGAATCACACATCCACACACGCACAGTAGTCATTTTTAAAAGGATAAATGACTTAAAAATTCCACAGTACTCCTTAGTCATATCTCACATACACTCAATCTACAATTTTGATCTTTTTAAATACACAGATTAGTCCAATTCATCAAATAAACCAATCAGTATTTTATGCTGAACACTTCAAATGAAGCTAAAGTACAAATGCAGGCCACCGTAAACGTAAATCCCTTTTTTAGTGGAAGTGTGTGCACTTATAGGATTTAGCACATCCTAAGCATGTTAGTTTGCAATCCTGCACTATGACATTCCAACAAATACAAAGAGGGAGAAACGATGCTGTCGACTCTGGTAAAACTATGCAGTGGCATTAGAAACCTTAGAAAGGATCACTCTGAGTTGGAGTTGGTTCGATGGCAATGGACTTGGTAATACATGGTAAGGTACTTATGAAAACCCAGCCATTCTTGGGCATGAAAACTTTATTCATAACTTCACAGGCTTTCACTATTTGGGCCAAAAATAATTGCAATAAATATAACCTTTCCATGCCAGAGCAACAGAAAAAAACATAATTTTATCAAAGTCAAACTCATTATTATGTCTTAATTAAATGCATTATAAATATACCAATAATTTAAACCGCTAAAAACTAAATTATATCTTTTCAAATCCAAAAGGAATTTTTAACTGAATAACAGATGAGAAAACATCCGTCCTCAGATATCACTATGCTGATTAAATAAAACACTCTTTAGGTAAATTTTTACAAATCATGGATACTGAAGGACTAATAGTTAATTTCAAAATTTAACTTGTAAATAATGGAATTTGAAAGATCAGTTCTAAATTATTCTCTAAAATCCTTTCATGCCTAACTAACTTCCCTGAAACCAAAATGTATTTGGTGCTCGGTTAACTCTTGAGAAAACTTTTTTTAAATTCCTCTTGTTTATAATCCCACATCTCAGATATCCTAATCTCTGATGTTTTCTCTTTTTAGAAAGGCAATAAAATTACCTTTAAAAAAAATTCTATAATAGTTCATTCAAACAAGCACATTTTGCAATTAACTATAAAATCCTTTGATGATCTAATTTCAATTCTTTTGTAAGCATGAAGACTTCTGCTTTTGGTTGATCAATAACATCTAGCTAAATAGATTTAGATAAAATTCAAAAAACTTTAATTTACACATGTTTCTAATATTCTAATTTCTGCTGAATGTTGTTAGCTACCAAGGCAAGAGACCTAATGAACAGCATCAGTAAAAATATACTAGATCCATAGGATAAAATACTTAAAATGTTAGCGCTTTGGTGCTTCTAATTCTGAAGATGCTTTTGCTGAAACAGATAAATGAAAATCTCTAAAGATCTTCCTGGGAAAAGAAGACATTGCCTGAATGGAGGTGAGCTTGTTGGGAGTCAGAGATGTCAACGATGGGGGTGGGGGTAATAGTATGGAGCAGAGGCTATGATTCGAGTGCATCGTTCTGGAGGATGGACAGTCTTACTCTTCCAATAACGCACTTACAAATAAATATAGAATTATACTTTAAAATGAAGAAGCGATAGCATTTATTGAGACTGGGTGTCAGGTGCTAAAAATCACCAAGGCATGCTGGTGTGTGTGTAGGGGGGGGACTTACCCCTAAAATTATAAGAAGGTTTGGCATGACAACTCCACTTCCTTCTAGAAGGAATTGAAAAAAACAACCAAAAGGCTACTCCAGGATTTAGGCTTTTTAGTAGGAAAGCTGAAAAGCAGATCCTAGACAGGTTGATCTCAGTGATCTCAGGTTCATGACCCCAGCAGTGCCAGACAAGAGCTCCGACTATGAATCAAACTGCTGATTCCTCCGCCCACACACAACGCTGTTCCCTCTCCGCTGTTACATAAGCGTCTCTGGAATCCTGGGAGATGTTTGTAAATAGCACTGCCATGCGCACGAGACCCACGTGTCAGTGCTGCCTGAAATTGGAGACCAAGGAAGTGTGACACCTGTGTCCTCAGCACTGGAAATTCATTATGTGGCAGCAAGAAATTATCTCTACGGTTCGCTAACGTTTGTTTCCTTCTTTTTCTGTCTATTTTTATTTTTGAGGAATACGAATGAAAATAAGCAAAAAATTCCCTCTCCGCCACATTTCCTTCTTTAGCTGCCACCAGACGAAGAGCGTCAAAACTAACTGCCTAATTACAGTTAAGCCAAGTAAGGAGAAAAGGCAAGATGCTCTTCTTTTGGGTCCCAGATTTATTTTTAATTTGCTCCTTTAAATCAGTGTGAACAGAAATATCAGGAGCGGTGGGATTATACAACTATAAGTCCATTATACATGCAAATTACACCCAAATAAAATAACGAGCATGACCATTTCAGAAAAACAAAACAAAAACTAGCTCAATAGCTTTGCTCAGGGAAAGTGAAAAATGATTTTGTAGTTTTATGCGTCCTATTTCTGATTCCAGCCTTCATCTACTTTCCTTGTCTTTTTTTAATTAGGGGCTCATACAACTCTTACCACAATCCATACATATACATGCAAAATAAAGCACATCCGTACATTCTTTGCCATAATCATTTTCAAAGTTTCCTTGTCTTTTACCAAGAATTTTTTACAACAGGAAACTACATTGTGTAAGTCTTTATTTTTTTTAACCAAGTAAAAATTTCCCCCATAAACACTGTTTCTCATAACTTTCAGAATGATTTACAGCATAAATTATAAAGATGCAAAAATTAAAGCAGATTTTTCAGTAGTACAGTGAATTAGGTTTTAAAATATATTTGACTTTAACACATTCTCAGACATGGTTTTTAAAATTATTTTATGGCAAATCCTTTACATCTGAGAAATATACCTGATTAGATATTTTAAGTTTGGATATGCTATAAATGATTTAGTCTATATAAAATGTCCTATTTGAAATAAGAATTATATTTTAAGAATCTGCAGGCTAAGTAAGTGTAGGACCCAATGTTAATACACAAATGGCCTTTCTTTCTGATTTTCAGGGACAGCAAATCCATCATTCGTAAAGTGAGCCATTAGCAATACATCTAGTTCTGTTACCTGACAATATGCTTTTCTAATTTCATATGGTAGACAATTCCAAATCAAAACACTTATCTTCAAACTCAGTATAACTTCATAGAATAACAATTTAGAAGGCTCGATTGGAGCGATACCATGAATTGGATTGAGTTGACTGTGATGCCCAGAGACGCTATAAGAGTAAGCATACGCACCCCACCGTTTCCCGAAGCTGACATCTTTATGGAGACTGCCGCACCTTTCTCCCGAGGAGCAGGTGGTTGCTTCAAACCACTGTTCGTTCATTAGCAGTCAAGCACTTCAGCCACTGTGCCACGAGGGTTCCATTTTAAAAGTGGAGCACAAATGTTAAAATATGTGTTAAAAAGTACCGATTTCTATTTCTTATGGATTCAAACAACGTATGCAGTGAGTATGTTTAAGTGGAAAAAGTTGCTTTCTCACATGAGAAATCACCAATTATATTTGATTCATTAAAATATGAATGTAAATACTTTAATAACTAAACTTACTATTTATGGTGGTGACTCTAATTATATGTTATTAGACATTTCATTTGTAGAAATTGTTTTTGATTCTGACAGATACTAAAACAAATAAACTTAATAATCACCTAAACTAATTTGAGAGTGTCTGAAAGTGATCCTTTCAATACATACGTCATAAAAGACTGTAAAGAAACGATGGAGCTTTAAGGAGATGGGGTTTTTTAGCCAAGGCAAATATGAAAGTTCTTTAACTTCAAAGTAAAACACTTCAAACAAAACTGCGAATGGGCTGAAAGAACAAACAGATTAGAAAACTAAATTAAAAGGAACAAGACCAGGTTCTGGATGGTCTATAGGTGTGGTATCATGGTATTATTGGCAGATCCTGGTACTTTAGAATCAGCACAACTAGTAATTATGGCATTTTTATGGGTGTTCCTGCTCCTTAGCAGACAAGAACTACAAAAAAAAAAAGAGAGAGAGAGAGAAATGATACCAACCTGTATCATCATGACTTTTGATGACATTTTGCAAGGCAAAGATCTACACTAATTCAAGGAGGAAAAATTGCTAAAAACAAAAACAGTTCTGGCACCGCCTTCTATTGGCAGTCTGCTCTGATAAACATGATAGCCTTGGAAACCTTGAGTAGGTAGGTCCCTGTCCTACAGGTGTGGACAGGTACTATATTAAAAATTCATCTCAAAAATAAAATGAATTAAAATTTTGAGTAGTGGGTGAATAGTTTCCATTAAAATATAATCTGGTCCCAGAAATACAAATTTAATACTCTATTAAGATTTAATAATGGGAGATTTTAGCAATGGCTACTGAGGCATGGATATAGTAATTAAAATGATCGTGACTTTGAAGCACCCACAGAACAAAGTGTGACAAATCTTAAAATAATAAAAGCAAAAAAATGTAAGACATCAACACTACTTACAGCAAAACTTAATGGCAGTTCAGCTCCTTCTGTCAATGCCTGACCATGGGCAATTCCTTCCCTAATGGCTCACCAGCAAAAAATTCATAATCCTATCCTTTTAAATATACCTTCCACATTGTTTATAAAATGTGAAGACAAATCAAAATATCTTTAAGGTGTTTGAAAGGTTTACAATTATTAGCAGTATGATTCTTAACAAACAATATTTTGGAAAGTACAGGAATTTTAATACATCTATTTTTGGCTAACGTGGTGACATGGAGAGTGATACTTTGCAGCACACACTCTGAACATGTTCTCAGGAAAGACTAGTTAGTCCCTGGTAAAGACCATCATGTTTGGCAAAGTAGAGGGTCAGAGAAAAAGAGGACGACCGCCCCCCGCCCGCCCTGGGAAGATCAATTGACATAGTGGCTACAACCATGGGCTGCCATGATTGAGGGGATGCATCAAGGGCCAAACAACCAGGTGGTGGCACAGCATGTTAAGCACTGGACTGCTGAGAGGTTGGCAGTTTAAACCCATCAGCAACTCGGTGAGGAAAAGATATGAGAGGCTGCCTCCTTAAAGATGCACATCCTCTGAAAGCTTGTGGAGTAGTGCTACTGTCCTACAGGTTCACTCTGAGTAGAAAGACTCAATGATAGTGTTTTGTTTTTTTTAGGGGGGGTGGGGGTAGGGAAAGAATTTTAAGAGAAGCAAGAGATTAAAAGCACATGAGCTGCTCATTTTTCTAGTTAGGAGGATGCAAATCTTATTGCTTTCCAAAATAATCACTCTATCAAGATCCCAGTGAGTTAAAAGTTTTGACATGAGTATTTAGTTTTGTGCCTGCCACAAACAAATATAAAGTACACCTATGAGTTATTGCTATGCGCATATTCTTAAAAAGTAAAATGCTGGGTCACAAAGCTGTTTCTTGGAAAAGTGGTAACAGAAGTCACTCAAAGTCAAAATAGCACAGTGAATACAATAACATATATGTTAGTCTCTGAACTCAGCAGTTGATGTTTCCAGATCAGTGAATTCCTCCTAACCTAGTTATCCATCCTGGTTTCAAACTCTGGGATGAAATTGGCAGCAAGCCAACTTTTAGAATAAAAAGGGAGAGAGGCTTTGCTCAACTAAAACCTCTGGTATCTAAAATTTACATAAACTTAGCAATTCAAACACAACCACTGCAAAATATTTTACCCTGTGAGTTTGACTCTAAAGTCTTCATTTCATAAGAAGCAGTGCTAAAATTATACAGGTATTTTACCATTAACCTGGTGTTTGTAAATAGGTTGGCCAGGCATAGCAACACCTGTAGGGTCCTCAGCCTTCTGCCCCCCTTAAACTACATGTTCAACCTGCAGCAAAGTCAGAAGGCAGAAGCAGAATTGCTTGCTAAAATCCTGTGAGATGTTTTTTTCTTTTAATTTGTAAAATCTGAGCTATCATAGTAGCAAGTGGAAATATAACGTTAATAAAATCAAAGTGTATGACCCTTACTTCCCATGCCCTTCCCTATCCTACTGTTTTAACATATATGAGACATTTTAATGCCAAAAGAAAAGAACTAGAAATTTGCTATTAAAACAGACTAAAAAGTAGGGAGAGGAATGTTCACTATATTAGCAAAGAAAGCACAAACAGACTAAGCTATGCATTTGGTAGCCGTTTATCTTTTATTTTTTAATTTTAATAAATCATTTTATTGGGTGCTCACTGTATCATCAATTATATCAAGCACACTTGTATATTTGTTGCCATCAACATTTCCAAAACATCCTTTCTACCTGAGTCTTTGGTATCAGCTCCTCTTTTTCCCCTCCCTCCCCCACCCTCGTAAACCGGATAATTTTATAAATTATTTTTGTCCTATTTTACACAGTCCGCTGTCTCTGCTGTTCCCCCATGTCTCTGCTGTTCATCCCCTTGGGGTGAGAGTAGTGAGGTTCTACAAAGATCATTGCCTACCACCCCTTCTCCCTCCATCTTCCCCTACCCTCCTGGTATCACTCCATTATTGGTCCTGAGGGATTTATCTGTCCTGGATTCAATGTGTCCAAAGCTCTTATCTGTACCAGTGTACATGCTCCAGTCTAGCCAGTATTGTAAGGTAGAGCTGGGGTCCTGTTGGGGGGTGGGGCACTCACAAACCAGAGGGATGCTCTATTTCCTTGCTGCTATGCTACACCCTGGCTGGCTCGTCCCTTCTTTGTGATACTTCTGTGAGGGGATGTTCAATCCTCCTCAGACTAAACTATGCATTTGACAGCAGCTTAAAACAAGAATGGCAATTTTTACAGATATATCTTTTATTGCTTGGTTGAAATCCTCTGAATTAACTGGAAAATGCCTCCCTGCCATTGAGTCTATTGAGTTTAATATTTCAACTCCTAGCTACCCAATAAGACAGAGCAGAACTGCCCCTGTGGGTTCCTAAGACTGTACCTCTTTACTGAAGTTTCAAGTCTCAACTTCATCCTACACAGGGACTGGTGGTTCCCAACTGGTGGCCTTGTGGTTGGTTAGCAGCCCACTAAGCCTCTAGGGCTCCTTTGGAAAATGGCTGGTTGACTGAATATGTTGACAAGTTCACTAAGTCACCCAACCCCCATCACCTCTCCAGTGACTCCTTCCATACGAAATTTTGAAGATACTTTTCACCACAAAGCACACTAAAACTTTTGAGTGACTTAAGTATCCTCATCTATAACAGAAAGACATTTTAACCATAGACAAATTCATTGATGCTATTTTCTTAAATGTGAAGAAATAATTTTAAAATATAGATAAAATTTATCTATGTTTCTTTGTATGAGATATTTCCTTGAATTCAATTCCAAACTCAAACTCACTGCCATGAGGTCAATTGTGAACATGGTGACCCTCTAGGACAGAATAGAACTGGCCCTCTGGGTTTCTCAGATGACATCTCTTTACAGGAGTAGAAAACCTCACCTTTCTTTCCAGGAGCAACTGCTGACTTCTTTAAGCAGCATCATCCCAACACTCCTTTCTCACCTCTTGGCAGTGATCACTGTGAGTCAGGATCAACTCAATGGCAATGAGTGAAACCAACCATCTTTAAGCACATAGCATAAATCTTGATAACAGCTTTCTCCTTTTTTCTTCAATATGTTTTTGATTATGTGTCGTTACTTCCTTCTTATTGCCAAACAATATTCCATACATCTTATTTTATCCATGCATGAGCTAATCAGCATTTTTACTGATTTTACTTGTTAATAATTATTAATACTGCTTGTACATTCATGTACAAGTTGGACAACTGTACACACTTTAAGCTTCCATTCATAGCTGTACTTTTACTATTAATGGTAATGAGACAGTTAAACATAGTGATTAAAGACTGGGCTCTAGAGAGAGACTGCCTAAGTCCAGATTCGGGCTGAGTCACATATTGCCTGTATGAACTTGGGCAAGTTATTTAATATCACTATCCTTTCATTTTTCTCATTTTGAAATGAATGTAGTAACAACAATATTATCTGTCCTCTAAGATTTGCAAAAAATTAAATGACATCAATGTATAAACTCCATGAGCTATTTAAAAAAGGATCAAAAGGCATCATTCTATGCAAAGAACTTTTAAAGCCGCTACTCTGAAAAGTCATTTTAAGAAGACATGGTAGCACAAGCACATGTTTAAGAAAGTAGAAATTTAGAAATATGATTATATGATAAAATCTTAAATAAATATACACATAAAGTTAGGACAACTGAAACAGAAAATCTAAAACTCGATGGACGATAGTGTCACTATCTTGCTATTATCATTCTAGTTTCGCACCATGTTATCATTGGAGAAAACAGGCAAAGTATGCCGTTTTGAGCATGGTTGCTAGCTTCAATAGACATTTCCATTTAAATTATGTAACCACATTGTAGAGTTACTGAAAAAGACTGTTCAACTGTACCTTTACAACATTCACTTTGATGGGGTTTGCGTGCATTGCCAGTGTTACATTTAAAGGTAAAGCATATTACTATTATCACCACCACCTAGATCCTACATTATTTTTCTCTTATGCTCTAAGAATACAATTACACATATTCTAATTAAATGACATTACTTCTAATGACTTCTAAGCCATTTATTAACTCTTGCCTCTGAGTAGAACACCACTAGGCTGTTAGGAAAGAAATAAATACCTACTTCAGAGTAAAAGAAAACATTGGTATTACTTCAGTGAAGCAATCCATTTATTTTACATCCTAAATTGTCTTTCAAAATACATCAATACATCATCCCCATATGTTCATCTCTTAGTTTAATTCTCAAGTCATTTAGAACTTGCTTTCAAGTCAATTTCGAATAACTATCAGGGATTTTCAAATATTGGTTTCCAAATTCTTAAAACTGTAGGTAGGATGGCAGTATTACTGAATTTACTTTCACACAAAGTGCTGAAAATCCATTATCTAGTTCTATTTCCTGAGAAGGGGGTGGGGGGTGGGGAACAGAACAGGACATCACAGGACACAATATCATAAATCTAAGCTGACAGAATTTGCTATTTTGAAATGGACAACCAAAATCCATTTTACTGAGGAGAGACTATGCCTATTGTAAGTCAGGGGGGCTTTCTTTAATGAATAACACAAAATTAAAATACTGGAAACAAGCACTTGTACATGATTCTTTCTGACTTGTAACCACAACAATGGCACCGTCTTATCCTTTTCTCCTTCTGAAAACTTGCCTCTTACCACACACCAAGCCAGCTGAAGTACTTGTACAATCCACTTACATAATACCAGACTTACTGAATTTGGGCCGTGAGTCCACATGGGAACTAGAGATCTGACCAACGTGGTAGATGCCTTCGAATGGGTTCCACCTCAATGTACGACAGAATGAAAGCCTGACCCGCCCCTGCATCATCCTCACAACTGTCCTCATCGTTGAGCCCATTGATCCAGCACCTTGTCAAGGACCTTACTCTTTTTTGTTGCCCCTCTGTATTACCAAGCACGCCTTTTTCTTCACGGACTGTCTTTCCAGACAACATGTCAACAATATGTGAAGTCTCATCCCAGCTTCTAAGCGGCATTCTGATCATCCCTCTTCTAAGACAGTTTTATTTCTCCTTTTGGTCATCCACGGTACTTTCAATATTGTCCAGCACCATAATTCAAACGCATAAATCCTGTCTTCCTTAGTCAATGTCCAGCTCTCACATGCATATGCGGTGACTGAAATTATCATGCATGGTGTGGGTCAGTTGCTCAAAGCAACATCTTTGCTTTTCAAAACTGTAAAGAGGCCTCATGTAGACTTACCTAATGCAACATGTCTTTTTATCTCAACTGCTAATTTCATGAGCATTGACTGTAGATGCAAGCACAACAAAATCTTTGACAACGTCAACCATTTCTCCATAAATCATGCTACCTCATGATGTTACCTATTGGTATGCAGATTTTTTTTCTTTGCATTGAGTTGTAATCCATACTGAAGGTTGTAATCCTGGATCTTGATGGTCTCATCACTTTCAGCAGACAAGGTTGTATTATCTGCATCTCAGGTTGTCAATAAGCCTTCCTCTAATTCTATACCACTTTCTTCTTCATATAACAGTTTCTGATTCTTTCCTCAACATACAAATTGAATACGGATGATGAGATGATACAACCCTGATGTCTGTCCTTATTCTGTTTGAACAACTGCCTCTTGATTCATGTATAAGTTAAGCTCCTCATAAGTACAACTAGAGGTTGTGGAATTTCCATTCTGCTCAATGTTATCCAGCATTGATAATTATCTATACAACTCAATACCTTTACATAGTCAATAAAACACAAAGATTTTTTCTCAGATTCCCTGCTTTCATACAAGATCCATCTGACATAAGCAATTGATATCCCTTTCTCTACATCCTCTTTTGAATATGACCTGAACCTCTGGCAGCGCCCTGCGAATGTACTGCCACAATCATTGTTGGATGATCTTCAGCAAAATTTTACTTGTATGTGATATTAATGATATTGTTCTAGAATTTGAGCATTCTATTGGTCATCTTTCTTTGGAATGGACACAAATATGGACCTGTTCCAGTCAATTGGCTAAGAAGCCGTTTTCCAAATGTCCTGGCATAAACAGTAAGTGCGCTGACTGCTTCATCAGCTTGTTTAAACATTTCCGTTCATATTCCATCACTTCCTGGAGCCTTGTTTTTGGCTCATGCCTTCAGTGTCACTTGAACTTCAGTATTGGACCAAGTAAATACTGTAAGTGGGCAAATTATTGGGAGTTGTGTTCATCGGCCCAGTTTCCAAGAGAACCACTAGCTCTGCTTGGTAGCTCAACTCCCCAGCAGTTAAGTGCAAAGTTGGCTTGGGGGTTATTTTCTGCTGTTCACTATGGTGTCGCCACTATGCTAAAAACAAACTGTTCAGTGGTGGCCTAATAGTTGAGAAAGATGTTATTTTGCCAACAACACTCATAAGTGATTTAACGTTTTAACTTGTCCCCATAAGAAAAATTAACTTAAAATATTGAAATTATTGTCAAGCTATAAGCATGGCTATTTACAATTCAAAGATAAAACGTGTTCTCGCAAAGAAGTTGACTTGGTAAACACTATGAAGAAAGATCCAATAACTGAGTTGATAGTGTGAGAAATTCGAGCATCAAAAGCAAAACTTGAACAATATACTTTAAATGTGAAATACCACCGCTTTCGATGGCTTATTTTATTTCAAAATAAATCCATAAAAATATCTAAGAATTAATGAAGTTGGGTTCGGAGCAGGCTGGTAAACAGAGTTTCTGCAAGGCGCGTCTCTGAATCATAAAGGCTTCAAGGGTAGTGTGAGGAAATGCGTCTCACTAGTGGCATTTGGCTTGTTAACAGGGTGGAGGGGTGGAGACATGGAGAGTTAGACAAATTTTAACTTCAGCAAGTGAAACCAAAACATTGACTCTCGTTTTTGTTACCTAATGCAAGCCCCATGCCAGCACAGGACTTTGTAAATCTGTCATAACAGTGCTGCTTGGCAGGTGCATCTCACTTGTTTTAGAAGTGATGGTGACATGCCAATGTCTAGGACCATGTGTCACCACATGGGAATCATATCAAACTTGCTGGTTCCTGGTCATGGTAAATCTATTTAAAGCCTTAAAGAGGAATTTGGCAATTGGGTCATTTTAACCAAAGCAAGGTACTTCCTTCATTCCAATTTTATTTCCTGCTAATCATTAGTTCAATAAAGATAAGCTAGCCAATCTTGTGGATTAAGAAAAATTATATTGTCTCTGTCCACTATCACTCCCCTAAAATTCAATTACAAGAGCTTTTCCACCAAGACAGTTCTACCTGTGAAATTTCTGGAGTGTGGGTTTGCATATATCATATGCAAAAATACAAAGGGATCTATATTGACTGCCAAATGTATGCTAAAGAAGAACTAAGGTTCTGCCTTTTATTGTAAGCTATTGAAAGCATTGATACAAGCAATTTCTTTTTCCTAACAAAGGAAGAGCACTACAGTCATTCAATTGCTGAACATTTTAATGCACATTTCCTCCTGATAATCACTGAAGCAATGCCTTATAGGGGTGTTACTAAACAGCTACGTTTAGCATACCAACAGGATGCACAAAACAACAAAAGAATGTACATTTGATGGTGGGGAAGAACAAGCCATTTAGTACTCATATGCATTGGTCTGAGTAGCAAAGACATCTACTTTTTAGTGGAATGATTGACAGCAGCCCACAACATTTAAAAAGCTATATCCAAAATGCATTTAGACACTAGTCTAGGAATTTATATTTTATTCTGACTTTCTAGGATGCCTAAGCAATTTTCTGAACAAACCCAGTAAACCCTAATGCAAAAACAAACCTGTTTGTTTTTAATTATTTGGGACAAATAATAAGTTATCAATGAGTTGTTTCTATTCCACTGGGATGAGTAATACTTTCCTCTATAAATCAAGGCTAAAGAACTTATAGTATCAGTGATGTAAGCAAACATAACTGCTCTCCCATAAACCAACATGGAGTTACAAAGGGAACTACTAAGGACAAGTAGTATTAGAAATCAGATTTAGAGAAAGAACAAGATCCGTTATTGTAGCTTTCCCTCCATCATTTAATCCTGCACACACATGCCCTCTAAACTTGCTTGACTCCCCAACACTTCCAGAGTAGTTCTCTGTTTACAGCACTGAAATCATATTTATTGTATTGAAACTTACATACAAAGAACTATAACTCCCCTGCAGTATTTCGATTTTTCATTAAAATGCAAATGTGATTTCGTTATCTAAAGGCAACCATATTCACTGTTTTAAGCAAATAAGAGACCTTTCTCTTTTTTTCTTGTAATTCCTAACCTCCTCACTGATACTATGATTGCAAATTTGTGATTTTTAAATTAAAATTTTTATATTTGGATTTGCCTTTATCATTCCTAATTGGAGGGGTGAGAAGCACAAAGTGCAATTTAAGATTCATCCCATCCCCCCAACCAAGAATGTATTTTACCCACTAAAAAGGCCATAAAAACAACTACATTTGAGGCATGACTAAAAAATTGCCTTCCCTCCCCTTCCAATTCTTAAACTTAACTGGAACGAAGAGGAGAGAAAATATTACCAGTAGAGGATGTGTGGGCAAAGTCGGCAATAACCCATATTTCATATGCCACCTGCCCAGGCCGTCCCTTATTTTATTTTGTCACAGGTAGCCAGAGTGTCTTAGGAGCCCCGCGCGCCCCAAAAAAAACTGCGCCCGCAGCCTGCGCCCAGGAGTGGGGAGAGCGGCGCAGCGAGAAGCTGAGATAAAGAGATAAAGAAAAGCCCCAAGAAATGAGAGCGGCCCAGAGAGAAAAAGAAACGTGGATGGGACTGTCACATATCAACTCTGCCCTCCTTGGTTACTCCGTGGGGATTGGGTTACGTTTCTTCGGGCGCCCCTGACCTTGCAGTCAGGCTCCCAACTCTCCGCCGCTCGCTCGGCTCCCCCCGCCCGCGCGGCGCCCCCTCCCCCGGCCTGCGCCCGCCTTTGTGTCTGCCTGTCACTTACCAGGCGGCCAACGCCGGCTGGGGAAGCACAAAGCCCAGACTTTGCACACCGGCCCACCAATCGTGCTCACAGAGCCCGTCGGGCCGGCGGGCAGGGTCCAGCGCAGGGCCGGGGACAGGGAGCGAGTGGGCTCTGGGGTTCGTTTCGGGACCAGACAAACTATTCTTACCTCCCTGCCCCCGCCACCCCACCTCGCTCAGTACTACCAACAAAACGTGAGGACTTCAAAAGCCACCCCGAAACTCACTTACATGCAACCCCGTTCCACTCCCGGTGACATTCACTTAGCGCACCCCCACCCCCAACGAAAAGCACGCGGGGTGTGTGGGGTGGGGGGATATAGAGCAAGGTAGCCGGAGACCCAGACCCGGACCCTGCAGCCGACAGAGGGGCAGGCAAACCCCACTGTTAGTGTTGCCTCCCGGGTGCTTTTGGCTCCACCATAAACTCGCTGGACTTACACCAGGGCAAAGCGGGGAGAGGATCAGGGGGAAAAGTAGTCACCCCCCTCCCCGCGCCCCAACTCACCTCAAAGCACAACTCTTTTTCAAAAGCAAAGCAAAGCACCCCCCAAAAAAAATCACTTTCCAGAAGGATAAAAGGTCCGGAAAGCCACCCGAGAGAGACACAAAGGTAAGTTTTCTGGGTAAAGGGGCGAGGGGTGTCGGCAGGAGAGAGCCAGGCACCCAGAACCGCAGGTTTAAAGGTGTGTGTGGGGGTGGGGAGGGAATTAAAACTATATTTGTCAGCCATGTTGAAGAGGCTCCAGTAATTTGTGAAGCTTCCCTCTTCCCTCTTGCTATTTGTGGGTGACACTCCGGGGTTGGCTCCCCAGCCCCTGGGAGCCCGAGAGAAAGAGGGGGGCAGAGGAAAGGGAGAGTCCCGCGGCACAAGAGAAGCGCTCTGACCTCGTCCTCGTCCCCCAGCCTTGCAGCAATCCCGCAGCGGCAGTCGGGTCTCCTTTCTAACAAATCCTAAAGGGCAGCCATCTTGCTTCCTTCTGCTTCTTGACGAAAGCAGCCTAGCCTCCGCATCAATATTCATAAGGCAGTTTGACGTCTGTTCTCATCACTCGGCGGGGCTGGCGTCTCGGGGCGGCCGCGCCGAGGGGGCGGACGTGACTCGCATGCGAGCCGGGCTGGGCGCGCGGCGCTCTGGGGAGGAGGCGGCGGCGCCCGCGCTGTCGCCGCGGCCACCCGGGGCTCCGCCGCCGCCGCCGGCCCGGGAGCCTCGGCCCAGGCTCCCTGGGACTCGGCCCCCGCCCCGGGGCTCCGCGTACAAAGGCTGGCGACACCTGGGGCCGCGGCTCAGGGCGAGCAGTCAGGCCCCGGCTGCCCGCGAGCTCGGGTGGCGCGGGGGGGTAGGGGGGGCGCTGCGCCCGGATGAGCGCGGGGCGGGGGCGGGAGCGGGAGCGAGCGCCGAGGAGCCGCGCGGGGAGGGTCCAGCTCTCCCGGCGCCGCGGCTCCGGCGCAGCCGCCCGGCCAGGTCACCGGAGACGCGCACTGGGCACCCCCGCGGGGGGGCACGACTCTGCACCCCCGAGCGAAGGAGCCCCGCGAGAGCGAGGGTGGGGGGGGGGCGTTCCTGAGGATCTGGACGACGAGAGGAGATCCTAGATTTCACGTTAAACTTTTTGTGCCTCCTGCAACCCCCCCCTCCCAGCCAACCATCCTGACAGGTATCTACGCGCGCGTGAGTGCGTGCTTCCCCACCCGCACTCACCTTCTCCGCGCTCCCGTGGTCTCCCCGGACTCCCCGCACGCCTACCCTGTGCAACCACTCCGCCTCGGCCCGGGCCTTCTCGAGTTCAGCCCCTCCCGTCACCTTTTTACAGGTAACACCACCCTGGACCGCGCCCAGCCCAAGCCCGGACCCCACCCACTGAAGGTCCCGGCGCCCCTGCCCCGCCCCCCTCAGGCGTCCTCCCCGTCCCATTGCATCTCATTCAGTTGCAGCATTCCTGCATATCCCCCGAGGACAAGCCCCGAGTGTTTTAGGGTGCAATCGTTTTAAAGGCAAGGTAAATGAGGAAAGTGACCGAGTCCAGTCCGGAGTCTCGCTGCCCCCGCCCACCTTCTGTTTACTTCGGCCACGTGGACTGGAGAAGACAGGAAGCGGGCTGGAGCTACACGACTTTCTTTAAGGGGGCCCTCACCAGCACCACCTCCAGGGTACCTGACTAGATTTGGTTGTATTCGGTTGTAAGGGTACACCTTTAAAAAGTGCAAGCATCTTCTTACAAGAGCGCCTATTTTGAGGAAATTTCCACCTGTTCAATTAATGAAATCGACCCACGAAAAACTCAATTGCGAGCAACTCAATTGCGAGCGAGAGACTACGTTTTCCCTGATATCCATGACTCCATAGAAAGACAGGCTTTCATAAGTAGGGGTTGTAATTTTCTATTGCTAAGTAGTTTTACGTCTTCTCTTTTTATGTAATCATTTTATTAGAGGCTCATACAATTCTTATCACAATCCATACATACATCAATTGTGTAAAGCACATCTGTGCATTCTTTGCCCTCATCATTTTCAAAGCATTTGCTCTCCACTTACGCCCTTTGCATCAGGTCCTCTTTTTTCCCCCTCCCTCCCTGCTCCCTTACTTCTCTTTTTTAATGCTCCTTTTCTGACCGTAAGTTTTTCGTTTGTGATAAAATGGTTGTTTTCTATCAGATAGCCATTTGGGAGGTGTTTACCCCTCCGTTTTCAAGATTCTCACATCACTGGCTCAAAATGTTAAGGAGATATTTTCAGTTCTTTTATGGGATCACTGCACTTTCATGTTAATGCCCATAAGTAAAAGCTGGTTATATTGTGTACCAGGCGTCCTCAAACTATGGCCCGCGGGCCACATGCGGCCCACCAAGGACATTTATAAGGCCTGGATCTTCTTGCCCCGTTTGGTTTTTACTTTAAAATAAGATATGTGCAGTGTACCTAGGAATTTGTTTATAGTTTTTTTTAAAAAAAAACCTATAGTCCGGCCCTCCAACGGGTCTGAGAAATACTGAACTGGCCCCCTTTTTAAAAAGTTTGAGGACCATTTTCTCTCAAACTTCTTTCCAAGTGAAGCTTTTCTCTAATTTTATGCTATTGGACAATTTCCCCTTTGAAAGAGATGAAAAAGAGGAACCTTTGAGTGTGTCACATTGTTTCTAAGGAGAACGTCTGAAGTGTGTGCTGATGAAACATTCTTCCATTTGAAAACAAAGTTGAATCTTGTTTCTAATGTTGCAGAAACTGAGCAAAACAATTTTCCCTAAATCATGGGAAGATACATTTTCAATTTTTCTATCTGCACACCAATATGCCATTGACGTCTTGGGAATTGTTAATGCACTTTGAGAGTTAAGCTTCTTAGGATTTTTCTTGGAATTTGTTTTTCAAGTCCAGAAAGTAAAACTATTTAGTTCTCTGATGACCAAGACATACATCTGTGCATACAAGACATGTATCTGCTATACAGTATAGGACACATACAGGACTAATGAGCTTTGGGGTGAGAGAAACCTGCCTGAATCTTGATTCTGACCCTGAAGTTGTGACTTTGACTTTGTTTCTTTGCTCCTGGTATCTACTTCCTCAAAGTGTCTGTTATAATGAGGATTGAGTAAGGCCACCAAGTCAGTGTTCTGGCAGGCATACTATCACCAATAATAACAAACATTCTGCTTCTACACATTTTGACAGACTAGGAACATATTTCAATATGTATATAATTTAATATAGAAGTACATTATAATGTATATTTTAGATATATCTAATTTAAGGTCATTTTCTTACCACCCCCCAAAAATTGGTGTCACATTACTTCCAAGTCATAATGACCCGCGGGGCAGCACAGCTCTGCTCCATGGGGTTTTCAATGGCTGATTTTTTAAGAAGTCGTTCACCAGGCCCTTCTTTTGAGATGCCTCTGGGTGGACAAGGACTTCCAAGTTTTAGAAATTGAGGGCATTAACAATTTGCACCACCAAAGGAATCCACATATTTTTACACTTAATAAGTATAGAGAATATTGTCCTTGTGTTTGGAGTCAGTATCTGCATGATCCTTTAGTTTCATTATGATAGGTAAGATGGCCACTAAAATCACCTTCCCGTTTTATCTTTTAAATGTCTGCCCCATCTCTGTTGTAATAAATGGCTCTTGTCCTTCTGGAATCACACTTGGTTCTTAGTTGGTTTTGCCACAAGCCCTGAACTTTCACTGGCCAACTCTCCCCCCATCCCTCTCCCTCACCAGTAACCTTACCCATACCATTTGTTAATTTAAAGGAAAATGTGCTACCCTTAATCATTGACTTTTCAACAGCAAAGCAAAGTAAAGTTCTGAAGAGCTTCAAGTATAAGACAGAACAGATTTTATAAATTGATTATTTAGAACTCTATTGCTAATAGGGTGAAAGCTTAAAGAGCAGATATGGTTTTTTTTAAATTATCATTTTATTGGGGGCTCGTAAAAACCCTTATCACAATCCATACATCCATCCATTGTGTCAAGCACATCTGTGCATCTGTTGCCATCATCATTCTCAAAACATTTGCTTTCTACTTGAGGCCTTGTATCACCTACTTATTTTGGGGTTCTTTTATTTTTAAGAATCTTTTCTTGCTTGAGATTTGGGAGAAAAAAATGGATATAGTGTGCATAATCAGTTATTGACTGGACATTAGTGCACATTTGTGTGAGTAATTCTGAGCCAGTTTTTATAAATTGTATGCATTCTTGAGATTCTTCCTCCTGTAGGTGCAGCTAATCTATTTTTAAAAGATAATTTGCTGTCTTAACATCAGTCAATTGCCATAAAATTCCTTACCACTATTCACAAAGGAGAAATAGCAATACTGCTTCCATATAGAGAAGTCCTTTTTTCCTCACAAAGAATAAAAGAGTAATAGAACAAGTTCCACGACATGCTACTTCTGTGTTACAAAATTGATTTGATTGGCTTGGGCACCTGCTGTCTAATTCAGCTGCTCAGTGGCTAAGCTGTTTAGGGTGTAGGCTGCTGCCTGTCTGCTGCTGTCCATTAAAGAGCTGACCACAGAAGCTTGCGTTACCATGCACATTTCTTGTGTTGTACTACCAGCAAAATAATAGATGCCTTTTAAATTTCCTCCCCACCTGCAGAATAGGACATTTTCTTTAACTACTTCATTTTCTTTTTAACCAAAAGAAATTGTTGTGATGCATACTGCTTTGAGAGAATTATAATTTAACCAAAAAAAAAAAAGTCATGGCCATTTGTTTTCTGTCTCAAAAAAACATAGTTCTGAAGTACAATATGATAAAGATTCTTTACATGCTTATAAGACAGTTGACCTTCAGACAACACAGCAATTTCTGAAAGGGGGCTTCCTTGTTTCTTTTGTATCATCTTATTAATTCACACCATAGGAAGGTACACATTAAACATAGAAAGAATGCTAATTTTAAAAATATTCTATGGGTGAAAAATATAAAGTGTTTTGCTTTTTACCAATATAAACTATTATTTAAAATAAGAGCCAGTATTTTCTTAAGCCCAGGATTGTATTATTAAGAAGGTCTCAATAGCTTCCCTTTGCTTAATACAAGTTCCACTTACTTTATTTAGAGCGTATTTTATCAGGTTAATTGTTAGTTATATGATTTTGTTTGGAAAATGATATAATCCCAGTTGTTCAAAGCAGGACCTATCCAGTTGGTGTGCTGAAGCAGCAAGTATCCGATTCTGGAAATAAAACACTAAAGTCTCAAAAAACTCACTGCCATCTAGTCAATTACAACTCAAAGTGACCTTTTATAACATGGTGGAATTGCCCCTGTGGGCTTCTAGGACTGTAATTCTTTATGGCAGTTGAAAGCCTCAGCTTTTTCTCTCCAAGCATCTGGTGGTTTCAAACTGCCGATCTTGGGTTAGCATCCCAACACATAAGCACTCTGCCACCAATGCTACTTTCAAAAGTCTGATGCTGTTAAAATATTCTCAAAGGGCTTACAAAAGGAGTATCAAGATCATTAGTGGTATAGATCTTATGGAAATGCTTCTAAAAGTACTGCAGGCATGTTGCTAATATCAGTATCTCACCATTTGGGGAGTATCTATTTTTCATATTCTGAGAACGTACTCAAGTAATCACTCTTATTGACACCCAATTGGTCACGCCCTTAATGGTCAACTCTCTTTTGAGAGAATAATTTTTTAACTGTTTAAACTTTAATGATGCATTTCAGCAATAATAGATTTTAGTAAAATCACCTCCACTTGAGCTCTGGTAGTGCGGTGGTTTAAACACTCAACCACTAACCAAAAGGTTGGTCAGTAGAACCCAGCAGCCATTCCATGGAAGAAAGAGATGACAGTCTGTGTCTACGAACATGTACAGCCCTTGAAATCCTCTAAGGTCACTATGAATCAGAATTGATTCAACAACCAGAAATTCAAACTCATCGCCATTGCGGCAATTCTGACTCACAGTGACCTATAGGCCAGGGTAGAATTGCCCCTAAAGGTTTCTGAGAATGCCTTTCTTTCTCTCTTAAAGTGGCTTATGGTCTTGAACTGCTGACCATGTGATTAGCAGCCTAATGCATGTTTTAAATACGTCAACACAATTTTACATTTGCATAGCATTTCATAGTTTTTTTAAGACTTTCACATATGCCACTTTGATTTAATATTTAAAATCGCATGTGATAGTCAAAATGGCAGTTATTATGTTTTCCATCTTATAGCAGGAAAAAACAAACCAACTGCTGTCAAGTTTGTTCCCCTAGTGACCCTGTAGGTCTGAGAACTACTTCATTGGGTTTCCAAGGTCACAAGTCTTTGGTGAGTCACACTGCATAGTCATTCTCCCTGAAATCAGTTGAGGCACCAACCTTTCATTAAGTAGACCAACGCTTAATCCAGAAAAGCGAAGTAAAATAGCTTTCTTCAGGTCACACCTCATGGAAAATCTGAAGTTTGTGAATCGAGTTCAGGTTTTTCATGACACCAAATGACCCTTATTTTTCTCCCTGCTCATCAACGTCCAGACTGTTCTTACCATCCAGCCTACTGAATTAGAACTTCCGTTCTAAATACGAGCTGTGCAGAAAGCTGCAGTCTCCAGTGGGAGAATTCTGCCTCCTTTGAGTTCTTCTTTGGGTTTTTAAAAATCATTTTATTGGGAGTTCATACAACTCTTTTTTTTTATTTTAACAATTTATTGGGGCTCATACAATTCTTATCACAGTTCATACATATACATACATCAATTGTATAAAGCACATCTGTACAGTCTTTGACCTAATCATTTCATACAACTCTTATAATAATCCAAACACACATCGATTGTGTCAAGCACATCTGTACAGTTTTTGCCATCATCATTCTCAAAACATTTGCTTTCTCCTTGAGCCCTTGGTATCAGCTCATTTTTACCTCCTTCTCCCTCTCCCTCTCTCAGGCAACCTTGATACTTTATAAATTATTATTATTTCATGTCTTACATTGATTGATGTCTTCCTTCACGCACTTTTCTGTTGTCCATCCCCCTAGGAGGGGGTTATAGATAGATCATGGTAATCAGTTCCCTCTTTCTCTACCCTCCTTACTCTTATCCTCCTGGTATAGCTACTTTCATTATTGATCCTGAGGGGTTTATCTGTCCTGGATTACCTGTGTTTCAAGCTCTTATCTGTACCTGTGTACATTCTCTGATCTAGCCAGATTTATAAGGTAGAATTGGGGTCATGATGGGCGAGGGAGGGGGAGGAAGCTTTAAAGAACTAGAGGAAAGTTATGTTTCTTTGGTGCTATACTGCACCCGACTGACTCTTGTCCTCCCTGAGACCCTTCTGTAAGGGAATGTCCTTGGGTTCTTTCTGATCGTTAATGAACAAGTAATATCTAGAGCTTTTCTCTCATGTTGTTTGAGAGTAAATTACTACCACTCCCCCAGCCAGCCCAGAGAGAGGCAGCCTGGCTATAGGGCTTGCCTGGGTGAGCCCTTGATGGTAATTGGAGAACTAGGGTGGCAGACTCATGAATCTTAAATGACTGATTGAGCTGGATCCTGACTGCTTTTGTCAGAGGGCCTTAAACTAAGCTCGTCAACGTTTCTAATATGTAGTAGTGTGTACACATGCACATCATAGTTCCTTCCCTGCTTCTAGAGTCCTGCCTGCAACTGTGATGACTAGATGTGGCTGTTACCAATCATGATTTTGTGGTGATTTCCTTTGTTCTCCATGCCCTATGTAAGTAGCCAAGTTTCTATGACTCCGTGGACACCATGATAGCCTCACACTGCTGCTCCCCCTCATCTGGATGAGTTGTTGTTTTCTTGTCTTTGCCTGGTTTCAGATTTAATAAATATGCTTCTAGAAATACTATTGTAATTTGACATGGAAGGGGAAGGGCATCTCTTT
Source organism: Tenrec ecaudatus (assembly GCF_050624435.1). Taxonomy (NCBI): domain Eukaryota; kingdom Metazoa; phylum Chordata; class Mammalia; order Afrosoricida; family Tenrecidae; genus Tenrec; species Tenrec ecaudatus. The sequence goes on from NC_134532.1 coordinate 116,131,397, forward strand.
ACCTACCTAGGACAATAGTGGCTAATACAGGAATTTTCCCTTAGAAACCTAGAATAATTTTCTACTATTCATGGTTACTTCATAATCTTGGCAGTTACATCTACTCCTTTCAGAGCACTCTAATGCTAAGTACTTGCTGCATACCATCAGTTTCTAATTGCTATCAAGACACTCATGGTGGTGCATCAGAATGGAGTTGTGTAACCCAGGAGTTCTCGGTGGTTGATTTTTCAGAAGTGGATTTTCAGGCTCTCTCCCAAGGCTCTCTGGGTGGACTCACACCTCCAACCTTTCAGTCAGCAGCCAAGTGTGTGAACTGTTTGCAACACCTGGGACCAAGCATTGGGGTATTTTACTGCCTGTTGGAACTATTTACTATCTGTTTGAATAAGCTTTATTTTTAAAAGAAGGTAGGGGATATCTTACTAAGATTTAAAGGTTTAACCATTGATCAGGATTAAAGAGCTGGAACCAGGATTTAAGTTTGTCTGAATCCACAACTTCTGCTATCACCCCTGTTATCACATCCAGACATCTGTATTTGTCTCATAAGTTTTTTGATTTGTTTTTTTAGGTTTTTGGAATTTTGTTGTTGTTATTTTATCAATAACACCAGCATTCTTCCACATATTTCCCCTACAACAAAATTCTTTTTATTTAAATCTCTATTTAGTTTTTCTTGTCTTTTTGGTTCTACTCTATTTCTTAAATTTCCAGTGCTAAATGGTAGGCCCAATGCGACTACAACTGTGGGCTTAAAGGTCCAAACCATTGGGAGGATGGCACAGGACTGCTTGTGCTTTGTTCTAGTCCAGGCTATCTATGCGTGAGCACCAATCAACTACAAGAAGGCTGGAAGTTGGTTGGCTTGAATTCTTTGAAAGTAAGATTGCATGGTGTAGTAAATAAATGTGATACTATGCCCTGTCACCCCGCCCAAAGAACTTTAACATAGTTTTATCCTATCAGCAGGTTCATCATAAAGATAAGTTCTACTGTGTGTTTTCATATTGATGTGGTGAAGGGGAAATTTCATCTAGGAGCTGATCCTAACTTCCATGAATGATTTTTTTTTTTTATTAACAATGTTGGCCAGCAGGGCACTGCCCCTCTGAAGGTGGCAGAGGAGCAGCCTCTGCCCTGACGACCCTTCCCTTTAGGAGGCCTTAACCATCCATGAATGATTTTTAGGCTTCATTCCTGCCAAGCAAGGAAACTGATGGGTAGAAAAATCACCCACCATCTACTGAAATTTTTCATAGGAAGTGGGGCTTTGGGGATAAAATATTCCAAATATAATAGTATTAGAACTTTCATCTGGGAAAATAATCTGATTCACCTGAAGAGCCTTTGAAAAATACACATGACTAGCAGTTCAAAACCTGCTCAGAGGAAAGATGAGGCTTTCTACTCCTGTAAAGAGTGAACAGTCAGAAACACACAAGGACAGCTCTATTCAGTCTTAAAGGGCTGCCATGAGTCAGAATAGACTCAATGGCAGTGAATTTGGTTTGGGGCTTAGCTTCCACTCCTTTATGTCTACTAGGCTTTTGGAGAGTCAGTTTATGTCTGAGGTAATAATAATCTCGTAGCCATCAAGTCCATTGCAACTTGTGGCGACCCTATAGGTCAGAGTAGACCTGCCCCTTTGGGGTTCTGAGGCTTTGACTCTTCCTGGGAGAAGGCAGCCTCATCTATCTCCAGCAGAGTGCCTGGTGGGTTTGAACCAGAGGCTTGTAGTTGGCAGCTCAATGTATAATACACTAAGCCACTAGGCTCATTGATTCCTTAAACAAAACCAAGACCCCATAGGTAATCATAGGAAGAACTCTGCTGGACAATCACTGGTAGAGCCTAATGCATACAAATAGTATGAAAACATGTATATCAAATCTTAGTAGCTAATCAGCATGCACCATTATCATTCATAGAGCACCCCATAATGAAAACCAAACAATGCATCTCTCTCTGCAGTCAGATATAGCCCCAATGCCTTTCCGTAGACCCAGCAGGACTCCTTTCCTGTATTCCAGGTGGGTTAAATCCATTTCCTTCTGAATTCTCTGGTGAAGAAGAGATTAATCAGCACCCTAAGAATAATGATCAGTAATGGAAAAGGAAACAATAAGGGAAAATATAAATGATACTATTTATCCCCTGAGGACAGGAATGGGAGGGGGCAAAGGAGAAAGAAGCAATGGAGGCTCCATTTGTAAAGGATATTTTGGGGGGGGTTGGGGTCTCATGGGTAAACTCTGTTTTGTCAATTTCTTCTAGAAGGTCTAAGCACATTCAGCAATTAGGCACCTGATTCTGTTGCTTTTTCTTTTTCCAAAATAACAGGCCTGTAATAGTTTGAATACAATGTAAGGGATCATGCTAACTCAAGTATAATTCTGATCACGAGGAGGAAAAGGACAGGCTATAAAGCTTAAGCTGATAGGCCCCAGGAGCCAAAGTATTCCCTTTCCTATAGATAATCTGTAGAGGGGAAAACGAAAAACAGATAAAAGGGAGTAATTTGATGTCCAATTTATTTCAAACCTTTTATAGTATGTTTTCATACTTAAATAATAACTTGGAGCTTTGTTGAGAGGATGAGTTGTCTTCCTTAAAACACTGCCCTACTCACCTATGCTAATTTCTGTTTTTGTTGTCTTTTTGTTTGGTTTTCATGTTGTATAAATCTTAGCATAAAATATTAGTGCTATTTGGCAGAGGACCTTCATGATCTGCCAGTAATTAGGCATGGCAAGAAATTGAGGATGGGTTGATTGCCATGCAACTCTTCTGCATTTTACATTAACATTTAGGCCCTGGAGAATAAATTATACCCAGCAGCAACCATGAAACAGACACTCCAAGAGAAAGAATGAAGTGCAAGGAGAAAAAGAAAAGTAAACTACATAAACCACCACACACAACAGCAACATTTGCATTTCGCTGAGGGTCTGTAATTTCTATCTCTCTGAAATCTTAAGTTCACTGATCCTATTGGACAGAATGAATAGAAGTCAGATAATCATGGAAGAAGCTTCATCACCACAAAGAGAGTAGCAACTAGCTTTTAGATTGACTAGGTAAGAGCATGAGATTCTTTGATGCAAAACTTTATTTGTGAGTAGTGTGGTGCTGTGCTAAACTGTCCCAGGAGCATTCTTCAGTTGTTAAGTAATCTAGGGGAGTGTAATTTAGCGCCAAGGTCAGCGAGGCAAAATTATGGGGTTAGAGATGGTACTGGCCATGAAATGCCCTTTTTATTAAGTGGGAATGGGTCTAGAAGAGCAGCCCTTTGAGGATGGCTCTCTCATAAGACAAGTAATGATTCCCGGAACATCCTTAAGTCAAACTAGAGGTGTAGGTATAATTGATGGCAGAAGATGTACTTCTGTTCAGTAACCAAGACACCATTCTGCTGAAAGTCCTAATCGCACTCCTAATTTTTTAATAAAGTGTACTCCCCCACCCCACCCCTGCTATTTACACAGCTAGCGCCTCAAGATGAACTCCTGTTCAGGCTGACCTTGACTAGTTGGTTTGGAATGTATGCCAACATTTTTTTCCTTCCGTGGAATCTCTTCCCCAATCCCTCAGAACTCAGAACTCCTCTGATGTCTTAAAACATTCATTTAGATCAAGTTTATAGAAAATGGTGTCATTTTACCCCATTCTAGATAACACTTTCACTGTATTGTTCACTGGTCCAAGCCACGGGATTTTTCTCTCATCTCATATGAATATGAAATCTTAGCAATGAATAAGGAAGACCAGAGAGGAAAAGATATATTTGAATTATGGTGTTGATAAAAATTATTGAAAGTAACAGGGTCTGACAGAAGAATTGCGCGAGGGGAGACAAAAACCCAACCAACCAAACTCACTGCCCTTTAGTCTTCTTTAAGCACTAGGACAGAGTGGGCCTCCCATCCCCTCGAAGGTAGGTTTCCAATGCGATAAATCTCTATGGGGGCAGGAAACCTTATCTTTCTCCCTTGGAGAACTGGTCAATTCAACTAGCTGGCCTTTCAGTTTGCAGGCCAAAGTTTAACCCACCAAGACACCCCTCATTCAAAGATAATGTACACACACATTCATCTTTGTAAACAAGGACAAAGATATGACAAAGATAATTTATCTGGATAAGGGAGACTATCAGCACAAGGTCACAATGCTCTTCCAACAATTGCAGAAATTTGTAAATGTCCATTTAATAAAGACAGGATACAAAAGAAACCTTCACACAATGGAGATTCCTCATCACAGTTGGAGACAAGATTGCAGAAACCATGATTGGGATACATAGACATGAGAAGAAGAAAGCTTACAAAATCGGCCAGGACCCTTTGACCAAGGCAATCAGGGCATGACTCAATACAATGCAGACTCAAACTAAAACTCACTGCCATCTACTCGATTCTGACGCCTAGCCACCCTATAGTACAAGGTAGAACTCACCCTGTGGGTGTCTGAAGCTAACTCTTTCCAGGACCTGAAGAGAACACATGGTGACTTTGAACAGCTGGCCTTGTGATTAGCAGCCTAACTCCTAACCACTGTATCAGATTTTAGTCTCCAAATTCCATCAAGGGCACACTTAAAACAAGTCCCTAAGGATTAGGCTGCCAGGCCAGGGGAGTAGTCAAAATGTAGTGTAAACAGACTCTGCTTGAGGGCATACATATTCACATTGCTGATTAACAATCAGAGAGAATTCAATGGAGGCTAAATCTATAGAGAGACTCAAAAATAAATCCAGGGCTCTTGCTGCTAACTGTAGCCTTCTGCAAACAGTACTCAGAATCTAACCTCCAATACGGAACAAAATTATTTTAGAGGAAATACAGCCAGAACATTTCTTAGGAGGGTGACCAGAGTTTGGGCATGTCCTGCATGCGTGGACATGTTCTCATGAGAGATCAGTCATACTTACTAAAATGGAGCGTCAGGTAAAAAGAGAAATATCTTTAATGCGATGGATTGACATAGTGGTTGCAACAATGGGCTCAAGCCTCACAACCATTTTGAGGATGGTGCAGGACCAGGCAGTGTTTTATTCTGAGGCACATGAGGTGGTTAAGAAACCTAACAAACAAATAAGATAATTCTTGAAGATCAAACGTCTTCCGGGATTTAATCTCAGAACTTTCCAGCTTGGAGGGCTCCTCGTGTGTGGGAGAGAGTGAGTGTCACGGGGTGCTTGTCCTCAGATGGGTATTTATCTTAGTAGTCATGATGAGATATTTTCAGGGGAAACTTTTCCTAAATTCTCTGTAACTATAAAGAATTAATAGGCGCAATTCATAAACACAAACTAGTCTCTAAATTTAAAATTCAGCAAAGGGTAAAGTCGATTTTTTATGGGTAAAGATTGCTGTGAAAAAGTCAACTAAACCCAAACTTAAGTGACGAGCAGGCCTCAGATTCTGACCCATAGTGACCCCGTGAGCCAAAGCGAAACTATCCCTGTGGTTTGTGAGCACCGAAAACCTCACCTTGTTTCTGGTGAAAAAGTCAAGGTGATGGGGATTTAAAAATGAAATAGGAAGGAAGAAAGATGGTCAAGAAATTTAAAAATAGGAATTAATAAAAGCAAATTTAGAAATATTTAAACTCACTCTTATGCAAAGCAACCTACAAAACATGTACTACATGATACCTCAGTTGATATTTATAACAATCTTGAGGCGTACGTAAAATAGTTAGAATCACTATTTTATTTTAGTGCATAAAGAGACATGTCAGAGAGTTTAACTAATTTTCCCAGGATTACAGAGTTGCTGATAAATTCTCAGACTCAAATCTTCTTTTGTATCCTTTCCATAAACTAAAGGGAAACAAATGAGTCCATTTTAATGCCTTCTATGGCTACAAAGAAGGGCTGATCAACTTGCAACATTATATCTTATGCTGATACACTTTCATTCTATTTCCAGGCTTCCATGCAGTCAGTAGAGAACATGTACTAAGGGGAGACTTCAGAGGGTGTGTTTAGTGAACTCTCTGATTTGTGGAAGGTGTGGGGTGGGGAGAACAGGATTGCAGAGAACTTGTACAGAGAGGAAAATTTAGAGGGTGTGTTTAGTGTACCCTCTGACTTGTGGGGGTGGGGGTGGGGAGAGCAGGATTGTGAGCTTAGTGCAGGACCAACACCACTTGGTTCTCTTTTCCATAATGTCACCATGACTCAAGGACACCTGAGAACATCATCATCATCCATGGAGGGAGGCAGGAATTCTGTTCATTCCCAATGTGGGGAGGTGAAAGTGAATCTAGTCCCTAGGCCAGACACTTCTAAAGAAATGAAAAACAGGCTACTCAAAAACATTAAACACCAGATGAAAAGATAAAATAGTAGAGCTCTCCCTAGCTCTCTACACTCTAAGCTACAAAGGTGTCTCAATGTTGAGTGTGAGTGAATGAGTGTGTGCACATATTAAAAGCAAAACAAAACCCTATTGAGATTTAGGTGAAGGTTTATAGAGCAGATCAAGAGTTTTGCATTCAACGATTCATATGCATTTCCTTTCAATTGATGCCTTTCAATTCCCTCATTGTACCATCACTTGTCCTGCTTCCCCCCAGGGAGTCCCATTTGTAGTCCTCCTTTCACAAGCTCCTGTCCTTGGTACCTGCTGCCTTAAATGGTTGTCCCTTCTAAGACTAGAGTGTTTCCATCCTTTGTTTTAAATGTACTTTTGTCTTTGTGCCTAAGGAGTGTTTCTTATCTATGGGTGCTGCTTTCTTATCTATTCTACCACTGTCTGCATTGACTGCTGCCTTTAATCTAGTTACATTCAGTGTAATTACTAAAAGGTATAAATGTATTGGTCCCATTTGTGTGTGTCTGTGTGTGTTCATTGTACAAGAATTTTCTGGCCTGAGTTGCTTTTGTCACTTTCTTCATCACTGTTGTTTCATGGTTCACCATATCTTTGTGATTGTTCTCTTTTATTTTCATGAGATTTACTTATTTTCTTTTGGTTACCCTCTAACTTATGAGTTTTCTCCCAAGCTAGAAATACTCCATCATATCTGGAAATCTCTTTGAGTTCTTCTCTATTTGAAAGTTCTATAGCTACACTATTGCTCCTAATTACTTTGTAATTATCTTCATTACAAGTTGAAATCTGTGGTTCCCTATTCCCAGTCTTGTGGATGTATTTTACTCTGGGTATTTCTGTTTCCATGTTGACTTGTAGATGGTGAATATATATATATATGTTTAAAATCTCAGGCCTGGTCTGGAAGTAGCTAATGCCAATTCAGATGATGGCTAAGGTCCGGGTACTTGTTCGGTGAAGGACTTCTTTGGGAAACAGATGACAGCTGGAGGTGATTTGTTATGGAAGGAGTTCTTGCCTGTCCAAGGGACTCAGCCCTGCGTAATTTATTTCTCATGAGCAAGAATTCACACACCTCCAGACATGGGGACAGTGCATATTACCACAGACACAGTCTCTGACCTCAGAGCCTGGAACTATGAGGTGGGGGTAGGGTTTGGCTACCAACCACGGAGCAGATGACAGGGACTGGCCACATATCTGGTTAGCAGGGTGAAGGGAGTAAAGGAAGACCCCACCTTTCTTGTCATGAGCCACTGGTGTGCCAGGCTAGGCTGTCTAGATGGAATGCTACTTGCAAAAGTTCAAGATGGCTGTGCCACACTTAGCTACCTGTTAATTCCCACTTTCTCCATTCTCACTGCTTTTGTTTAGCATCTCCTCCTAGCCCATTATCCTTTCTTCTGAAGCCAACATTATAGGATTGCATTCTGTATCTGTTCAGTCTCACAAGGCATGCCCATCGAGTTGATTCTGACTCAGGTGACTGTGTGTGACAGGGTAGCACTGCCCCTGTGGTTTCTAAGACTATGGGAGCAGAGTGCCTTGATGTGGAGGGTCTGTGGGGCATGTCTGCCCACTTGTGTCCATGACAGAAGTTTTTGTATATGCATTCGTAATGGAGTAAATTTTAGACCAGACTACAATGCACAGGCTCTGATTTGAGATTAATTTAAACTATTATCCTTTATTGAGTAAGATTAGAGTTATGGGGTGTGATAAATTCATTTTAAGTCAGATTGTCAAACCCACAGATTTTCTAGTGAAACCAAAAACCAGAATGAAACTTTATGTGCAAACTCTGGAAGGAGTGAAATGTTTTATTCTAAACAGCTTCATGAACTGATAAATAATATTTTACACAAGTCTGGCCACTTGTAGTGCTTCTTAACAGGGCTGCTTACTAAGCAATTGTACTTTATCTGAACATATATAATGTATTCACGGGGGAAAGACTAATGTAGAATAGAGTGATGAAAAGATTATCATTATAGGTAACAGTATTTATTTTATTTTGTGGCCTGCATTTTTCCTCTTGAATTTGTAGAGATTCCATAGATGAAAGCCATGTAGGTGGTGTAGGTTTCTGTCTACATAAAAAGCAGAGCTTAGATTTGGGTCTAGACTGGTTTTGTATGACCCTTGTTGATGGATCCTTGCTTGGTGTCTATGTACATATATTTATATGTTAAGTATTAAAGTAGCAGACAGACATTGGACCTCTACTCAAGTACTCCCTCAATGCAGAACACTTTATTCTAATACCCTGGCATTTTGTGGTGCTCACCTTCCTGATGAGATCACGGAAGACATAATGGATGCATAAGCAAATGTGGTGAAAAAAGCTGATAGTGCCTGACTATTAAGAAATAGAGTGTCCGGTGTCTTAAAGGCTTAAAGATAAACAAGAGGCCATCTGGCAAGGAAACAACAAAGCCCTCATGGAAGTAGCACACCAGCCTATGTGATCAGGAGGTAACGATGGGATCAGGTATCAAGTATCAGAAGACCCAGAACAAACAATCATATTGATGTGAATGAGAGGGGCCAGAGTGGAGACCCAAAGCCCATCTGTAGACAATTGGGCATCCCCTCACAGAAGGGTCACATAGAAGAGAGGAGCCAGTCTGAGTGAAGTATAGCACCACTGAAACATACAACTTTCCTCTAGTTCTTTTATGACACACACACATCCCACTATCATGACTCCAATTTTACCTTACAAATAGGGCTAGATCAGAGCATGTACACAGGTATGGATAAGAGCTCACAACACAGGGAATCTAAGACAGATAGACCCTTCAGGACCAATAATGAGAGTAGTGATGCCAGGAGGTGAAGGGGAAGGTGGCAGAGAGAAAGGTGGAATTGAACAACATATGACGCCCATCCAGGGGATGAACAACAGAAAAGTGGATGAAGGTAGACAGTGGTTGGTATAAGACATGAAAAAAATAATAACTTATGAATTAACAGGGTTAATGAGATAGGGGATGGGGGAGGGGGGAAATGAGTCGACACCAAGGACTCAAGTGGAAAGAAAATGCTTTGAGAATGATGATGGCAACAAATGTACAAATGTGCTTGACACAATGGATGTATGTATGGATTGTGATAAGATATGTATGAGCCCCCAATAAAATGATTAAAAAAAGAAAAAGATGGACTAACACAATGGTTGCAACCATGTGCTTGAACAAGTCCATGCCATCTTTCATTCTGTTGTAACCAAAGGGATTGTTCCTAACAATAGCAATAGCCCAGGGTTTTTTTTAAAATCATTTTATTAGGGACTCATACACCTCCCATCACATTCCATACATACATCAATTGTGTAAAGCACATTTGTACATTCGTTGCCCTCATCATTCTCAAAACATTTGCTCTCCACCCAAGCCCCTGACATCAGGTCTTCATTTTCCCCCTCTCTCATGAACCCCTGATAATTTATAAATTATTATTTTGTCATATCTTGCTCTGTCCCACGTCTCCCTTCCCCCACTTTTCTGTTGTATGTCCCCCAGGAAGGAGGTCACATGCAGATCCTTGAAATAGGTTCCCCCTTTCCAACCCACCCTCCCTATTCCCTCCCAGTATCGCCACTCACACCACTGGTCCTGAGAGGATCATCCGTCCTGGCTTCCCTGTTTCCAGTTCCCATCTGTACCAGTGTACCTCCTCTGGTCTAGTCAGGCTTGCAAGGTAGAATTCGGATCATGACAGTGGGAAGCGGAGAAGGAAGCATTTAGGAACTAGAGGAAAGTTGTATTTTTGATCGTTGCTACATCGCACCCTGACTGTCTCATCTCCTCCCCAAGACCCTTCTGTAAGGGGATGTCCAGTGGCCTACAAATGGGCTTTGCGTCTCCACTCTGCACTCCCCCGCTCATTCACTATGGTAAGATTTTTGTTCTGATGATGCCTGATACCTGATCCCTTGACACCTTGTTATCACACAGGCTGGGGTGCTTCTTCTATGGGCTTTGTTGCTTCTGAGCAAGATGACCTCTTGTTTACCTTCAAGCCCTTAAGACCCCAGACGCTATATCTTTTGATAGCCGGGCACCATCAGCTTTCTTTGCCACATTTGCTTATGCACCCATTTGTCTTCAGCAATCATATCAGGGAGGTGAGCACAAAATGATACGATTTTTTTGTTCTTTGATGCCTGATAACTGATCCCTTCAGCACCTCGTGAATAGCCCAGGTTTAAGGCATTAAACTTTATCTCAATTAGGCTTGTTTGATGTAAAGAATAAATATACTGACCTTGCTTCACAAAACTGAATATTTAGGGAGTAGATGTGCCTAATGATATATCACCAGATTTGGTCTCCCCTTTTCATCTCTCAACATGACTTCTCTCTGTGTTGTCTAAATACACTGCATGAGAAAGATTTTCTTTGAGATAATTGAACTTTTTCTTGCTGGTAGCCAGTAGTTCCAGATTTACATTCACAGTGTTAATAATCCAAGCAGAAAGGGAATGTTTTTTTTTCCAGTTTCAAAAAGTTCATAAACTAACCTTGTTGGTTTTTATTGGCCTAGCTGGGGTTGAATGCTTTCCTCTCTTAATTCCTGGGGGTTGTTTTTTATCTGATTATCCAAGATGAGATTACCACATGCCCACCTTCCACGTTAAAGGTAGGCTTGTCCTATCCAAACCTTGTGGCTTGAAGATTTATCTTCCAAGTTCACACCAGAGTGTTGTTGCCTAACATACATGGGAGTGGATCCTGAGCAGATGGGAAGAACAGAAAGTACAAATGGACTCCATACTTTATGTGGCTCACAAGGACCTGCATACCTGGCCTCACCTACCTTACTCGCTGTACTTAATAGGGTTTCCTTACTGAGCCTTTGGACTACAGGCCCACAGGCCTCGCCTCGTTCTGCTTATGCCTCTTCCTGTAAGCAATTATTTCTCCCCAGAATCAGGTTCCTGCCCTTGGGTCCCATTTGTTTGGTTAATATGTACTTAAGGCAACTCACTTATCACTTCCTCAAAAACAAACAAACTTAACCCTTAACTAGGTTTCTGTTTAATTCCTCTTTTTATGTTTCCTTGTATTCTCCAACTTCTTTAATTGTGTAATTAATTTCAGCTCTATGAGGGCAATGTATCTCTTGTAGGTGAAAATATATTTGGCGAATGAATAAGTGAAATGTATGCGTGAGTGCGTGGGAGGGCAGGTGAGATGACGGAATCTGTGGTGCTGAATGTATTAGTTTTGTTTCTTCCATTAGTCTGTATGACTGGATCAGATTTTCCTTCAGTGTAATACCAGTTGTACATCAATATCATTTCTCCCTGTCTTATGTGTTTATTATCTAGTGCGGAAGATGATTCAGTTGCCCCCAAACCTGTTTTTACCCCCCAGGTTTAAGTCTTTTTTTTTTTTTGTATTTATTTATTTTTATTTTTATTTTTTTTTTAAATTTTTTTATTTTCACAATTTATTGGGGCCAGGTTTAAGTCTTAATTTAAACTTTTTACTGTGCCAAAAACTTTGATGAGGAGGATAATCTGGATTAAAAATAATTTCTGAAAGGAAAAAAAATTTCTGAAGATGTGAGCAAAGTGTTCATACTCTGAAAGACAGAGCTCATTTCCAGTGCTAGCCCATGCATGTACTAGCTCTTTGTAGACATATCCGTATCACTGAGCCTTCACTTATTTGTAAATTGAAGCTGATAACATCTAGCTTACAAGGTTATTGTAAGAATATATAAGTAATGTATGCTTAATACATAGTGCCCACTGTACAATATTTGATAATGTATTCTTATGATTATTTTATATAAAACTATTTAGATTTAAAAGTATGTATTAGAAAGCATAGTAGCACTATATATCACCCAAATTAAAATGAAATTTTCTTATCACTAGAGGATACCTTCATTTAAAAAAAATCATATTATTAGGGGCTCATACAACTCTATCACAATCCATACATCCATCAATTGTGTAAAGCACATCTGTACATTTGTTGAGCTCATCATTCTCAAAACATTTGCTCTCCACTTAAGTCACTGGCATCAGCTCCTCATAGGATGCCTTCATTTTGTGATTAAAGGAAAGTTACAGTAAATTTTATAATATATCACAGACAGCCTTCTTGGAAACATCAGCATTTAGTTGGCAATTCACTTCACAGACCCCATTCCTCACTCTCTAAGGTACCTGTAAACCATTTGTCATCATGTCAGTTTTGACTCATGGAGGCCCTGTATGTGCCAGAGTAGGACTATGCTCCGTAGGGTGTTCAATAGCTGATTGTTCAAAAGGAGATCACCATTCAGGCTGTGTACTGTAGACCACCAGGATTTTAGACCCTGTCCTTTAGAGGTGCACAATAGCCTTCATAGGCCACACCATGAGGATTAGAGTTGGAATTCTCACTAAGTGAACTGGACTTTCCTTTAACATATCTGTAACAGATTCAAGGAACTGAAATACTCCTTTGAACTTTAGACCAACCCACTTCAGCTTGAGAAGAAGCAGAAGACGATTATCCCAATACTATGGATATGGAAATCACTGGACTTTGGTTCAACAGTTTTGCTTTGAGGGTGCCCAATAGATGGCAACTCAAGATTATCATATATTTCCACTCTCTTTTTGCCTTTTAAAGACATGTTTTAGTCCACCGGATTTAATTATCAAAAGATCATTTTACTGGGGGCTTATAAAGCTCTTATTACACTCCATACATCAATTGTATCAAGCATATTTATACATATGTTGGCATCATTATTTTCTAGACATTTGCTTTCCTTTGAGCCCTTGGTCTCAGCTCCTCTTTTTTCCCCTCGCTCCCCAAAGTTCTGCTTTTGAGAATGAGTATCACTGAAAGTTTTGCCCCATCCTCACTGTTTGTGTAAATAATGTCCAGTCACCTAAGTTGTTAATTTGTGCAAGTCAACAATCCATGTATTTTGGTCTAAAAACGGTATTGTACCTTTATATGTACTCTTTCTAGACAGTGTTTTAAATTTTATATCATTGGCTAAATTAATGATAATATCAATAGAACTACAATATGGCCCATGGGGATAAATTAGAATGTTCTCCAACAATTATAATAATGATATTTCTAAAGTAAACCAGGGATAGATAGATAGATAGATTATATATATATGAAGCGATCACTAAAGAAATGCATGGAATACCACAGTGTGGTCAAGAAATAAGATGGTGTCCAGTTATCAGAAAGAATAGTGTCTGGGGTAAAATAAACAGATAAATAAATAAATAAGACCTGATGCAAAGGGCTTAAGTGGAGAGCAAATGCTTGAAAATGATTAGGGCAAAGAATGTACAGATGTGCTTTATACAATTGATGTATGTATATGTATGGATTGTGATAAGAGTCGTATGAACCCCTAATAAAATGTTTTTAAAAAATGTAGACCAACTTTGGATAACATATTGGTAGCATTTACATATATCTCTTATTATAGAAATAAAAGCATTGGGGAAAAAAGAATAGTGTCTGGGGTATTCAATAATACAGTCCAAATATAGAGGGAAGAAGTAGGAGGCAAAGGGCATTTATAGAGGTCTAAATACAGGCATGTACATATGTAAATATATTTATAATGATAGGGAAATAGATCTAAGGACATAAGTATTAAGGTAGTTGATGGACATTGTACTCCCTCAACACAAGAACACTTTGGTCTAATAACCTGGCATTCCAAGATGTTCAGCTTCCTTACACGATTGGGACACGATTGGGAAGATAAAGCAGGTGCATAAGCAAATGTGAAGAAAGCTGTTGGTGCCCAGTTAACAAAAGATATAGCATCTGGGGTCTTAAAGGCTTGAAGATAAACAAGTGGCCATCTAGCTGAGAAGTAACAAAGTCCATATGAAAGAAGCACACCAGCCTGTGTGATGATGAGGTGTCCCTGGGACCAGGTATCAGGCATCAAAGATCCAGAACAAAAAGTCCTATCAATGTGACTGAGGGGGAGGGTAGAGTATAGACCCAAAGCCCATCTGTAGGCAACTGGACATCCCCTTACAGAAGGCTCACAGGGAGAAGAGGAGCCAGTCAGGGTGCAGTATAGCACCAATAGAACATCCAACTTTCTGCTAGTTCTTTAATGCCCCCCCCACTACCATGATCCAAATTCTACCTTACAAATCCAACTAAATCAGAGCATGTACACATGTACAGATAAGAAATACAGGGAATCCAGGATAGACAAACCCCTCAGGGCCAATAATGAGAGTAGTGATACCAGCAAGGTAAGGGTGAAAGTTGGTAGAGAAGAGGGGAACCGATCACTATGATCTAAAAATAACTCCCTCCCAGGGGGATGGACAACAGAAAAGTGGGTGAAGGGAGACATCAGACAGTGTAAGATATGACAAAATAATAATAATTTATAAATTATCAAGGGTCCATAAGGAAGGGGGGAGAGGGAGGGAAGGGGGGGAAATGAGGAGCTGATACCAAGGGCTCAAGGAGAAAGCAAATGTTTTGAGAATGATGAGGGCAACAAATGTACAAATGTGCTTGACATGATGGATGGATAGATTGTGTTTAGAGCTGTATGAGCTCCCAATAAAATTATTTTTAAGTACAATCAAAATATGGAGGAATGAAGAGTATGAGAGCTTAAATTCTGAGCACTTGGTTTTCGTAAGGCTATGGTTACTAGCAGCATCTCAAAACCCATTTTCAGGGTCCCCCATGCAGAGTAAGCCTCTGGTGAGTCACCTGAACCACGGGCCAGGGATGGGAAGGACCTTGCCCTCAGAGAGACTGTCTTGTAGGGCGCATAACTGCACATATAGTTAGCTTAAAATGTGACCCTTTGTCATTTGATTTCCCTTTTGATCCGACGTTTATTTGTTCCAATTTTCAATATTTCCTTTCTTTTTAATTGAACTTAGTCTCTGTTTTACTCTGTTATTGCTGTTGGGCTGTCTGTTTTTTGTTTCAGTTTTGTATGTTTGCTGTATATGAAAGACAGGAAAGGTAAACCTATAGAGATAGTAATTGTATTTATAGTTCCATAGGGGCATGGCAGGGAGATCAGCAAGAAATAGGGAGCTAACAATGACAATGAGTACAATGCAGAAAAAAGGTTCTGGAATTGATTGACTGTGGTGATTGTATGATTAGACTACTGACGTGTATGAATGTGAATTATATGTTGGTAAAATTATTATTTTTCCAAATCCATTTTAATTTTATTTTGCCTCTTTAAAAAAATCATTTTATTGTATGAACAACTCTTATCACAATCCACACATACATCAATTGTGTAAAGCACATTTGTACATTCGTTGCCCTCATCATTTTCAAAACATTTGCTCTCCACATAAGCCCCTGGCATCAGCTCCTCATTTTCTCCCTCCGTCCCCACTACCCCCTCCCTCATGAACCCTTGATAATTTATAAATTATTATTTTGTCATATCTTACACTGTCCAACATCTCCCTTCACCCACTTTTCTGTTGTCCGTCCCCCAGGGAGGAGATTATATGTAGATCCCAGGAAAATTGTTTTAAAAAGAAAATTGAAAAAAAATAGATTTGAAGAAACAGAGTAAAAAGTCAAAATGCAGTGAGAAAATAAAGGCCGACATGTAGACATTTTCCAGAAATTTAATTACTCAGAAGATTAGAATGCCAGACCTTTCTTCATATATGCTTCTGGAGGTTCTTGAACATCCTAAATTTGGGGGTTAGCATCAATCATGTAAATTATTTTCACAGAGCAGGGACTCCAAGAAACCTAAGGGGTAACTAGAGGGGGACAATTGGAAAGAGGTATAATAAAATGTATTATTTTAACCTGTATCAGTAATTATAAATGAGAATTATCTCAATTCTTGTGATTGAATCTAAAATTTTCTTGCCCTATAAGAAATGTAATGAAAACACATTTCTTTTATAGGATCAATTTTCTCCCTGCTTGTCAATAGGGTAATCTTTCAAAAGATCTCGCCTTTCAGATGCGTTTTCTTTCTTTTTAAAACATCATTTCATTGGGGGCTCTTACAGCTCTTATCACAATACATACATACTCCATTGTGTCAAGCTCATGTGTACATTTGTTGCCATCATCATTCTCAAAACATTTGCTTTCTACTTGAGCCCTTGGTGTCAATTCATTTCTCCCCTTCTCCACTCTCCCTTCCTCATGGTCCCTTGATAATTTATAATTTTTTTTCATGTCTTACACTGACTGATGTTTCCCTTCACTCAGTTTTCTGTTGTCCATCCCCCTTGGTGGGGGTTATATGTTGGTCATTGTGATCGATTCCCCCTTGCTCCCCCCGACCTCACCTTCCCCTTCCCCTCCTGGTATCACTACTTTCATTATTGGTCTTGAGGGGGTTATCTGTCTTGGAGTCCTTGTGTTGCAGGCTCTTACCTGTACCTGTGTACATTCTCTGATCTAGCCCGATTTGTAAGAGAATTGGGATCATGATAGTAGGGGGGAGGAAGCATTAAAGAACTAGAGGAAAGTTGTATTTTTCATCAGTGCTATACGGCAACCCTGACTGGCTCCTCTCTTCCTTGTGCCCTTTTTGTAAGGGGATGTCCAATTGTCTACAGATGGGCTTTGGGTCTCCACTCTACGCTCCCCCTCATTCACAATGATAGGATTTTTTTGTTCTGGATCTTTGATGCCTGATACCTGATCCCATGATCACACAGACTGGTGTGCTTCTTCCCTGTGGACTTTGTTGCTTCTCAGCTAGATGGCCACTGGTTTATCTTTAAGCGTTTCAGATCAGATGCTTTTTCTAATGAATATCTTTTCTACCTATCTTTTTAATCACCTCAAATATCTTTCTACAATTAGTATTTAAACATGCTCAAGTGTTTCCCACCTTAAAGTTTTGTTTTCCTCAATCTGAATCCCTATGTAGTTTATCTTGGTGTCTTCTTCATTTTTAACTAAACTTAAAAAAATATTTTTTTAACTAAACTTCTTTAAATAGTTGTCTGTATGCACGATCTTTATGTCTTCACTTCCTGTTTATCCTTCAACCTCAGACAATCTGGCATCTCTGACTGAGATTCACTTTGCCAAGTATTGTATTAAATAAACCACTGTTACAGCCAAGAGACATTTTATATTAGTTTATTGTAGATTACTTTATTTTTGAAGATACAAGAGGCAAGAATAAAGTAACCCAAAACAGAAAAATTGTCTCAGGTGGCAGCTCAGTAGTACCTGGCTCCGCTGACCAGGTTGTATTATTCTCCATGTTTTCTTCCCTTAATTAACTCCCACAATACCACACGCCAGTTGCTTCAAACCTTAAGGCTATTTTCACTCTTTCTCTTATACTTCACTTTTCTTCTCACTCTGCAAACTTAGTGTGTAAGATTCTTCTTCCTCCATGACCATCTTTACTCAGATGCACAAATTTAGAAGTCCATTTTCTGGGATGTTCTACAGTTTCCCCAAACTTAACTTGTTTACTCATCAATTTTTTAAAAAAATATATCTCTCACAACCCGCAGCCTTCCACAACCAAGCTAATTTTCTATCTGTGAATTCTGTCTCCAGTGAAAATCACCACCAACCTTCTTGGTCAGGCTGGAAACCATTGTGACATCTTGAAATGTGTTTTTTGCTCAGTTAATACAGTCCGTTTCTTCTACCTCTACATTGCAATCTCTGGTCTATCCAGTTCTCTCTGTTCTTGCTGACTCATCTCTATTCTACACCCCTCTACGTTTCTAAAGTACTTTCAGTATCTCCTCACTGGTGTGCCAGTGTCCGGTTCCATGCCGTTCTCCTCATGTAAACTCCAGTGCTGTTTCCAAAGTCCAATGCTGCTCATTTCACATCTCTTTTAAAACCCTGATGAGCTCTGACAAGGACTGCATTAGAAGGCCTGGGCAGAGTGGGCAGAAAATGGTGGACCAGAACTCAAAGTCACGAAATCACCAGGCTTACTGGTTGGATAGAGACTGGTGGAACCCCTGGAATATGGTCCTTATCTTTCAGCTCCAGAGTTACTCGAATAATCAACCCATTAAGCTCTAAGGACAGCACTTACCCAAGGACAAAGGAAGAATGGAAACAGGAGACACAGGGAAGAAGGGAGAAAAGCAATGGATGAATTGAATCAGAATGTGTGTGAAATGTTAACTGTAAAATTATGATCTTCCCTGCAGGCCTTCACATATTTCACAATTAAAAAGTTTAAAAATTAATAATAAAATAAAACCCTAAGTGATTTCCCATTGTAGTGAGACCCCAACCCAAACCCCTTTCCATGGTTCTAATAAACTTTATATTTCTTTGGGTGAAGGGAGATATCAGACAGAGTAAGATATGACAAATTAATAATTTATGAAATCAAGGGTTCATGAGGGAGGAGGGAGCAGGGAATGGAGGGAGGGAAAAATGAGGAGCTGATACCAGGACTTACGTGGAGAGCAAATGTTTTGAGAATGATGAGGGTAATGAATGTACAAATGTGCTTTCTACAATTGATGTATGCATGGATTTTGATAAGAGTTGTATGAGCCGCTAATAAAATGATTTTTAAAAAGTCACATTAAAAAATTTATATTTCCCTGCAAACTGGTACAGCCTAATATCTTACCCTCGCCCTATTAACGTTCCATAGCTGTCACTTGGAATTTATTCTCCTTCTTCCAGTATGCCAGGATTTCTCATCCCATGTTCTCCATTAAGTCTATTATCTCTTGGCAAAATGAATTTTTGGATTATTCAATATTGGCCTGAGTAATTCTTACTCATCCTTATCTCACCTAAAATGTTACTTCCATGGGAAGTTTTCTCCAGAGCCTTCAAATCTGAGTTAAGTATCCTTCCTGTTTCATACCTGACATACTTTTTTCCACACAACTTACAATATGTTATAATTGTCTATTTACTTATTTAAATCATTTTATTGGGGGCACTTACATCTCTTATCACAATCCATATATCCATACATTGCCCAGCACATTTGTACATTTGTTGCCATCATCATTTTCAACATATTTTCTTTCTACTTGAGCCCTTGGTATCAGCTCCTTTCTCCCCCTCCTCCCCTCATGAACCCTTGATAATTTTTTTAAAGTTTTTTTTAAAACACTTTATTAGGGGCTCATACAACTCTTATCACAATCCATACATATACATACATCAATTGTATAAAGCACATCTGTACATTCTTTGCCCTAATCATTCTCAAAGCATTTGCTCTCCACTTAAGCCCTTTGCATCAGGTCTTCTTTTTTCCCCTCCCTCCCCGAACCTTGATAATTTATGTTATTATTTTTTCATGTCTTACACCAACCACTGTTTGCCTTTACCCACTTTTCTGTTGTTTGCCCCCGAGGGAAGGTGCTATATGTTAATCATTGTGATATCCCCCCACCTTCTTCTTCCCTTCCTGGTATCACTATTCTCATTATTAGTTCTGAGGGGTTTATCTATCTTGGATTCCCTGTGGTGCGAGCTCTTATCTGTACCCATGTACATTTTCTGATCTAGCCTAATGTGTAAAGTAGAATTGGGGTCATGATAGTGATGTGTGTGTAGCATAAAATAACCAGAAGACAGTTAGTTGTATGTTTCCTTGGTGCTACACTGCACTCTGACTGGCTCATCTCTCCTTATGACCTTCTGTAAGGGGATGTCGAATTGTCTACAGATGGGCTTCGGGTCTCCACTCTGGCCCCTCTCATTCACATCAATATGATTGTTTGTTCTGGGTCTTCTGATGCCTGATACCTGATCCCATTGACAAGTGGCAATCACACAGGCTGGTGTGCTACTTCCATGTGGGCTTTGTTGTTTCCCTGCTAGATGACTGCTTGCGTATCTTCAAGCCTTTAAGACACCCAACACTATATCTCTTAATAGCTGGTCACCATCAGCTTTCTTCACCACATTTGCTTATGCATCCATTTTGTCTTCCGTGATCTCATCAGGAAGGTGAGCATCACAAAATGCCAGGTTATTAGAACAAAGTGTTCTTGCATTGAGGGAGTATTTGAGTAGAGGTCCAATGTCTGTCTGCTACTTTAATACTTAACATATAAATATATGTACATAGATATATTTCCCTATCATTATATATAAAGATATTTATATATGCCTATATTTATACCTCTGTAAGTGCATTCTGCCTCCTAGTTCTTTCCTCTATTTCCTTTTATTTTCCCCCTACCCCACTATCATATTCAACCTTCATTCAGCCAACCCTTCAATTCTAATGTGTGTGTGTATAACATTTCTGAGATATCCTGACTAGATTCATTTCAAATCCCCTTAAGATCTTAGATAAATGGTATCTTATTTGGTGACATCTACCCTATCATGACATCATAGAACATGCCACCAGTGAGGAGCAAAACAGTTGTAAATCCCAGAGATGAAAAGAGGGACCTATAAATAATTACCTTTTTCCCTCTAAGATCTACTCCATTTTTTTCTCTTTATTTACTTCTCCTTAATACATCTCATACTACACTTCAATGGTTCACTCAAGAAGGGCTGTACAAACATTGTCAAAATCGACTCTGGAATGTTTTCCCCCTTCTTTTGCATTTTGATGTGACTCCCTGTTCCCCCCCCCCCCCGCAGCCCCCTCCCTTGGTCCCCAGGTATACATCAACCCATTATTATCTTTGTGTTTTCTTCTATCCAAGTTTACCTCTACAAATAACTATATAAGACTGGGGCAGACACCAAGCAAGGATCCAAAAAGAAGGGTCATACGAAACCAGTCTAGACCCAAATCTAAGCTCTGCTTTTTATGGAGACGTAAACCTACACCACCTACATGGCTTTCATCTATGGAATCTCTACAAATTCAAGAGGAAAAATGCAGGCCACAAAATGAAATAAACACTGTTACTTATAATGATGATCTTCTCATCACTCTATTTTACATTAGTCTTTCCCCCGTGAATACATTATATATGTTCAGATAAAGTACTTGTGTAAAATATTGTTTATCATTTCATGAAGCTGTTTAGAATAAAACAGTTCACTCCTTCCAGAGTTTGCACATAAGGTTTCATTCTGATTTTTGGTTTCACTAGAAAAGTTGTGGGTTTGAAAATCTGACTTAAAATGAATTTATCACACCCCATAACTCTAATCTTACTCAATAAAGGATAATAGTTTAAATTAATCTCAAATCGGAGCCTGTGCATTATAGTCTGGTCTAAAATTTACTCCATTACAAATGCATATGCAGAAACTTCTGTCATGGACACAAGTGGGCAGACATGCCCCACAGACCCTCCACATCAAGGCACTCTGCTCCCATAGTCTTAGAAACCACAGGGGCAGTGCTACCCTGTCACACACAGTCACCATGAGTCAGAATCAACTCGATGGGCATGCCTTGTGAGACTGAACAGATACAGAATGCAATCCTATAATGTTGGCTTCAGAAGAAAGGATAATGGGCTAGGAGGAGATGCTAAACAAAAGCAGTGAGAATGGAGAAAGGGGGGAATTAACAGGTAGCTAAGCGTGGCACAGCCATCTTGAACTTTTGCAAGTAGCATTCCATGTAGACAGCCTAGCCTGGCACACCAGTGGCTCATGACAAGAAAGGTGGGGTCTTCCTTTACTCCCTTCACCCTGCTAACCAGATGTGTGGCCAGTCCCTGTCATCTGCTCAGTGGTTGGTAGCCAAACCCCACCCCCACCTCATAGTTCCAGGCTCTGAGGTCAGAGACTGTGTCTGGGGTGCATGCACTGTCCCCATGTCTGGAAGTGCTTGAATTCTTGCTCATGATAAAAATAATTTACGCAGGGCTGGGTCCCTTGGACAGGCAGGAAGTCCTTCCATAACCAATCACCTCCAGCTGTCATCTGTGTCCCAAAGAAGTCCTTCACAGAACAAACACCCTGACCTTAGCCATCATCTGTATTGACATGAGCTACTTCCAGACTAGACACCACAACCTGAGAATTTAAAGTAACATATATATATATTCCACCATCTACAAGTCACCATGGAAACAGAAATACCTAGAGTAAAATACATCCACAAGACTGGGAATAGGGAACCACAGATTTCAACTTGTAATGAAGATAATTGCAAAGTAATTAGAAGCAATAGTGTAACTATAGAACTTTCAAATAGAGAAGAACTCAAAGAGATTTCAAGATATAACAGACTATTTCTAACTTGGGGGGAAATTCATAAATTAGAAGATAAACAAATGAAAATAAAAGTCATGAAAATAAAAGAGAACAATCACAAAGATATGGTGAACAATGAAACAACAGTGATGAAGAAAGTGACAAGAAAACCCATGAACAAAAGGAACTCGGCCCAGAAAATTTTTGTGCAGTGACCATAGTGCATGCACACACAGACACACACAAATGGGATCAATACATTTATACCTTTTAGTAATTACACTGAATGTAACTAGATTAAAGGCAGCAGTCAATGCAGACAGTGGTAGAATAGATAAGAAAGCAGCACCCATAGATAAGAAACACTCCTTAGGCACAAAGACAAAAGTACATTTAAAACAAAGGATGGAAACACTCTAGTCTTAGAAGGGTCAACCATTTAAGGCAGCAGGTACCAAGGACAGGAGCTTGTGAAAGGAGGACTACAAATGGGACTCCCTGGGGGGAAGCAGGACAAGTGATGGTACAATGAGGGAATTGAAAGGCATCAATTGAAAGGAAATGCATATGAATCGTTGTATGCAAAACTCTTGATCTGCTCTATAAACCTTCACCTAAATCTCAATAGGGTTTTGTTTTGCTTTTAATATGTGCACACACTCATTCACTCACACTCAACATTGAGACACCTTTGTAATTTAGAGTGTAAAGAGCTAGGGAGAGCTCTACTATTTTATCTTTTCATCTGGTGTTTAATGTTTTTGAGTAGCCTGTTTTTCATTTCTTTAGAAGTGTCTGGCCTAGGGACTAGATTCACTTTCACCTCCCCACATTGGGAATGAACAGAATTCCTGCCTCCCTCCATGGATGATGATGATGTTCTCAGGTGTCCTTGAGTCATGGTGACATTATGGAAAAGAGAACCAAGTGGTGTTGGTCCTGCACTAAGCTCACAATCCTGCTTCCCCCCCCCCACCTCCCACAAGTCAGAGGGTACACTAAACACACCCTCTACATTCTCCCCTCAATACATGTTCTCTGTAATCCTGGTCTCTCCACCCTCCCCTTCCTACAAGTGAAAGAGTACACTAAACACACCCTCTAAATTCTCCTCTCAATCCATGTTCTCTGCAATCCTGTTCTCCCCACCCCCACACCTTCCATAAGTGTAAGAGTACATTAAAAGCATCCTCTAAATTCTCCCCTTAGTACATGTTCTGTGCTACATCTCTGTGCAAGCCTGGAAATAGAATGAAAGTGTATCAGCATAAGATATAATGTTGCGAGTTGATCAGCCCTTCTTTGTATCCATAGAAGGCATTAAAATGGACTCATTTGTTTCCCTTTAGTTTATGGAAAGGATACAAAAGAAGATTTGAGTCTGAGAATTTATTACCAAATCTATAATCCTGGGCAAATTTCTTATGCTCTCTGACATGTCTCCTCATGTACTAAAATAAAATAGTGATTCTAACTTTTACCTAATCCTCAAGATTGTTTTAAATATCAAATGAGGGAACATGTAGTAAATTTCTTGTAGGTTGGTGTGTGGTGGCACAGTCTAGACTGAAATCTTAGACACTCTAACTTGTTTCATGGTGAGTTTAAACATTTCTATTAAGTTTGCTTTTATTAATTCCTATTTCCAAATTTCTTGACCACCTTTCTTCCTTCCTGTTTCATTTTTTTCGAGATATCAAAGTTTATTGGTGGTTAATAGGGTCAGTATGCAGAAAGTGGGGAGTGGAGGGTAAGGGTGATGGGAAAACTACAAGGATTATGGGATGTTAGCTTTCAAACAGATTTTTATAATTGCTGTCAATAAGGCTTAAACCTGTAAATACTGAACAGGCAAAAGTTGTGAGATAGATACAAGGGGGCTTCAAAAAGTTTGTGGGAAACTTCCATTATTTTCAGATTTGTTTGGAGTCATCACTGGGACTTTTTCTTGCTTCTGGTTTCTTTGTTGGTCTGCTTTTGCACCTGCATGACCAGGTCTAGGGCCTTCTTGAAAGCTTGTAGGTAATTGGGAAACATGTCTACAGTGGGTTCTGCTTTGTTTTCAATTTTGTCCAGGTTGTAGTCTGGCTTCTTGGCCATCTCGGGAGCACTTAAGTCAGGTTGGCCCTTGCTCAGGAGGAAGCCTGAAACGTGTTTTGCTCCAGCTGCAGCCACTCGCTCGCTTCCTGAACAGCATTCACTTCGTGGTGAGAGAAGCAACAGACCCACGGCTCATCTGTGAGCTGAAGACATTCTAGGAGTCTCAGGAGGAGGCACTGGGCGCGCCTACTACACAGTGCTCAGGCTGCTGGCGCTTCTCTGGCACCACGCCCCAGGCACAGCAAGTGACTGTTTCATTTTTAAAATATCCATCACCTTAAATTTTTCACCAGAAGCAAGGTGAGGTTTTCGGTGATCACAAACCACAGGGATGGTTTCACTGTGGCTTATGGGGTCGCTATGGGTCAGAATCAAAGTCCTAGTAGTCAGTTAGGTTTGGGTTTGGTTGACTTTTTCTCCTTTTTTATTTTATTTTATTTATTTTAGTTTTTTGGCTGACTTTTTCATTGCAATCTTTACCCATAAAAATCTACTTTCCCCTTTGCTGAATTAGGATAAAACCCATCTGATGACCACCACACTGTGACACTGACCCTCTCCCACGCACATATCGAGCCCTTCATGCTGGAAAGTTTCTTTCTACTTCAGCTCTTGGTTTCAGCTTCTCATTCCCCCCTCCCACCATCCCCCACCATCCGTCCCTCACAAATCTTTGATAATTTATGCATTATTTTTTTTTTCATGTCTTACACTAACCGATGTCTCCCTTCACCCACTTTTCTGTTGTCTATCCCCCAGGAAGGTTGTTATGTGTAGATCATTGTAATATGTTCCTCTTTCTCCCCAACCTTCTCCTTCCCCTCCTGGAACTGCTACTCTCAATATTGGTCCTGAGGGGGATAATTTGTCCTGGATTCTCTGCATTTTCAGCTCTTAGCTGTGCCTATGTACATGCTCTGGTTTAGCCGGATTGGGGTCATGATAGTGGGGGGAGGAAGATTAAAGGACTAGAGGAAAGTTGTGTTTCAATGGTGCTATCCTGCACCCTGGCTGGCTCATGTTAGTCCATCTTATCAAGGGCCTTCCTCTTGTTTCCTGCTTTTCTATTTCCCCAAGAGACTGCTGTCTCTTGACCTGTTCAAAGTATGTGAGTCAGAGTCCGCTGTCCTCACCTCTAAGGAGCATTCTGGCTATCCTTCTTCCAAGATACATTCCTTGTTCTTTTAGCAGTACATGGTACTTTCAATGTTCTTCTCCAACACCATTGTTCAAATACATGGATTTTTCTTTGCTATTCCTGATTGATTGTCTAACCATAACTTGCATATCAGGCGATTAAAAGTACCATGACTGGTATCAGGTGTGCCTTATTTCTCAAAGTAGCACCTTTGTTTTCCAACATTTTAAAGAGGTGTAGTATAGCAGATGTAACCAATGCAATGCGTCATTTAATCTCTTCACTATTGTTACTATGAGCATTGATTGTGGACCCATAGGATTGTCCTAATTTATTAAAAACTAGTAAAAAATTGAAGACTAATAAATTCTACTAAAACGTGGAATTATCAGAGAGTAGTTAGGAAAGAGGCAATTGAAGAGCTAGCCTTTCTCTGATGGAGAAATTGACCCTGTTGACTCAACAGTTGATACAGCAGCTGGTTGGTACTAAGGTCATGCATCTCTTGAAGCTAGAGATGAGAAGGCTTGTTTGGATAAAAGAAATTAGGAAGAGACTGATTTCTATTTGAGAAATGTAGGGAGATCCTCTATGAAAAGGACAAGCTGCAGTTGAGGTTGGCTTATCCAGAAGCAATGAAGATACCGAAAGAGGTGACAGGGGGTTGTGGGGGAGGGAGGAGCTCTTAGCAAGGGCTCAAAGAAAGTAACTGTCTAGAAAAGAATGATGGCAACGTATGTACAAATATGCCTGAGACAATTGCTGTGTGGATTGTAATAAGAGTGGTAAGAGCCCCCAATAAAATGATCTTCTAATAAAAAATAAAATACAAAAAGCAGCCCCGTTAGCTCTTGAACTTGATCTGAGACAGGCATGTTTTTGTCTTACACAATTTGAAAGGGGGATCCTCTGCCTCAATGCAAATGTAGTACTTGCTGTTTTCGAGAGAACAGAGTGGAAATGGAAGAGAAGGTGGAATGGAAATGTCAAATGAGATAAGACCAGGTGCTCCATTTGCCCCGGTGGACAGAACATTCAGGTCAATTGTTAGAAGACTGAAACAATCACTTTGGAATAGAGAATCAAAGAATAAGATCCAGTAATATCTGTGCCTCCCCCCACCCCCCACCCCATTAAACATTTTTTTCCTGGCAGCACACTGAATTTTCTGGTAGCACATATATTGTAGTGCTTACTAAGTTTTTAAGGAACTTGATTTCCAGAGAAACTCAAACACTCACACATGAGGGATGTGATTGCTCAACTTCCAAAGCTATCTGCAGGCGGAATCCAGCATCAACCGCAGCAGTGCTAGTAAGAGGCTATGACAACCAGAACATACATCCTTCCCAATGTCGTCCTCAGCTATCACCACGAAGGACACATAACAAGGGACACCATCCCAGAAGACAAACCTAAGAGCAGACAGATGGCTGATCAAGAAATTCTCTTTAAAAAGCAAAACACAGGTTTCGTGTTACTTCCCTGTTCAAGTGCTCAGGATTGATGACCATCCTAGGGTTCTCCTTGCCCTCTGCTTACTTCCTTTCACGCATGTGTTTCTGTGAAAGTGTGTTCCTTCTCTCCAAATGCACATTGTTTATGTTTTTGAGATGAGTACATCCATTGTTTTAAAAGAGGTGTCTGAACCATGAAGAACGCACATTAACCATAGAGTCAGAACTCAGGCAGGGTGATCAACTGGATTGAACTTGGGTGGTGCTGATATGTATGTTTTTTTATTCCACAGGATATTGTTGCTTAATATAGGTTCTGGTAATGTTGAATTTTTATGTATAGGGAAAAGGATGTGTACATGGCACACAGGGAAACATCTGTGTTTGGGCCTATCCAGAATCCATTCCTTCCAGATCTACTCCCTGATTTTCCCAGAGGGCTCTTTTCTCCTCTCAATCACAGCAATTGAGGTGAACTTGACTTCACTTGCCGCTTCCGGAGCTCTATTTTGGGCTGCTAACAACAAAGTCAGCAGTTTGAAAACAACTGCTTTGCTGAGGGAGAAAGACAGGCTCCCATAAAGAGCTACAGTGTCAGAAACCCACAAGAGGAAGTTCTCCTGTGCCCTGTAGGGTCTCTATGAGCAGGAATAGAGTCAAGGATAGTGAGCTTTGACTCCATTCCATCTTCCTAAGTTTGACATCGACACAAACTTAGACACCCAACCAAGCATTGTATCCATCCAACTTTAGTGACTGTTTCTGACATGAACTACACTCTCAGACTTAAATTAGTAAAATGAAAGTCCCTAACACTCATTTCTGGGACTGGGGAAAAGATGTCTTCTTCTTGGTGGAATCGTTACAAGGATAGAATGTAAGCCTGGAGTTTCTATCACCTATCAGGAGCAAGCCCTGGCAGCGCAGAGAGCTATGCATTGGGCTGCTAACCCAAGGCCCATGGTCCAAACTCATCAGTCTCCTGCAAGGGAGGAAGAAGATGCCTCCTGTTCTTATAAGATTTTTATAAGAGCTGTAAGGTCCCCCAATAAAATGATTTAGTCTTAGAAACCCTAAGGAGCAGTTTGACTTTTTCCTGTATGGTCCTTATGAGTCGGAATTGACTCGATGGCAGTGAGTTTGGTCTGGGTTTATCATGAGTGAAGGATACAGTAACCACCCACTGCCATCAAGTTCATTGTGACCCATAATAACCATCTTTGTAGGAGCAGATAGTCTCCTCTTTCTTCTGTAAAGTAACTGGTGGGTTTGAACTTCTGACCTCCCAATTAGTAGTCCCACACTTACCCAACAGTGTCAGCAGGGCTCCTAATATGAGTGAAAGTAGATCTAAAGCAGATAAAGTGAGATTTCAGCAATAGAGAGAGTGCCTTGTTGCCCTCATTTAAGCACCTTGATTGAGCTGAAATGGAAAATTATTCTTAAAATTTTGTTACTCAAGTTAAACTCCTTGCCAACTTTGCTTTGGTAACCTAGTTTATGCACTTTCCAACAGAAAGCATTATTCCTAGTGTAGGTCTTTAACCTAATAGAGAAGGAAGTCATGCTATGATTTACATGGGGAGAGGTGTCATCACATTTGAGATTTTAGAAGAACATCATATATAAGTTTTGATTGAGTAATCTATGTAGAATGAAAATCACGGAAGTTTTTACTATTCTATTCCCAAAACAAAACTCTGAAGAAAAATCATCTGTCTGGTTACATGTTATACCTATGTTTGTATAGTAATTCTAGTTAGGCGTCATATTAGAGACAAGGCCAAGGACTAAAGGAACATTATATGCATTTCTCTCTCTTTTTATTAGTTGGATTTTACTACAGATATCACATCATTCCATATTTCGATCACGTTGAGTAGGATTATACAATTGTTCCCACAATCAGTTTCCAACCATTTTTTTTCTACATGGGTGCCTTGACATTGTCTCCCTCTTCCCACCCCCCACCCCTCTCCCCTTATTCTACCTGCTGCCCTTGTACAGTCATCTTTCTCTCTTCTTAGTCGACTACTTCATCATCCTTTTAAAACCTTCCTGGAGTAGAAAGGGGGAGCCGATCACAAGGATCTACAAATAACCTCCTCCTTGGGGGACAGACTGTGGACAATTGGGTGAAGGGAGACGTCGGATAGTGTGAGACATGACAAAATAACAGTAATTTATACATTGTCAAGGGTTTGTTCATGAGGGAGGAGGTAGCAGGGAGGGAGGGAAAAAATGAGGAGCTGATACCAGGGGCTCAAGTAGAAAGCAAATGTTTTGAGAATGATGATGGCAGCAAATGTACAAATGTGCTTGACACATGGATGTATGTATGGATTGTGATAAGAGTTGTATGAGACACCAGTAAAATGATTTTTAAAAATCTTTTTTTTTCTCACACAGACAGCTACACATTTATGGAACCATTTAACATTTCATAGATATAATGGCTAAAGTGCTGGCTCATTCTCTGTGGATTGAAAAATCGAGAACCAGTTAGAAGACCTTTTTTTTTTTTCTTTTACAAGATAGGAATTTGTGAAACATTTTCCATTAAAAGATGGTAGAAGATAAGTTAATAAATTTCTATACATAAATATCAATAGCAAGATTAAGAATTATTGATTAGTATCAATTATGCTCCATAAAGGAAAGGAGGGTGAGACTTCGTCTTCTGTATTTTGGACATGTTGTCAGGAGAGACCAGTCCATAGAGGAAGACCTCATGTTTGGTAAAGTGGAGGGACAGCCCTCATGGAGATAGAGTGACACATGGCTGCAATGATAGGCTCAAACATAAGAACAATTGCAAGGATGGTGGAGGACAGACAATGCTTCATTCTCTTGTTCATAAGGTTGCTATGGGTCAAAACCCACTATAAAGCACCTAACAACCACAAGACCCATTATGCATATAAACATCTATTAACTAAGACAAAACAATGTTCTGTTTGTTCCGAGAGTTTCTGATGAATTTAGGACTCTTGCTGTTTGTATTTCCTGTAAATGCCGCAACCCAACCCACTGCTGTTAAGCCTATTCCAACTCGTTGTTAACTTACTGAACCAAGTACAACTGGCCCATGAGAGTGCCTAAAGCTGTCAATAATTATGGGCACAAACTCCATTATAAATGCACATGTTTCTCCTGTGAAGTGATGTGTGAGTTCAAATCTCCAACCTTTCACTTAGCAGCTAAGCATTTTAGCCATATATTTCCAGGCCTGCTTATTTCCTATAAGCTAACCTTTAAATGAAAAAAAAAATTAGGGGTTGCCCCATTCTCAACTATGTGGACACCTGTCCCTCGCCCCAGAAGTATTTATTTCAGAGGACAGCACTGAAGCTGCAGCTCAGGGAGATGGACATGTCTGATCAGAGCACATGGGAGCAAATGAAAGGGGAAGTAGAGAGAGTGGAGCACATCCTGGCCCACCAACTCTTGAGGACGATATTCCTGCTCAGAGCAGCCAATCCACAGAGAAGACCACATGCCTGGCCCCACTATGAGAAATGACATCCCTCATTGAGAGAGTGTGGGAATTCCGCCCGATCTGATGACACCACACCAAGGTAAAACACTAAGGGTATGGAACAGAACAGAAAAGGGAACAGAGTAATGAAGTCCCTAGAGAATACCAAAAATAGATTTTGGGGCCAGGGCTTGGCACCCAACAGATGACCCGAAAACACTCCTAAAGGCCAACAAACAGTCCTTGAACTAACTTTAAACTTTTCTTTCTTTTTGTTGTGTTTTGCTTTTTTGTCATTGGCTTGTTGTTTTATTTTCATTTGTTGTTTGGTTTTGCACTGTTTTATTTTTGTGCCTGTTATTATCTCCGCAGGTCTGTCACTCTAAATAAAATAGGCTGGATTAACAATCTGGAAGAGAAAACAATGGGACCGAAAGGTCCTGGGGGATATGGGAGAGGGGGAAGTGGAGGAAAAGGATGTGGTGTTAACAAACCCAGGGACAAGGGAAAAACAAGTGATCCAAATTGGTGGTGAGGAGGTTGTAGGAGGCCTGGTTGGGTGTGACCAAGGGTAATGTAACCCAGAGGAATTGCTGAAACCCTAATGAAGGCTGAACATGATAGTGGGACAAGAGGAAAGTAAAAGGAAATAGAGGAAAGAACTAGGAGGCAAAGGGTCCTTTATAGAGGTCTAAATAAAGATATATACATATGTAAATATATTTATGTATGAGGATGTAGAAATAGATCTATGTGTGTATATGTATAGATTTAGTATTAAGGTAGCAGATGGACATTGGGCCTCCACTCAAGTAATCCCTCAATGCAAGAATACTTTGTTCTATTAACTGGCATTCCATGATTCTCAACTTCCCGACACAATCACTGAAGACAAAGTGGGTTCATAAACAAATGTGGTGAAGAAAACTGATGGTACCTAGCTAACAAAAGTTATAGCGTCTGGGGTTTTAAAGGCTTGAAGTTAAACAAGTGACCATCTAGCTCAGAAGCAACAAAGCCCACATAAAAGAAGCACACCAGCCTGTGCGATCACGAGATGTTGAAGGGATCAGGTATTAGGCATCAAAAACAAAAAAATCATATCACTATGAATGAGGGGGAGTGCAGAGTGGAAACCCAAAGCCCATCTTTAGGCAATTGGACATCCCCTTAAGGAAGGGTCACAGGGGGGAGGAGACAATCCAGTCAGGGTGCAGTGTGGCAATGATGAAACATACAACTTTCCTCTAATTCTTAAATGCTTCCTCCCCACTACTATCATGACCCCAATTCTACCTTACAAATCTGGCTAGACCAGAGCATGTATACTGGTACAGATAGGAACTGGAAACACAGGGAATCCAGGGTAGGTGATCCCTTTGGGGCCACTGGTGAGAGTGGCAATACTGGGAGGGTAGCAGAAGGGTGGGTGGAAAGGGGGAACTGATTATAAGGATCTACATATAACCTACTCCCTGGGGGACAGACAACAGAAAAGTGGGTGAAGGGAGACGTTGGACAGTGCAAGATATGCCAAAATAATAATTTATAAATTATCAAGGGTTCATGAGGGAGGGGGAGCTGGAAGGCAGGGGGAAAATGATGACCTGATGCCAGGGGCTTATGTGGAGAGCAAATGTTTTGAGAATGATGAGGGCAATGATTGTATAAACGTGCTCTACACAAATGATGTATGTATGGATTGTGATCAGAGTTGCATCAACCCCTAATAAAATGATTTTTTTAAAAGAAAGAAAACGACTAAAAAGGACCAGTTTCTAGTTATAATCAGTGGGTAGAAGTAATGTACACAGCTTCTAGATCACTTAAAAAGGAATTTTACTGCCCTCAGCGTTACCTTCTTCCCATTCCACTGGGCTGGCTGTGAATATGATTCCGGAGTCAGTGGTAAGTGTGGGGGACAGAACTGGGAAGAGAGTATATGAGGAGAAACTCTCAAAATTCATACGTTAAGGAGTCTGGGAGGCCAAGACTCCCTTGGAGGAAACCGTCACCTTCACGGACTGGAGATGTATCCCACTCACATTCTCCTAAGTCATAGTTATTCCCCAGGATGTCCCCGCATAATAATGCCGCATTGAAGGTGCTGTCTGCAAACACATGGTCACTGACTATACACTAGGAGGTCAACTCCTTGCAGGGTATCTACCTGAAGGTGGTCAACCATCAAGAGCAATCAGACCCTATTGTCTCTCCCACCCTGAGTAGGACCCACTCCCTTCTGATAAGGTTAATGGATTGTTCCCCAAGGAGAGCCCAAAGACATCAAAGGGCAAGGCAACCCAGGGACAACCAAGGTTAGGCTGCCATTTTAACCCTGGAGCCCACCCATCTTGATATTATATGCCTAGTGCCTCCTTTTCTTTGTTCATCCCTCCCTTGCTCATCCCTCCAATGCCCCCCCCCCCCGCCATGTATTGGCTATTGTACAATGCCTTCCTGTTACATGTATGCTTTCTGTGACCTGCATGGCCCAGATGACATTAGCTTGCCCCTATCACGTTGGGGCTGTAACATTTTATGGGTGTAGAAAGTCTCATCTTTCTCTTGCCTGTTCAGCATTGTGTCATAAAATGTAATCTAAACCCCATTATCTTTTAGTTAGGTTTTTCTGTACCAACTTTTCAAAAAATTATTTTATTAGGGGCTCCTACAACTCTTATCACAATCCATACATCCATCCATTGTGTCAAGCACATTTCTGTACCAACTTTTTGAAGGTATGGAATGTGACCAAAACTACTAAATAAAATCCAACTTTTTTTCTTTCTCTCATAATACAGAGGGATTCCTCTCAATGACAAAAACTTCAGAATGTATAGTAATCTCCTAAAATGGATACTTAAAAATTGACCTCTGATTCTACTGCAGGAGATATTCTTGGCTGGAGTATATTAGTTTACATTTTAAGATGAGCATCCTAGATGATGATGAAAAAAGTGGTCTGAGAAACTTTAAGGGTGGAAGATAAGTCTATGAAGGGGTAACCCAGCCCCCCTGGAAAAATGTTTGGCGAGCGGAGCTTTAATAGTGTGCATTTTTTTCCTCCAAGCGAGCATCCAGCAATTCACTCTGAGTTAGTGCACCCAGTGGAATCGCCTGGGAAGGTTCACTCTAGTCAAGGTGAATTTTTTCATAAAAGCAGTTTCACTCTAACCTTGTTTTGTTAGATGAATGATTTAAAAGAATAGTGTGTGGTTGTGAAATTTTGTTTGCTGCTCGGGAAAGATGCTGCAGAAATTGTTGTTATATTGAACACAGTTTACAAGGACAGTGCTATGGGAAAAAACTCAAGTGTTTGAGTGGTTTTCTCATTTCAAAAAAGGTGAAATGTCAATTGAGGACAAACTTCATTCTGGATATCTGTCAGCTTCTCAAACAGAGAAAATGTCAATGAAATCTGTATATTTGTTCTCGAAACTGACGATGGACCATTGAAGAGATGGGGAAGTTATCTGGATGATCTTGGAGCTCAATTCAGCAAATTTTAACAGAAGATTTGAGAAAGAGAAGGGTCACTGAAAAATTTGTGTCTCAGGTTCTGACTGACCAGGAAAAAGAGTGTTGATTGGAAACATGCTGTGCTTTGAAAGAACAGCTCCAAAAGACCCAGACTTTTTCCCCAAGGTCATTCCTGGTGATGAGACAAGGTGCTATTCTTATGACCCCGAAAGCAAGCATCAGTCAAGTCAGTGAAAGACACCATCATCACTTGCCCAAAAAAGGCTCCATAAATGAAATCAAAGATCTAGACAATGCTTATTTGTTTGTTTTATGTGAAGGGGATAGTGCATTTGGAGTTCATTCCACCAGGTCACACTGTTAATTAAGCCTTCCATTTAGAGGTTCTGAAAAGATTGTGTAACAGTGTGTGACAAGAAAGGCCTGATTTGTGGCACACTGGCTTTGCCACTACGACAATGTACTTGCTCACGCAGCCAACTCAGTGCACCTCGTCTCTCTTGCCCCACACACCTTACTCACCTGACCTCACTCCATGCAGCTTCTTTTTGTTTCTGTGAATGAAGAGGAGCATGAAAGGACAGTGATTTGATGACTTAGAAGAGGTGAAGAAAAAAACAAGGGAGGTGATGTCAGCCATCCAAAGAGTTAAGTTTGAAAAATGCTTCCAAGAATGAAATCGCAGATTTCACAAATGTATTAAGTGTAATGGAGAGTACTTTGAGGGTGAGAAGGTTGTTTTGTAAATAAAATTTTAAAACATAGCTTTGGGGGGGGAAGAATTCCAGGTGTTTTTTTTTTGGGGGGGGGTGGTAATCCTCCTGTATATCATCCCTGAAAAAAGAATTGCGTATTCCTTATGAAAAGTAGAGCCATGATAAAACAAGAGGTGTTTCTAAATTCATATATTGTTCTTTTTTAAGAAAAAAGAAAAAGGAAGAATTCGACATAGCAGTTCATAGTAATGAGCTTATTATGAAGTTGTTAAGTGCCATTGAGTTGACTCCAATCCATTGCGATCCTATGGACAACAGAAGTAAACACTCTCAGTGCTGTGCCATCCTCACAGTTGGTAAGTTTGAGTCCATTGTTGCAGCTGCCGCTGTGTTGATCCATTGTGCTGAAGGGCTCCCTCTTTTCTGATGACCCTCTGCTTTCCCAAACATCAGATCCTCTTCCAGAGACTGGTCTTTGCTCACCCACCTTTCTGGTAGGTGTAAAGGCATTATCTTATCGCAGACAGTTTTGTATTTCAAAATAGACCTTGAAATATACTTTTTTATAATGAAGACAACACCATCTCTCTTCAATTTGTCATTCTGAGCAGAGTAAACTATGTAATTGTGTTTCTCAAAGTGGCCGATATCAGTTCATTTCAGCTCAGTCTAGGATGTAGATGTTAATGCATTCCATTTCAATTTGATGACTTTTTTGGGCTAGATCCATTTTTCATACACTCCATTTTCCAGCTGTTAATGGATCTTCTTTGCAGCTGTTTCTTCTCATTTTAATTTGCTGCCCATCAGCAATAAAGGTCCCGAAAGCTTTGCTCCATCCATGTGATTAAGATTGACTCTACTTTAAGGAGATGACTCCAGTTGTATTTTAAGAGTGTTTCTGGGCTACTAACTACAAGGTCAGTAGTTTGAAACTACTAGTGGCTATGAGTCAGCATCAATTTGATGGCAGTGAGTTTTTTCAACTAGATATGGTTCATGTGCCCACATTTGCAGACAATGTTCTGCTGCTACTCATAATGTAGTCGGTGGTTAGTCTCTCAGAAGTGGAGAGTTAATAATGCTTTCCTATTCTCTTCTTAGTCTGAAATCGCCTCAGAAATCTGTGCACCCTGGATGACCCTGCTGATATTTAAAATAGTGGTATAGCTACCAATGTCACAGCAGCATGCAAGCTACCGAGTACAACAGACCAGTGGTGGAGCTTCTTATACCCAGTTATTATTAAACAATTAGTTTTAATTTAGTTCTCTCTAAGATATAAGCAGTTTAAAACATTTCATTCTGCATGTTCTAAAAGTTGGCTTGAAATAGAATCATATCAATAATGATTGGAGTATTGAACATAACTATAGGGAAAAAACAACTAAGAATCTGAGATTTATGTCAGAAAAAAATATAAAGCAAAAATTAGATTTTTTTTGTTTTTTTTTAATTAGAATTTTTGCTGAAAGTTAATTTTGCATGGAAGAAATGGAAGCCTTGAATTTTAAATTAAGGAAATACAAATATAAACATAGAATAAGAAACTTAGCATTTTTGTGCAAGGAGGGGAGCAGAAATTTTATGGATAGTAAGAGGTTTAAAAAATAGGAAAAATGTAAAGAAATGTGCACTAAGTATCCTTCCTCTCACTCCAAAGCCTAGAAATCTAAAAAAAATACATTAAAAAAATCTGATAATAGCTTCATGGAAAGCAAGATCCAATGTAAAACAAAATAAACTTTTAAAACCATTTTCTTCATATTTGTTGAATTATGTATCTTTTAAAAGATATTAGTTGTGGAAAAAAAGAAAGAGGGGCTATGTTTTCAGCTAAGGACTTAATCTGCTTTCTCAGGGCTCAAGAAAAATACTAAAAGTGGAAAATTATGATCTAAAGCAAATTTTTGCTCCAAGGTAACAACATTTCATTTCTTGACAGGAAGCAGCTGACACAACTAGGCCTCACTGCACTGGAGAAGCTTGTTTCTCTTCCAAACAAGTGGTCTGAACTGTCTCTCTCACTCAAAGGAGGAAGCAGGTCAGGCCTCACATAATGAACTTAAACATAAAGAGGTAAAGCTATTCCCACATGCACCTCTTCCGTGGGCTTTTCAGATGGGCACGAAGCTTGCCTTTGATGCACATTTTAAATGGCTCTCTTTAAGTGCTTTCCTTCCAGCAGAAAGAATGTCCTTTACAGTTGAATATTAACATTCTTCCTGAGGACACACCCTTCTGTCCCCCTCCCACTCTGTTAGAGAGTCAAGATTGCTAGAGACTTGTTTGGAAATCTTATTTGATAAAGACATAAGGGAAAGTAACTGCCAATCAAGAACAATATTAATTTTTGTGACCGTTTGTTGTGGATTTATTTTTTAATTGCCGAGAAAATTTTTAAAAATACTCACATAAAGATAAAGTGTCACACTAACATAAGGTGACCAGATTTTAACATTGGTAATGCGGGACACCATTGATGGGGGTGGGAGAGGGGGGTAGGGGGGATGAGGGGGGTGGAGGTGGGATTCTTGATTAAAAATTTGGTTTATATGGAGCAACAAAAATTTTCATAGAACGCAAAAATAATATTGTAATATATTTTCTAGTTCCAACATAATACATTAAAAATTATGTATAGTATTATTTTATTCTTTGGTATATTTCTCATTTGAGTGAGATTTTTTTTAGTAGATTGCTGTCATTGTCAAGCACATTTGTATATATGTTGCCATCATCATTTTCAAAACATTTTCTTTTTACTTGAGCCCTTGGTATCAGTCCTCATTTTTTCCCCCTGCCTCCCCAACCTCTTCTATCACAAACCCTTGATCATTTATAAATTATTATTTTTTCATGTCTTACACTGCCTGATGTCTCCCTTCACCCACTTTTCTGTTGTTTGTCCCCCAGGGAGAGGGTTATATGTAGATCATTGTAATCTGTTCCCCTTTCTCCCCCACCTTCCCCCTTCCCCTCCCGGTATCACTACTCTCATTATTAGTACTGAGGGGTTTATCTGTCCTATTCCTTGTGTTTCCAGCTCTTATCTGTACCAGTGTACATCCTCTGGTCTAGCCAGTTTTGTCAGGTAGGATTGGGATCATGATCGTGGGGAGGAGGAAGCATTAGAGAACTAGAGGAAAGTTGTGTCTTTCATTGGTGCTATGCTGCACCCTGCTTGGCTCATCTCTTCCTTGTGAACCATCTAGAAGGGGATGTCCAATTGTTATCAGGCCATTATTGTCAACATCAATTTAAAAAAATATTTGTGAAAACAGTTGTCAAGCCACATGATTCTGTTATCATTGGAAAGTACTGATGATCTCATTCCTGTGTTGACTTCCTGTGCTCTTCTTCCAGTATCAAGAGACTAGCCTATACATACAATTTCATTGCTTATTTTCTAGCCACAAATGCTCCGAGCCACAATGTTTCCATCTTTGTGACAATGTTCTTTTACATGTAATCTCCAATACAATTTTACTGAAGAAGGGTGACATAAAAATCTAGGTCAGTGTATTTTGTAGGTGAATTTTGCCTAATGTTTGACCAAGCCAAATTTGCATAAACAGTTTTGAGAGTACTTTGGAATATTGCACTGGACCCATTCCCAGACAGTGTAGAAATATTCTTGAGACAGTCTCTAAATATTCCTAAACAAATGTTCCCCTTTAAGCATAAGCAGGAGACAGTGGAAGTCATGAAGCCCAATTTACTGCTGGACAGAAACTTGTTATTCAAAACCAGGCTTCTGTGGCCAATTCTAAGTGACCAAGGTTTAGGGTAACCCACTTGTGGCTCTACAAGTGATTGGCCTTTAAATCTGTGTTTCTTCAGATGAATCCCCACATGCCTCAGTGAAGACCACAGCTTAAGAGCTTAACTTCCCCACACCCCATTCTATTTTAACCAATATCTCAGTGTGAGTTTAACCACAAGAAAATTGGCTGTCCCCATGATGTCATGGTGCCAGGGACATGTGCCAAGCATTTCAAACCATGGAAGACATTGGTTGGCATTGGGGGATAAATGGAGGTTGGATTTGAAGCAGATTTTTGTGAGTGTTTTTGTTTCTATGCCTCTTGGGTTCTCATTCAAATACATTTTGCAATAGTGTGGTTACTACCATATTGATCCCTGAAAAAGAGACAATCATTTAATTTATTTAGAGGAGAAAATGTTTTCTGAGCTTCAAGTAAAGGTCAATTTATGAATATTAAGTACCTTTCATTTTGCATAGATTTTTCTCTCTATCCCAGGAACAACCTCTTCAGTTAAGGAAAGCATCTATAAAGGCAATATGTTTTACAACAATATCTGACTTTCTCTTGAATAGAAAATTATTATTTCTGTTCCTTCAAAAATGGAAATTATAATAAAAGTTTATGATCAAATACAGTTCTAAAGCTCCTAGTGTCCCCAAATAGTTTACCTGGGTGATTATATTATACAATTGAGAGATTAATTTTTTTCTCACAAATGCAGAAAGGATAGATTTTTTTATTTAATCTACCAAATGTATTTCCAAGTATATTTAATATATATTATAAACATAATAATTTATAGATATTATATATCTATCTCCAAATATATATTAATCACCAAGATTTTTGCACTTGCGTATAATTTTATTCTCATGACAGGTTGAGAATCTTTTTAAATCAAGATAAATTTTAGAAATCAATAACATAAAGTCAATATCCATTGCACTTACCAGTGGACCTCTATGTATCACATCCTTTATGAATATGGATATTTTGATCCATAAAATACAATACCTGTCAAGACTTCTAGGCTTTTTATT
This sequence comes from Tenrec ecaudatus, assembly GCF_050624435.1. NCBI lineage: Eukaryota > Metazoa > Chordata > Mammalia > Afrosoricida > Tenrecidae > Tenrec > Tenrec ecaudatus. Next base: position 116,171,026 of record NC_134532.1, read on the forward strand.
CTTGCTAGAGTACTGTATTATGAAATGGGAAAATATTTCAACTTTTAAAAATTCAGCAGGTTTTCTATGATGCCAATATTTTACCGAACAAAAATCATTGAACCGAGAAGGCATGCTCTTATCAGGCACCTTTATAAGTAACATTAAATTGTTATTTGGCTTAGCAGAATTGGTCTATCTTGAAATGCCCATATCCCTCAAATGCTTTAAAAAAATCCCAATGAAAGAACAATGAATCATTCAGGTCCCCAGCAGGAAAGAGTTAGCATACTCAAATTAGGATAACTTGAGCAGGGTCAATAAAGAGGTTATTATAGAATTTTGGAAACTATTTTGGGCAATCATAAAACCACTAGCATTTCCCCCGAGGTTGAAGGGGCAAGTGACGGGGCGGTTAGCTGGACCCAGGAGGAGAGGGCTGTGGAGAGTAAGCTGCCCAGAGGGGTGAGAGCCGGAAACTGAAGGACACTGTCAGTCTGGGGGCCCTGCCTAGAAGGAGGCCAGGGGATCCTTTTTCAAATTCACTGCTTGCTCTCTGCATTTACTACCAGGGTTCCACACCATATGAATGAAATGCACTACGCAGTTTGGTAGCCTGTACTCAAGGAGCAAGTAGCCACTAAACACAGATAGATAAAGAGTTCATGGAATGTGGTTGTAAGTGCAAATTAAACACCACATTTTGAAAGCCAGGATAAAGGCTGCCCAGTGGGGCAGGAGCTACATGGTGGACTGCCGACCACAGAGTAAGTAGTTGGAAACCACTAGCTGCTTGGTGGGAGAAGACGAAGCTTTCTACTCCCATGAAGAGTTACTCTGGAAACACACAGATGCAGTTCTGCTTTATCTGATGGCGTCTCTGAGTCTGAATCCACTCGATAGCAGTGGGTTTGGTTTTTCAGTATCAAAATGGAATGTGGAATATGTATATGTTATGAAACATTAATACATGCTATTAAATCATTAAAGTATTAAAACTTATCAATATATATGCTTTACCATATATACATAATACCTTGGATATATTACCTGTTTTAAAAATATTTAAGTGTGAAAGCAAATGTTTTAGAATGATGATGGCAACAAATGTACAAATGTGCTTGACACAATGGATGTATGTATGGATTGTGATAAGAGTTGTACGAGCCCCCAATAAAATGATTTAAAATATATTTAAATGTGGCTATGAGAAAAAGAGAAAATGTGGAACCCTTGTGGCACAGTTGGTTATGTATTGGACTGCTAACTGCAAGGTCAGGTTTTCAAATCCACCAGTCATACCATTAGAGAAAGATGAAACTTTCTACTTCCATAAAGATTTACAGTCTTCATGGGAAGCTCACAGGTCAGTTCTATTGTGTCCTACAAGGTCTCTCTCTGAGTTGGCATCAACTCTAGTGCAGTGAGTTGAGTTGACTGGAGTGTTTCTATGCTTAAAATGTATTAAAATTTTAAAATATACATTATAAATATAATATCTATCCTATCCTAGTCTATAATTTCCCTTAAACAGCACGGTGTTAACCTCACCAGAATCTCGAAAGTGCAGGAGTTTGTTGACTGCATTAATGACAGGCCAGCACCCCACTGCAGAAAGTAGGATGGGGAAGGGTGGAAGCGGATCAAGCAGAGTCCATAGGGGCGCCTGGAACAGGTTTTTAATAACAAAACAATCGACTTACCCAAAGCCATAGAACTTTTTCTCTTGAAAGTTTTTTATTCTTGGTCTGTGGAATTGTTTCTCAGGAAACTTGTTATGGCCTGCCACATCATATCAATACGATTATCATTGTTTCTAAGCAGCATTGTGAGTAGGTTGTATAACTTGCTGAGTCATTTCTAATCCTTAGTGTTAGCTTTTATATGTGTCCCTTTTTGCCAAACTCTGAACAGAAACTGAACTTCTATAATATGTAGAAGTTTCTTTAGGTTCTTAAAAGACAATTACAGTGCAAACGAGTAGACTCCCTCCGAAAGCAAAGTCCATTTCTGTTGACTCAATTTGGACCCATGGTGATCCTATATAAGGTTTCTAAAACTGTAGGAGACAACATTTTGTTTCTAGCAGTATTTTTAAGGTTTGCTTTTTAAAACATCTTTCATTGGACGGACATGTTTTGTGTAATTTTCTTCATTTACTGGCTTGCTTATTCAGCAAATACTTAGGGAGCACCTTTTTATGTTCCCTCATTGATTTTGCAGTTCAATAATGATAGTTATTTAGTTAATATTATTAAATAATATATATTAAATCATTTTATTGGGTGCTCTTCCAGCTCATAACATCCTGGACATCAATTATATCAAGCATATTTGTGCATATGTTGCCATCAATTTCTAAACATTTACTTTCTATTTGAGCCCTTGGCATCAGTTTCTCTTTTTTCCCTCCCTTCCCCTCTCCCACTTACTAAGTAATATTAAATCTCAGAATTTTATGTATTATACAGAAAGACAGGCTAAAGTGATAAATGATGCCTAGAGTATGAGTGTGGAATATTACTAGGATGACAAAATAGCTTTCTATGGATATATAATAAATTACCATAAACAAAGTAGTTTAAAACAACACCCATTTGCTTTATCTCTGTAGGTCAGAAGTCTGGTACCAGGTGGCTGAATTCTCTGCTCAGCGTCTCATAAACCTGAAATCAAGGTTTGGGGTGGGTTGTGTGTCCACCTGAAGGGTCTGAGGAAAACTCTGATTCCAAACTCATCCTTGCTGCCAGAAAAATTCAGTTCCTTGAAGCTCAAGTTCCTTGGGAACTCATGTCCTTGTTTCCTTGCCTGCTATTTTTCAGAATCTGCTACCAGCTTCTGAAGGCTGGTGCCATTTCTTGACCTCTTTTCTTTCCAATTCAGTAACATCACACAGGCATCCTATGCTTTGAATCCTTCTCAGGCTTTGAATCTCTAGTTGTCCCCTCTACAGATTTACCAAACCTGGATTTCATATACAGGAAAACATTTTAAGCCAGCAAACATGCAAAAAATCCAACAACAAGAACAAAGTAAAACAGAGAAAAATCTGAACAGCCACAGAAATTTTTCTCCATCTAAAGGACTTATGTCGCTAGTTAAGTCGGGCGCATCCAGCTAATCTCCCTATTTTTAAATCAATAGATTTGGGAACACGATTCTATCTACAAAATGCCTGTTAGAATTCTGCTTACCCAAAACCCTCAAAAAAACAAAGCAAAAAAAGAATTCTGCTTATCATAGACAGTTCCAAAAACCAAACTCATTCTCTGATGACTCTTAGTGACCCTACAGGACAGGGGCGAACTGGCCCTGTGTGTTTCAGAGTAGAAAGCCCAGTCTTTTCCCACCCCCACAGAGAGGCTAGTGGGTTCAAACTGAAGATCTTAGGCATGAAGGTCAGCATTGACTACTATGCCACCAGGGCTCACGGACAATTCGGAAAAACAATTCTCTGGAGGGGTTGCCATTTGAGGCTTGAATGGTGAGAAGACTGGTGAGAAGAAACGAGAAGTCTTATTGTCAGAAAGGACAAGAAGCAGGGAATACATGAACCTATTCAAGCATCAGAAAGGGGCATGACAGGTGTGTGGTGTGGATAATAGAATATTTTGTAAAATGAGGTCTGAAAAGTAAGCAGAACTGTAGACCACAGGAAGGAATGAGGACTTTATTCTTAGTGCAGTGGAAGCCATCAGAAGGTTCACATGAGGGAGAAAACATACAAGTGACTGAAGATCGACTTTCTGCAGAGTCTTCATTGAAATATACACGAGTCTGGGTCTGATGTTCAGAATTCTTTCTTAGTGTCTGAATGTAGCACATAGAATGCAAACTTTTCATGAATGCAAACTTTATATTTTAAATCTATTTCACTCAATTTGTTTGTACAGTTGGGGCTGTGATGTTATAGAGAGAACATCAAAAATTAAAGTTTCAAAGTCCCAAGCCCATTTCCAGGGATCAATCCAAACATGGGTTCAGCCTCTGGTGACCCCTTCTGACCATAGTCGAGGGGTAGGAATAGTCTTCCTATCAGAAACAGCATTGTACAGCCAATTATGGCAGTCAGCAGTCGCAGTTAAGTTAAAATGTAATCTCTTTCATTTGACCTCCCCTTTGACCTATTTTAAAGTTGTTTCCGTTAACAAAAAGTGAAGGAAAACACAAGTGGATCAAGCCTCCAGTGAATTCCCTCTGACCTTAGACCAGGGATGCAAATCGTCTTGCTGTCCTGCAGAGTGCACTGAAAAGTGGACTACTGCAGATGCAGTTAGGTAAAAGATCATCAACTTCTCATTTGATCTCCCTTTCGACCCATCTTAAATTTGTTCCATTTTTAATATTTGCTGTTTTCTTTTTGCTGTTGTTGTTTTATTTGCCCCCTCCATTTTATTGGGGGCTCTTACTACTCTTGTTACAAACCATACATCAATTGTATCCAACATATAAGTACACATATTCCGTTGTTCTTTTCTAGACATGTATTTTCCATTGAGCCCTTGGAACCAGTTCCTCCTTTTCCCTCCCTCCTCCCCTTGCTGTTTTCTTTGTGATTGAGGTTTTCTCGGCTACACTTTGTTCTTGTTGTCTGCAATGTTTTTCTGTATATGAAATCCGGATTAGGTAAATCTATGGAGACTGTAACTGGCTTGATAATCCTTTGCCAGCATGGCAGAGGAGGTTGGGGGCAAATAGGGAGCTAATCATGATCACTATAAAAACAAATAAAATGTTCTCAATTTGATTGTGGTGGGTAGTCTACAACTTTTCTTAATATGATTGAACTGCTGAATTGTATGGTTTATGAATTATAGGCCAATAAAGGTCTTTACAAAGATTAGAATTTCAAAATATAGTCTTTGATAATGTGAAGATCAGTTCAATTAATAGTAGAAAAGTTGATCTTTAAAATCTCATATAAATTTGTGGTACTAGGTCATATTTTCTTTTACAGGAGAAATATATATGCTTTATTCAAATGTTGAAATGTGTTGTTGTAAGAGGTTACTTTTATTATTTCCTGCCCCCCCTTTCCACACCCAGCATCCTAGATTATCTACATAATATGCCAATAGCCCTGATATTTAAGATTATGAACATTTTAAAGTAGGACTTTATCAAAATTCTATTAAAAATATACTTTCCAAAAGCATGAAATCTTCTAGGAGCCTTCCCAACCACTACCAGGAATAGAAGTAGATTCAGCTCAGAGAGGCTCCATACAGGGTTTTCCAAGGTTTTGTAAATCTTTACAGAAGCAGTCAGAGTCCTCATTCTCTATTAAAGCAGCTGGTGGGATTGAGTCATCAACATTGAAGTTAATAGTCCAATGTTTATCTGACATCTTGAATGGCTATAGGATTTTTTTGTACAAATATCCATTTTAAGTACTAGGAGTTTACTAAAGTAGGATATACAGGAAGTTCTTGGGTTATGAGTGAGGTCCTTTCTTTTTAAAAAAAATCATTTTATTAGGGGCTCATACAACTCTTATCACAATTCATACATACATCATTTGTGTAAAGCACATTTGTACATTCATTTCCCTCATCATTCTCAAAACATTTGCTCTCTACCTAAACCCCTAGCATCAGCTCCTCATTTTTCCCCTCCTTCCCTACTCCCCCTCCCTCATGAACCCTTGATAATTTATAAATTATTATTTTGTCATATCTTGCACCATCTGCTGTCTCCCCTCACCCACTTTTCTGTTGTCCATCCCCCAGGGAGGAGGTTATATGTAGATCCTTGAAATCGGTCCCCGTTTTCCAACCCACCTTCCCTTCACCCTCCCAGTATCTCCACTCTCACCACTGGTCCTGAAGGGATCATCCGCCCTGGATTCCTTGTGATTCCAGTTCCTATCTGTACCAGTGTACATCCTCTGGTCTAGCTGGATTTGTAAGGTAGAATTGGGGTCATGATAGTGGGGTGGGGTTGGGGGGGTGAGGAACATCGCACCCTGACTGGCTCGTCTCCTCCCCGGATGTCCAATGTAAGAGGATGTCCAATGGCCTACAAATGGGCTTTGGAAATGATCGTGCAGGCTCGTGTGCTTCTTCCATGTGGGCTTTGTTGCTTCTGAGCTAGATGGTCACTTGTTTACCTTCAAGCCTTTAAGACCCCACACGCTATCTCTTTTGATAGGCCCTTTCATGCTTTTAAGAATTTGTAGGTGAGTGGAAACCGAAGCATACATGCAGTTCTTATTTACCCCATTGAGCTGCTGATTGTGATGTCTGCAGTTTGAATCCCCTAGCGGATCCACGGGAGGATCCTGTGAAGATTCACTGTCTTAGAAGCCCCAAAGGCTGGTCTACAAGGTCCCGATGAGTCAAAATGCACTTTATTTGCAGGGGTTTAATTTTTTTTAAGGGGTGGAGGGTGGGATGTTAGTGCAAGAAAAGGCTCAAAACCTTTCAATTATGTCATGCATTTAAATGTGCAGGAATGGAAAGTGATTGTGATGAAAAATTTCTTGAAAGTAGGGGTAGATTCAATCATTTTGAAGTGAGGATATGTTTAAAGAACATTAAAGGGTAGGTAGAAGTTGTTCCTGAGTCTGTTGTTTGCAGCATGAGGACTGCCTGTACATTCACCAACTTGCTTTTGCCCTTAAATTTTCTATACTTCCTGAAATTTCTACTCAATTCTTCTTTTTCTAGGGACTGCTTTCTTGTTTACATTCATTGTGTAGCTTCTCATTCCAGCTTCCTCTTTCTGTACTGTCACCCGTCTTCATTACCATACCAGACAATTTACGCCTTCACACAACCTTTCAAGATCAAGATCTAGGGGGAAAAATCTAAGAAAAAGAAATCTATCTTTTATCTGTATTCTTAGGCCAGTAAGCAAAGGGCTTGCTCTAGGCAAAACTGGGCAACTTATCCTTCACTGTCTTTTCAGTTGCCCTTAGAGTTGTTGTTGTTGGTGTATTTTTGCTTCATTTTAATATCTTTACTCTAACAAACACCCAAGAATCTCAGATCCCTTTTCCAATATTAAAGCTAATTCTCAGCTTGCTCCTACTTGAACCATGGGTTATATTTTAAAGTTAAAAAACAAAGCCCTGAGGAATAGTTTCCTGCAGGCAGGAGGTGCCCGCATTTTATTTGAATGGGCTAGGACTTTAAGCATGAAAGGTTCAGAACCATCAGGTTAGCTGCCCACCATGCTTCACGTCCTTATAGAGTGCCCTGCGAAAGAAAGAGGCCCCAAGCTGTTTGAATATTCTTTCTGTAGACTCACCTACTAATGTGACCACATTAGGGACCTGGTGCAACTAAGGTCCAGCCATAAAAATGCTGATGATCCTTGAGATGGATTGATACAAAGCATTTTCCTCAAGAGGAGTGAGCTAAAGACAGTATATCTCAGAAAACATTTATTGGAGATTCTTAGGAGAATTGCCCAACAAGGTGCTGGAGCATATGAGCAGAGAAACAGAGATGTCATAGAAAATGAAAAAAGACTCATCAAGTACGCTGATAGACCCAGGGCCTTGGGAACTGGAGGAGCCACGTGGAAACCCCTGCCAGCACTCTGAAATGTTTCTACCACCACTGGATCCACAAGACTTTGTACCTAGTGGTTTATGATCTTCCTGTATTCAGCATCATTGCATGTATTTCAGTAGTCTGAAGAGGACTTTACAGATTGGTTTAGGACATATGGGCTAATATCAGACTTATGAACTTGATCTGGACTGGGCTGGGATGTTTTCCCAATATTCAATTGTTCTTATATATAAATCTCTTTCTTATACACATAAAAAAAGAAAATGAAAAAAGAAAGTCTCTCATCAGTAGGTATTTGCTTTGCTGCATAAACAGTTATAACCATAGTATTTTTTAATTTTCTTTTCAATTTTTCCAAGTATGCCTTTATTTTTTTAAAAACATTTTATTAGGGGCTCATACAACTCTTATCACAATCCATACATATACATACATCAATTGTATAGAGCATATCTGTACATTCTTTGCCCTAATCATTTTCAAAGCATTGCTCTCCACTTAAGCCCTCCGCATCAGGTCCTCTTTTTTTCCCCTCCTGCCCCGCTCCCCCCTCCCTCATGAGCCCTTGATAATTTATAAATTATTATTTTGTCATATCTTCTCCTATCAGGCGTCTCCCTTCATCCCCTTTTCTGCTGTCCATCCCCCAGGGAGGAGGTCACATGTAGATCCTTGTAATCGGTTCACCCTTTCCAACCCACTCACCCTCTACTCTCACAGTATCGTCCCTCACACCCCTGGTCCTGAAGGTATCATCCACCCTGGATTCCCTGTGCCTCCAGCTCCTATCTGCACCAGTGTACAACCTCTGCTCTATCCAGACTTGCAAGGTAGAATTCAGATCACGGTAGATGGGGGAAGGAAGCATTTAGAAACTGGAGGAAAGCTGTATTCTTCATCGGTGCTACATCACACCCTGACTGACTCATCTCTTCCCCTAGACCCCTCTGTGAGGGGATCTCCAGTGGCCCACAAATGGGCTTTGGGTCTGCACTCTGCATTTCCCCCTTCATTCACTATGGTAAGATTTTTTATTTTTATGATCCCTTATACCTGATCTCTTGGCACCTCGTGATTGCACAGGCTGGTGTGCTTCTTCCATGTGGGCTTTGTTGCTCTTGAGCTAGATGGCCACTTGTTCACCAACCATAGTATTTTAAGCAAAACTTTTGTTTGTGATTTTGTGGGTCAAGAATTTGGTAGTTCTGCTCCACTTGTCATTGTGTGACGCTGTTCACGCAGTTGTTCTGCCATGGTGATTGGTGAGTGGGCTGGCCCGAGTTCCACATTGCTAGTACAGTACCCTTCCGTGTGGATTCTTCCTTTCCACTTGATTCGCTTGGACAGACATATGGCACAGTGTTCTCAGGGGAGTTAGGGTTCTTACGCAGTGGATGGTCTCTAAGAAAGAGTGCTCCCAAGAGGGGTAAAAGTAGAAGCCACAAAGGTCTGAAAGTCTGGCACAGAGTCTTTTACTGCAAAGGCTACTGGCCTAAGCCTGTATTAGGTCCACAATTCAAGAGAGTAAACTAGACTTCTCGCCTCGAGGAGCAGAATGGCAAGACTTTAAAGACATCTTTAAGTAGTGGGTCGCACGTTGGACTGCGAACTGCAAAGTCAGTGGGTCAAGTCAGCTGCTCGACAAGAGAAAGATGAAGCTTTCTGCTCCCACAAAATAATACAAGATGGAAGAACATCTTCTAAAATGGATTCTGGTGATGATTGTACAACTATTATTGATGTGATTGAGCTATTGGATTATATGATATGTGAATTAGATGCAAATAAAACTGTTTGAAAAAAAATTTACATCCTTGGAAACTCACAGGGGAAATTCTCCTTTGTTTCATTAGGCCACTAGTAGACCTCAACTCTGGGGCAGTGAGTTCCTGGAAGTCACTACACTAGGGTTATCTCAGAATGATATGGCTTTCTCCATTCAGAATATTTACACTATGCAAACAGAAGATCCCAGTATACAACAGAGTTTTGTTTTGTTTTTTTGAGGGTGTGCGGAGAACTTTTCATTTCAATATTCCTTATGTCATAATCTGCTGGCAATAATGTTTAAATGATGCCATATACACAATCTTTATAGATTAAGAAAAAAATTCAGTTTTTCTTAAAGCTTAGCAAGTAATTATTTATCCAATGAATCCCCTTTATTATTATTTTATTGTGACATGGGCAAAAGTTTATAGAGCCAATTGGTTTTCCATTGAACAATTCAGAAACATTTTGTTTTCTGATATTGATTGCAGTCTTCACCATGTAACAACAATCTTCCCACTTCCTTCCTGTGCTTACCCTTTTGCATCACACTTCTTTCCTGCTCTTTCCTGCCTACTGAGTTTTATCCCTTGGAATATGGTGTTCTTTTGAAATCATCTGGTTGATGCATTTACAAGCTCTTAAGTTTAAAGAACAAAAAAATTAATGAGTAAAACAAAAATATTTATTATGTTTGTGAGAGACAATACATTATGTAGAGAAGAAAAAAAGACATCTGGTCTGTTTCCCCATTGGTAATATGAGACTTAATAGGACGAAGAAGAAATTCGACAAAGATGTGGTTGTTGGATGTCATTGAGTTGATTTTCAAACTCCAAGGGCCCTGAGAAGAGTTGCTTCATAGGTTTCTCTAGGCTGTAGTTCTGATGTCAGCGGATCACCAGATTCTTCTCCCCTGGAGCGTCATTGCACAGATCCAAATTGCCACCCCTTAGGATAGAAGCCGAGCACTCACCAGTTGCATAACCAGAGTTTTTTACATGATGATCAGGCATTTATTTTATTAAACCTGATTGATGAGCACTAAATGCTTTTCAGAGCTATCTGAAATATAAAGGATTTCCAGAATAAATATTGTTTTCACAGTAGACTGCCTAGAAACATGTTTAGAATATTTTAAACATATGTTTCAGATGCCTGAGGGAGTGAGATGAAAAAGGGGAGCTTGAGGCACATGGAATCAGCAAAATGGAATGACTTACAATGCAAGACCTGCCCCTGTTAATGTGTGAGCAACAAGAACCGAGACACTGGAAGGCAGACTACAGTCACATTAGGATTACAAATCTCTCTTGGCCTTTGTTTTTGTTTTTGTTTTAAACGTTTTATTGGGGGCTCATACAACTCTTATCACAGTCCATACATATACATACATCAATTGTATAAAGCACATCCATACATTCCCCGCCCCAATCATTCTCAAAGCATTTGCTCTCCACTTAAGCCCTTTGAATCAGGTCCTCTTTTTTTTTCCCCTCCCTCCGGCCTTTTTTTTTTTTTAACAAGTAATTCCAAGAGAAATTAAGAAACTTAATTAAATCATATAACTTCTTGGGGAAAGCCATTTGACTTCCTCTATCACACTTTACATGGAAGCAATATTTTGGGCCTTCTAAATAGTTCCCTCTAGTTTTGAGTTGCTATTTATGAGGTTCATAAGTAGTATGATCCATATGGATCCAATAGAGACTAACTTTAATTATTTTCTTCCTTGCTAGAAATCCAGGTTCCATTCCTGGAGAGTACACCTCAAGTGTAGCCCCCACCCACCTGCCAATGGAGGCTTATTGGTTATTAAGATTTTAAACAGGTTCTAGAGGAGCTTCCAGACTAAGAGTAGAAAGAGAGGTCTGACAATCTAACTCTGGGGGGTGGAAAACATAACTGTTGAAAACCTTATGGATCACTATCAATTGATTAGCAACCAATCATTGGGATCATGCAAGACTGGGCTGGGTCCGGCCTATGTACATGGGCTGTTAGAGACTGGCCTGATGTGACCACAGCTGCTCACAAGGACTACTTCCTTTATTGCTCCCTTGAAGGCAGGCTTTGAGGTTTATTTTAAAGCTATTTCATCTGTAACCAATGACAGCTTCTCAAACTGTAGTATTCAGACTGATTCAGTAGACCTGTGGCCTGGTCAAAGAGTTGGCATTTCTCAGGAGTCCTCAGGTGATGTTGATTATGCTTGTCTGTGGAAATAGGTCATTTAGGGTATTAAAACTTGGACCTAAAATATCTGTGGATGTCTTCAAGATATTCACCTTATGTGTAAATGGCAAATTAATTCTGCTTTCCTAGGCTAAACAAATTTTATTCATGTATTCACTAAATATTGATTAAGAGCTTACAGTGTGCCAGCAAAGATGAATTTTTTACAGTCGTTCTATTTATGTAGTAAAGCAAAGCACCATAGTTGGGCTTATTTGGAAGTCACTTTGGATGTGCCCAAGCAGGGCTGCTTTCTAATCCACTTTGGACACAGACTGTGTGTATTTAAAGGCTTTTCCAGGAATCAGACTCTCTCACTCTAACCTCATACTGTTACAATTCCTAGTGTTTAGAAATTATGTTGAAGGTCCCTTTCAGTGAAATATTACTCCAAAATGAAATATTTCACCAGTTTAAGAAGTGGAAGAGTATGTTTATTTTGGCTCACTGGAGAAAACCAGTTTATGGGATATGATACTTGAACTTGTAAAACGTGAACAGAATGCTTGTGTGACTCCGGTGCTTGGATCACTGATTTGCTTCCACAGCTGCCTGATGTGGCCTTTTGGGACATAACTCAGGTCAGACCCACTGACTAAATAATTGGCATTGCCAAGTATCAACCAGAAAGTGAGCTGAATTATTTGTTGCAGCTTTCCCTCATTGCAAGGGCATCAACCTTAGCATTTATGAATCCACAACATAATTCAAATGTCTAATTGTACCTCTGACAGGCGTAGGGAGGGGGGGAGGCTTTGTTGAGCTCTTTCCTTCTCTCAGCACATCTCTACAAGGTGCAGACCCGTAGCTTTCAGTTGGTGGCTGTGAGAGGGAAAAATTAGCTGTCATGCTATTGCGACAGAGGTTGCCCCAGCCTCCTCTTTCAGTTAATGAAGTGTTGAAAGTTCAAGACCTAAGTTATTGGTGGAACTAATGAGGAGAAAAATGCTTCTTACTAGAACAAGGCTCTTAGGGTTTAAAACTTATTTACAATCAAGTTTTGATAGGATTCCAATTTGCATTCACTTGCTTTTCACTATTATTGACCTATTCGTGCATATCCTTTTGTAACATAAAGTGCAAGCTACCTGAGAGCAAGTAAGCCTTCTTTGTTAGAAAGATTCGGATAGTTTGTTGAAATCAGGTGTTTAGTGAAATAAATAAATATGATGTACCACACTGCACACTTACCTCCTAATTGGCAACACAGTCTTTGCTTATTCTGAAGGGGCTTTCTGGGCCCCTTTGTGTTGTTCCTGATTATGGCTGGATTAGAACACTGGACTAACTTGTCAAAGTATTTTGCATGAACCTTCAAAGTCCCACAATTGACTTTTCTAAAAAAAAATGCAGATACCTTTAAAATACCTGAATAATTTCTGGGGTCATCCAAAACCTGAATATTGGTACTGGGAGCATAGAAAGGGGCTTAAAGGAAGTGACCTCCTTTTAGGCTGATTTCAGGAGGATCACAGTTTTTGCTTCTGTCAAGTTCAATCAGCTATATTCGGTGAGCTTCTATAAGAAACATATCTGAATATAATTTCAGATAATTCCTCTTCTGAAAATAATTCTAAATCCTCTATTACATTACTGAATACACTATCTCGGTCACTGAAGATGCCTTCGGGGAATGTTGTTGCTGTTGTTGGTTGCTATGAAGTCAGTTCCGACCCAGAGTAACTCTATGCACAACAGAGCAAAACTGCATGGTCCTGGGCTATCCTTGCCACTGTTCCTTGCCTTAGCTCATTGCTGCAGTCATGCAGTCCGTCATGCGATCCATCTCACTGAGGGCCTGCCTCTTTCTCACTGCCCCTCTACTTTTCCAAGCATGATGGCCTTCTCCAAGGTCTGGTCTCTCCTGCCCACATGTCCAGAGTATGTGAGATGAAATCTTGTCATCCTAGCCTCTAGGGAGCACTCGGGCATTACTGCTTCCAAGAAGATTGGTTTCCCCTTTTAGCGACCTATGGTACTTCATTATTCTTCTCTAGCACCACAGTTCAAATGCATCCTTTCTGCTTTGATCTTCCTTACTTAGGGATTAAGGCCTTCAGGGTCTTCAGGGAGTGCTACCCATTAAATATTCTGAATGTTATTAAAATAGGTATACCCAAATCCTGTTGCTGCTGCTAGGTGCTATAGAGTTTTTTCACACAGTGACCCCAAGTGCAATAGAATAAAACCCTGCCCAGGAAATAAAGCTCTCTTCCCATCCATCTTGTTGAGGGCCTTACTCTGTTTTTGTCATTCCTTATAACATGTCCAAATATCCTTACCTCTAAGAAGCATCTTTCTCTCCCCGATGCCCTATGGATTCAAACTACTGAGCTTTTAGTTAGCAGCCCAGTGCTGACCTCACCAGGGTTCCCTCCTAGACAGACAACGACCTCAGAATCAAGCCAGATTTAGAACAATTTTGAATATTTTTCCTCCCTTTCTTCTTTCTCTCCTCCCTCATCCATCTTCCAAATATCGTTCTTTTTCTCCTCAAATATTCTGAAGCGCCTTTTTCATTACATGTAGGTCATCCTTTTTTCCTCCCTCCTTCCCTTTCTTATTTTTGGCTCACACCTTCCCTTCCTTTGGTATAAAGGGAAAGAAGGGATTTTTAAAAAAATAGGAATTTTTTTTTGCAACTCTGGAAGTCTCTTGACAGACTATTTTGCAAAAGTGGTACAAATTTTTAAACATCAGAATTGTTAGGGAGTAGTTTTTCCTTGTCCTTGCCAGAATTATTGTTCATCATCTTAATGCTAGGGTTTATATTGTATGGGGAAAAAAAGCCCCTTTCTGGGATGATTCCTTTAAACTTTTTTGTTGTTGTTGATCTTTTAGATTGTTACAAAGGGCTCAAGTAGAAAGCAAATGTTTTTTGTTTTTTTTTTTAGCAAATGTTTTGAGAATGATGATGGCAACAAATGTACAAATGTGCTGGACAAAATGGATGGTTTTATGGATTGTGATGAGTTGTATGAGCCCCCAATAAAATGATTTTTAAAAAATGACTGTTGAGAATGATGAGGGCAACGAATGTATAAATGTGCTTTACACAATTGAGGTATATATGGATTGTGATAGGAGTTTTATGAGCCCCTAATAAAATGATTATTTTTTAAAAATGAGGAGCTGATACCAAGGGCTCAAGTAGAAAGCAAATGTTTTGAGAATGATGATGGCAACAAATGTACAAATGGATGTATATATAGATTGTGATAACAGTTGTACAAGCCCCCAATAAAATGATTGAAAAAAATGATTGTTACAGAAGTCAAGCTTTTGAAAATTAAAACTATATGCAGTATGGATTGTGATAAGAGCTGTACAAGCCCCAAATAAAATGATTTTTTAAAATAGCACTCTTATATGAATTTCTGTCTTTTTCTATTGTTTAGCTCTTCTTTTATTTATTGAGCTTATTTCCAGATGATATATCTTTCTTTCTTTTGAATCATTTTATTGGGGTTTCATATACCTCTTATTACAATCCATACATACATCCATGTATCAAGCACATTTGTACATTCATTGCCCTCATCATTCTCAAAACATTTGCTCTCCACATAAGTCCCTGGCATCAGCTCCTCATTTCCCCCCTCCCTCCCTGCTCCCCAACCCTCATGAACCCTTGATAATTTATGAATTATGATTATTTTGTCATATCTTACACTGTCCGACATCTCCCTTTCCCCACATTTCTGTTGTCCGTCCCCCAGGGAGGAGGTTATATCTAGATCCTTGTAATCAGTTCCCCCTTTCCACCCCACCCTCCTTCCACTCTGAATTTCTTTTTTAAGCCATATAGTAAACTACTGTAATTAGCTCTGCCTGCTCAAGAACCAAGAGGCACATCCCTTTATCTCACTGGCTAACCTCTTCTCATTTTTTTTCCAGTCAAAGTATTAGGCTGCTACATCTGTCAAGGGTTATCTCTTCTTGCTAGCGTTGAAGTTACATTCAAAGGTTCCCATTGTCTTTCTCGCAGGATTTCCCAATAGCTACCACAGAGTAACTGCTCCTGTCCAGACTGGCCGCAGAGAACCCTGTGGCTCCGGTTACATACAAGAACACTGACCTCGGGAGAACTGGGTGTTCTTATTTGCAGAGGTCATCAACTGCTAATCCTGCTTTGCTTTTCCAGTCTTGATGTTTTAGGGGAGGATGATGACAAAGGATTGATGATTAGGCGGCAGAGCAGTCCCTCTGTGTTATACTCCTCTTTTAATAAAATGATTACAGATCTTTCCACAGAGGTTACAGATGCAAGATGTTATCTTAGAAAGATTTTGTTTAAAAACACTTTCAACCATACACCTGTTACAGTCAGCCACATTCACTAGTTGTCAACACTTTGTTAGAATTAATTAATCTCCATTTTTTTGTTTCACAGTAGTTTCCCCTGCAAGAACATTTTAGTAGTAAGTTGTAGGCATCTTGTCACTTTAACCTTAAATACTTCATAAATTCCAGGTATTATCTCATTTTATTTATTCACAAAACATCAGTATGTATGCCTTAATAATAAAATATGATTCCATCCAAATACCATATCATTACTGCTACTCTCAGACAATTTATCATTGGCACAATATTGTTTTTAATATGTAGTCTACATTCAAATTGTAACCACCATTCAAAAGCCCTTAGAACTGTAAAAAGATAAAGAAAACCCAAGGGTTCAGGGCCAGTCTCAGGGCACACCTAGGCCAATTGATAGAACATCGTCTCCAAATATTATTTTTTACATCCTACTTTGGTGAATATAGACTAGGCCCTTAAAAGCTTAGAAGTATACAGCTATGATGCAACTATTTGTATCTCTTTGTCTAGGGGGGGGGGGAGAAAATATAGAAATTGAAGCCCTATGGAAATAATTAGTCCTAAGGACTAATGAACTACATGAGTATCAGTCTCCATGACTGTGAGACCAGAAGAATTAGATGGTGCCCAACTTCTCCTACTAACTGCTCTGAAAGGGGTCACATTAGAAGGTCCTTAAGAGAGTGGGAGAAAGATGTGGGATAAACCCATAAATAAGGAAAAAGACCAGAATTACTGGTCTAGTAAGGATAGGTTTAATGAACCCCTGGGTCTGTGGCCGTTAGTCAATCTCTGGTCTAGAAATGAACTGACCTCTCTTGGTCTTGGACAATTTTCATTCAGACAATAGACAGGCTTATAAGAAGAGCAGTAACTCGAATGAGGTACAAACACTTTAACCAACTGTTCAAGGTCAGAATAACAGCATTTTCCCAAGGTCAAAGTTCAGAAGGAGCAGAACAGGAGAAGTAGAGGTGGGAAACAGGGCAAAGGGAGAAGAAGTGGTGTTGTATTGAGGGGATAGTAATGAGCAAATGAAATAAAATAAATTGTTGAATGTATAACTAGTGGTGTAAACTTTTGCCTAATTAACAATAAAACATTAAAAAAGAGGGGGAAGTGTTAGGAAAAAATTATGGAGGCAGCCAACAGACGTAAATACTATTATATACACAGTCCTCCAAGAGTGGTGATCTACAAGTGGGTGCTCCAGATACATAGGCTGAACAGCTGGGGGTGGAATAGTGGGCGTTTGCCCACAGATCTCTGTAGATTTGACAGACATTTTTATATACGTGTTTTCCCTTTGCGACAAATAGATATCTATGAATGTGGTGGACTAGACAGGGAGTAAATTACAAAAGCTTCTATAGATATAACCATACACGTTAAGGGGCAGTTGGGTTTATTGGTCAGATAGAGCATGGTGGGACCCCAACCCACCCCCAAGTCACCAGTCAGGTCTGCAACTGAACTCACCCCTGTGTTAGGATAACCCACTGCTTAAAATCAAAATGGCACCATTTGCCCAGTGACAGAGGGTAGACACGAAGGAGGAATGGGAGCGGGGCATGAAAGGAGGCAGTGAGAGAAGGATGGTACAGGGCAGGCATTGAAATGGTTGAATTGAGACAAAATGCATAGGACCCCATGATCTGTCTGTGCACCTTCACCTAAAGCACAATAAAAAGCAAACCCCACCCCCCCCAACAAGATGGCAAGAGATGTGATAGTAAAAAAAGTCAAAATAAATGAACAACAACCAAACGAGGCTGTTGTGCATAAATATTATTGAAAGTTTTGTCTTATCACTAGCCCCAAATATTTGTGTAAATAGTATCCAGTCACTTAAGAGTTTAATCTGTACACATCAATTCACGTAAAATGGTTCATAGCCAGCCCTTACCGGTATAATTTCCTTTTCTCAACATTGTTATGAATTTAACACCATTGGCTAAATTAATGACACTCTCAATAGAATTGCCTTATGCCCAAAGGGGATGGTTGGTAACATTCTCGAACATGAAATGACAATGATGTCTGTACGGTGAACCCGAGACATAAATATACCACCC
Source organism: Tenrec ecaudatus (assembly GCF_050624435.1). Taxonomy (NCBI): domain Eukaryota; kingdom Metazoa; phylum Chordata; class Mammalia; order Afrosoricida; family Tenrecidae; genus Tenrec; species Tenrec ecaudatus. Next base: position 116,188,928 of record NC_134532.1, read on the forward strand.
AGAACTCACAGACAATAAAATAAGTATGCTTCTGGGGGTTCTTAGGGGAACTAGCAGGTTAGGAAGCCAGGGTCAGAAGTGATCAGCATACAGCAGTTCTGTCTTCAGGATAAGTAAGCTCCCTCAGCGGTCCTCACAAGCATGCCTCTCTCTGATCCTCAGCCTCTTATCAGGTGCTCGCTGGCCTGTGCCCTGCTTGGGCAAGTATTACAAAAACGTCTTTATTGCTGATAAATGCTAAAGGGTACCCACTCTGCAAGCCAGTCAGCTGCCCGCAAACACTCAGCTCTATCAGGTCCAGAGGCCAGGAAGCCCACAGCTCGGGCGCATCCTCTTGGCGCGGCTGTCTATGCTGCTTCTGCTTCTAGGGAGAGAAGTGCTACTTCCAATGGAGAATGCCAGCCCCAAGTTAGAGTTCCACACACCTTGCTTGCACGCTCCCCCCTGGTAGTTTGGTGGGAGTTACAAAGACTACGGGTAGAAAGAACCACACCAAGTAATTCAATTGTGCCACAAGGTGTCTTCACAGGCTTTTCTCTGAGCCTGTCTAGTCTGGAAACTTGGCTGAGCACGGTTGAGCAACATGACAACCACAAGTCACCACCGACAGGTGAGTCTCAACTACATTTGAGGTGCTTGGACCAGGAATTGAAACAGGCTCTCAATCAAACTCAGACTCAGAATGTACTGTCATTAAGTCCATTGTAGGACAGTGGTATCCCTGTAGGACAGTGGTTCTCAACCTTCCTAGTGCGGCGACCCTTTACTACAGTTTCTCATGTGGTGGTGACACCCCTCCCAACCATAACATGATTTCCTTTGCTACTTCATCACTGTAATTTTGCTACTGTTATGGTTCTGGAAAAGCCCCCGTGAAAGGGTCGTTTGACCCCAAAGGGGTCACGACCCACAGGTTGAGAACCACTGCTGCAGGGGCTGGAGGAGATAACTGGTCCTGTTGGGTTCTAAGGCTGTTGATATTTACGAGTGCAGAAAGCCTCATCTTTCTCCCTTGCAGCAGCTGGTGGGTTGGAAATGCTGACCTTGTGGTTAGTAATGCAATGTACAACCCACACCAGCGGACTCCTTGGTCAAACATGGTGGTAATTCTAGCCACTACTGTCTCCTTTCTGCATTGAGAATTTTGCTACTGGATCATTGTCTGCCAGGAAGAGTTACATAAGATTCTGGACTCCCTGCGTTTAAAAGGATGACATGCGCGTATGTTATATTAGGAGACCATGAGAATAGTATTACCGGAATAAAACCTATTGTAGTTTTAGAAAGGAAATAAGCATTGATGTGGGCAGAGGGGGGGGGGGGAAGGAAAACTCTGACTTTGAAGTAGTTTTAATTCAAGTAGCATTAACTTTTTTTTTAAATGTTAAAATGAAGTAGAAAATGTTTAGATTAATGTATGTAGAGTGGAATTGGAATAACATGTATATTCTTTTGTCCATATGGGTAGTTCTTGCTTTATGAATGGTGCATGCACATCTGTTTGTTGCCATGGAATAATGGTCCGCGTCACTACCAGAGCCGCTCTTCTACTCTACGCTGTCAGGCCTCACACTGACACGGGGCTCAAAGAAGGCGGACGTGGTAGTCGACAGCTGGATGATGCAGATTTTCAACTGCATGTGCTTTAAGTAAAATTCCTATGGTCATTAAGGAACTTTAGCTATGGTTATAATTAAGGGGGAAAAGTTCCAACTCTAATCAACTAAATTACAAATGGACAATAAAAAACATTTCATTTTAATTAAAACATTTTTGTGCATATTTTCTTTTTTTCCTATTAATCATTTTATTGGGAGCTCTTACAGATATTATAGCAATCCATAATTCAATTAGATCAAGCATCATGTACAATTGTAGCCACCATCAATTTCAAAATATTCTCTTTCTTCTTGAATACTTCTGCATCGGTTTTCCTGTATCCCCTCTTCCCCTATCCTACCCACCAGGATCCCTTATTGTTTTATATTAGTTTTATTTTATTATTATTTTGGCCATATCTTATACCATACAATATCTTCATTCATCTGCAATTCTGTTATTCATTCCCCTTGAGTAGGGTTTTATTTATAATTTGAGTGCTTCTCAAATTCTCCTCTCTTTGTTTATAATAAATGCGTTCTCTGATCTATGAAAATATATTTTTTCAAGCCATTTTATTAGGAGTTATTCCAGACATCAAAGCATTCCATTGGTCAATCATATCAAACATCGTACAATCGTTACCACAAAAAACAAAAATTAACTATAGATGCTGTGTCCATCTTAGGGTGCAAGAAGGGGTGTTTATTTAAAATACAAGTCTTCAAAAAATATATAAGGCTTTTCCCCACATTTCTTAACTGACTCCTAAGTAATTAATTTTCTTTCTTTTTTTAAGCAAAAGGGAAGAAATTTATTGGAGCCCATACGGAAAACCCTAGGGGGGCCCAGCATACCCTACTGTGTAGGCATGCCCAGCAAAGAATCATACCATTCACTGTACCCCCATGTCCCAGAGGGACTCCCCTTGAGCCAATCCCCAAAGCCCCAGGACTGGCTGGGGGTGGGGACAAGTAATTAGTTTTCAATGATATTAGTTCCCTTCTGGATCATGTGAATCAATTTTCCTATTTATGAGTGTGTGAAACCAAAATTTTACAATCTGTATAATTTAATTGAAGAGGTTATTTTATTTTTCTTTAAAATTTCAGATAAAATTCTGAGAGCCTTCTTATCTAGTCAGACCACCTCAGATACTTCTAAACCTGTCACTAATCCTCAGCCCTCCAGAGTTGGTCTCCTCATTGTCCTTTCAGGAATGGGAAGCAAAACACTGCTGACAGCCTGGTGATGAAATGACATAGGATTTATTCACCAGTATTGGTGACTTTAATCAATGTCCTTGTTAATCTCAGTTGCTTTGTTTTTGTAAGTTTATACAACAGGGTTGGCATTGAAAATGTCACTTTGTTCCCTTCTCTCTTTTTTTCATTAGCTAGTTAGAATAGAAACTTTAATTCTTAATCCAATGGTCAAGAGATGGAGGTGGAATCACCTACCCTCTTTTCGCTGGATTTTAGTCACTATCTAAAACAACACATTCAACAGCGACCACGGATACCCTCTTTGGTGTCTAACGTAGAACTAGAGATGAAGACAAGCATTTCAGTAGAGCTGAGCGACTCCGGTGGCCATGGGTCCCCGCTGGCGGTCCCAAGCTGCTTCAACAGCGTGAAGATGGACTTTCGGCTAGGCTGTGCTATGGGCGTGGTGGCCAGAGTGCTCTATCCTGATCTCAGGATCAGAGTTCAGGGTCCAGGCGGAGCTGATGGGCAGCACTGGGATAACCTTCATGCAGGGTGGCCACACTTTAGGCACATTCATGATCACGGAGCAAGGCATTGGCTGCTAACCAGTCCCAGTGCCTGCCCAGTACATCTACCCTCTCCAGTCAGTCAGAGCCCATGTCCTGTAATAAAACAAAGTTGTAAAAGAAAGAAAAAGAAAAACAGATGTCATATCGGAGGAAGTAGGAAAGCTGCACTCACAAAAAGCAAACTATTAAGGCAAATAGAGGGTAGATGTGGTGTTTTGAGTATTCAAAAAATGAATTCTAGCTTTCATGGAAACATGCTTTTTGATCACTGCACATGCATGGGTGTTATCATGCATGCGTTACCGTGCATGGGTGTTATCATGAAAACCGTCTCCCCGGGCCATTATGAAAGCTGTACTTTTTCAGGGACTGGTCTCTTCTGATGATATCTTTAAAGTATTAAGTTGAAGATGAAGTTCTTGGCATATTCACTTGCAAAGAGCACTCTGGCTGTACCGTTCTTAGCAATCTATCACACTTTCAACATTCTTCCCCAACACCATAATTCAAATACATCTATTCTACTCCAGTCTTCCTTAGTCAATGTCCAATTTTCACATGCATATGACGCCATTGAAAATACCATAGCTTGAGTCAGGTGTACCTTAGTTCCCAAAGTAACACCCTCTTCAACATTTTAAAGAGGTCTGGTGCAGCAGATTTACCCAGAGCGTCATTTGATTTGTCAACTGCTACTTCCATGTGCAGTCATTGTGGATCCCAGTAAGTTGAAATCCTTGACAATTTCTATCTTTTCTCCATTTATCATTCTGCTACCTATTTGGTCCAATTAGGAGGACGTTGGTCTTGTTTACATTGAGTTGTGATCCACACTGAAGGCTGCCATCCTTGATCTTCACCAGCAAATGCTGGAAGTTCTCATTTTTAGCAAGCAAGGTTGTATCACCTGCATATTGTAGATTGTTAAGAAGCCTTCTTCCAGTCCTGATGCCACATTCTTCATGTAAGTCAAATTCTCTGATTAACTCAGCATACAGATTGAAAAAGTAAGATGAGAGGATATAATCCTGACAGACACTTTCCTGATTTTAAACTATGCAGCATTCCCCTGGTCTATGTGCCTCTTGATCCAGGTACGAGCATAACGAAGTCTTGTGGAATTCACATTGTGCTCAAGTTTGTTCTGATCCACACAGTCCAATGTCTTGTCATAGTCAACACAACACACGGAAACATCTTTCTGGTATTCTTTACTTTCAGCAAAGAGCAGCTGACGTCAGTAGTGATATGTCTTGTTCCACATCCTCTTCTGAACCTGGCCTGAACCTCTGGCAGCTTCCTGTCAATGTACTGCCACAACTATCGTGGAAGATCATCAGCAACATTTTACTTACACGTGATGTCGAGGATATTGTTCTGTAATTTGTACATTCTGTGGAATGGGCAGAGTTAAGGATCTTTTCCAGTTATTTGGTCAAGTAGTTCTTCATTTCCTGGCATAGATAAGTAAGTGCTTTTATTGCTTCCCCAGCAGTTCAGACATTTCAATTGGTATTCCATCAATTCTTGGAGACTTGTTTTTGGCTAACACTTTCAACTTTCAGTGCAGCTTGAACTTCTTTCAGTCCCATAGATTCTTGCTCATATGCAACCGCCTGAAATGGTGGAATGTCCACAAATTCTTTTTGGTACAATGAGTTTGTGTATTCTTTCCATCTTCTGCTGATGCTTCCTGCATCATTCAATATATCGCCTTTACAATCTTTCAATATTGGAATTCAAGGCTGAGTTTTTTCTTTAGTTCCTTCTGGATAATATATGCCGAGGATGTTCTTCCTTTCTTGTTTTCTAACTCTAGGGCTGTACACAATTCATAGTAATATTTGAATTTGTCTTCTCCAGCTGCTCTTTGTAATGTTCTATTCAACTCTTTGACTTCCTCATTTCTTCCATTTGCCTTAGCTACTCTATGATTAGAGCAAGTTCCTGAGTGTCTTCTAATAGCCACTTGAATTTTTTCTTTCTTTCTTGCCATTTTTAATGACCCTTTGGTTTATTCATTCATGATGTTCTCATCCTCTGCTATTGGGTCTTCTGCTATTGGTGTTCAACGCAGCAAATCTCTTCTTGAAATTTAGTTAGAAAAAAATGTAAGGTGGTATTTTGACTCACGTGGACTAGTTTGAATTTTCTTCAGCTTTAACCTGAACTTACATATTAGCAATTAATGGTCTGTTCCACAGCCAGCCCCTGGCCTGGTTTCAGCTGCTGACATTGAGCTTTCCCAGTGTCTCTTCCCACAGATGTAGTCAATTTGATTTCTGTGTTTCCCATCAGGAGAAGTCCATGTATACATCCGCATTTTGTGTTGTTGGCAGATATTTGCTAGGAATAAGTTGTTGATCTTGCAAAATTCTATCATAGAATCACCAGCTTTGTTTATCACCAAGCCATATTTCCCAACTACTGTTCTTTCCTCTTTGTTTCTAACTGTGCATTAACAATAACCAATAATTATCAATGCATCTGGATTGCATGCTTGATCAATTTCAGACTGAAGTCAGTAGAATTCATCAAATTCTTCATACTAGCTTCTGTGGTTGGTGCATATATTTGAATGATAATTGTACTGATTGGGCTTCCTTTAAGGCAGAGAGACATAATCCTATCATGGATTAGATTATACTTCAATATATATCCTGAAATGTCCTTTTGGCTATGAATGCAACCCTTGAATGTGTCATTCCTGAAATACTAACATTCTGATTTTCTGATTCAGAATGGCCAATACCAGTCCATTTCAACAAACACCTCAGATAATAATCTTTATACATTCCATTTCATTGTTTAGCACTTCCAATTTTCTTATATTCATACTTTGTATATTCCATTTTCAATTCATTACGTTTTTGCAGGTTTCTTCTCACCTGGATTTTTGCCTCACAGCAAATGAAGATCCCGAAGGCTCCTCGCCCACGTTCATGTGACTATGGTCAACTCTACTTTGAGAAAGCAATTTCTCATCAGTCACATTTTGAGTGTCTTCTGACCCGAGTGGTCCACCCTCTGGCATTATTTCTGACAATGTTCTGTTTCCTTACATTAGGCTGTCAGTATCTGAAAGTGTTTAGAGCTATGCATAAGGTTTTCAGCTTAAAAGTATATGGGCAGCCAAGTCCTTCTTTGCTGTCATGTCTGGGAGCTTCTCTGAAACCTGTCCCCTTTGGGTGACCGTGCTGGCATTTGAAATACCAGTGACATAGCCTTCAGCATGACAGCAACACAACAGTATGCCAAACTGCCAGAGAAGTGGTGGGATGACCGGTATACGAGCGTCTGCATAGTCATGAATCACACTGTGACTGTCTTCAGCAGAGGACACTGAACCAATCTTGCAAACTTTTCTAAATCTATAGTAGTGTACATACCCACATTGTGTTCTGTGTCCTGCTTACAACAATGAACCGAACTGCCACCAACTATGATTTTCTGGCATTTTTTTTTGCTCTCCATGTTCTATTTAAGGAACCACACTTCTGTGAATTCTTGAGCACTGTTATGGTTTTGTGCCTCAGAAACACACGCGTCGTTCAACTCTATTCTATAGGGCCACTATGAGTTAGAATTAACTTGGTGACAACGAGGTTTTTTTTCTCCCAAAAGAGAGCCCTGGTGTCATAATAGGTTCCTCGTTGGGTTACTAACATGGTCAGTTATTCAAAAACACCAGATTCTCTGAGGGAAGAAAAATAAGGGTTTTACTCACACAGATTTACAGTCTCATCAACCCATGGGGGCATTTCTACTCTGATTTACGGGGTTGCTGTGAGTTAGAATGGACTCCACTATAGTGAGTTTTTTTCTCCGCTAAGGAGCTTTGGGGGCACTGTCAAGTAAACATTGAGTAGCTAACCTCAACATTAGGGGTTCAAATTCATTAGTGATTCTGGAGCAGAAAGATGAGACTCTGCTCCTGCAAATATTTAAAAATCCCTGGAAACCCTATATAGGCAATGGTGTGAGATTCTGGGGGTGTTTTCTCCCCTAGAACATTTCATAGATTATCAATGTCATAGAACATTGTCTTATTAAATACATCTAAATGCGCATCTGCAGCCACTCTACTAGAAATAAAAAGTTCATGTCAGTACTCACTGATCCTGAACTAAATTTGAATCATAAATGGTTTTATTATTTAAAAGCTGATTATCTGCTTGCAACTTCACATCAACAGTGAAGCTAAACCCCTTGAACAAAAGGCTGCTTTATAGTTAAGAGTACCAATTAGGTTCTAGTTCAACAAAATGATCTGGAACTTTTACCTTTATCTGCCTTGAAGACTTTCTTTTCAAAGGGATATTGTCATGTACGCAACTTAGAGCATGGAATGAACAAACCATAAAATGCTGAGCTAATTTTAATGGTGAGTAGATGAATTAGGATCTTTAGGAAAGTGTAATAGATCAGCCCAATTTGGGGAAGAAGGGTGCTTCTCTTTTCTGTTCATTTCTAACTTTAAGCAAATAACTTAAATTTTTTTCAGCAGATTTATTGACATTGAATCCACAGGTCATATAATTCAATGGTTTAAACACATTTGAAAAGTAGTGCAATCATTACCACTATCAATTTTATAACATTTTCTTCTTGTAGTCCCCAATATACCAATCATAACCTTTAGAAAACATTAATCCAGTTGTTGTCTATAGATTTACTTAGCCTAGATTTTATATAAAGAAAAGAATTCAAAATAAAAAATAAAGCCCACAGCAATAACAAAATAAAATAGGAAAATCTCAATAAAAACAAAGCAGAAAATATTAAAATCTAGAAAACAATTAAAATGGATCAAAAGGAAGAACAAGAGAGAATGAAACATTTTAAAGATCAAAAGGGATGAAAACATGTTAAATTTTAACTTAACAACATCTGCGTTTGTCCAATTTCCAGTATGCTTTGTCTGATAGCAAGATTTTCACATCCCTGGTCAATGGTTAGAGGAGATTCAGCAGGCGCTTAATCCATATGGGGACTTGAAAGTGGATTTTTGGCTTTCATTGTCATCCATAGCCTTCTACAAACAGGTTGCTCTGAATTTGAACTCCAATACCATGCCCTTCTTCAGTCTTGGATTTTATTCTTTACAATCCTTGGATCACACAGGATTGTGGTGTGCTTCTTTTGTGTGGATTTAGCTGACACCTCACTTAGATGGCTGTTTGTATTAAGACGAGCATTTAAAACCCAGGATGTAATCCCTGGCCCTTTCAGAGTCTCAAACAGCAGGTGAATGTGGTCCGAGCGGAGGCAGCTGGAGCTGAGGCCTCCTAGCACCAATGGCTGAAGGACTGGACCATTCACCAAAGATCCTGAATCAAGGCCCAAAAGTTTGTTCTCCCACATGATGAATGTGAACATGGACACAACTGATGCTGAGAATCAGGTGGAACTAGAAGAAAAAAACTGCCTTATTAATCAAGTGTTATAACTCCAACACACCTACTTGAAGATCTCTCTGCAAGAGGAGATGGAGTTAAGGGAGAAAATCTAAAGCTAAAATCAGAAAGCCAAGTTCTTAGACAATATAAGGAAAACCTCGTGTCTGTTTCTCATGCTTCGCAAACAACTGACACAAAAAGCAAACTAAAGTAAGGGCTTCAGAGCCTCTGTGATTTACAGAACTGCTGCTGGTTTGTTTTTGGTTTTCAGTTTTGTTTTCCTTTAAAACTTGGATATATTCCAAAAGTGTTAGTATCTTTGTTTGTGGCTTCATTGAGTATTTATAAAGATAATGGCAGGTCTAGGCAAAGTTAAGAGAACTAAGATCAGAACAGGAGACTCTGAGTTTGCATCTTAGTCAGTGGAAATGTGCCAAGGTGTTGTAGAGACTACAATTGGAATTGCATATATTTATGAAAACTTTAAACCGAATGTTTCATCAAATTTACAGCTTTAGGTTTAGCACTGCCTCTTATTATAGGTGTAGTACAAAGATGATACAAGGAAATAACTACCATGTTGTGAAAAAGTAACCCAAATCCTGTACTGAATGCACAGCTTTCTATGTATCCTGTCCACCATGTTGGGCCTCTTATTCATTGGTCTCTCCATTTCCCATATCCCTGCCACTTAGGAAAGCAAAAATTGGTAAAAGTAATTTTACTAGTTTATAAAAGTAATTTTACTAGTTAATCATTTATGAGAGTCACCTGACCTCGTTGTAGCTTAATATAACATTCTCAGCTAGGGTTTGTCAATTTGTTATATTTAGTAATCAGTTAGGATAGTTCTTTTTATTTTTAATAAATTGAATAAAAATAAAGATTAGTCCTTGACAGTATGAATTTTCAAATTGGGAAGATGTGTTGGTCAACACTTCCCTTTACACAAAGTGACTCATTTGATATCGCATGGCTCTGGTTGTGCATGCGTAAAAGAGAAAATCTTAGGGAAAATAGATATAGGGCCGAAAAATACTTAGGAAGCAGTAGTAACCAACTCCAAATGTCTTCATTCCAAATTTGTGTTGTCACTTCCACAGTTTATACCTTCTGTGTTACAACTGATGGGTTACAACTAAAATGGGTTTAAGTCTGACCAACACTGTAAACCACATCTAGAAGACAACAGTTATAAAGTGTTTGGTCTTTAAATGTGTTTTTATAGCAGTGTCTCTCAAAGTGGGCCATACCATCCCCTGGGGGTGATGGAAGGATCTAGGGGTCTGCAAAAGCAATATCTACATTTAATCCTGGATGATGGACTACAGTACAAAAGTTTTGAATTGTCAGGGGAACATTGAGTATTTTTAAATTTTTTCCTGAAAAGGGAGAAGTAAGCCAAATATGTTTGGGAATCTGTGATTTATAGTGTCTAGAAGATCATCTTTTGCACACATTTCTTGAATGTATTAGTATCAGAATCATGAAGAAAATAGGCGAGTTTTTCATGTGTACTAATTGATAGCCTTCCTCCATATTCTCTCTGACCACTTCTTCCAGAATTTTCTGTAAGTCCAGCTCTTTGGTTTACATAGTCTTAGACATTCTTTTATTAAATAATTTTTAAGAATTTATTTGTAGGCTCTGTTAGGTAGCTAGCATAGGTACTGGGGTGTCCATTGTGCATGCTCAGAGGTCCCAGCTTCCAGCCAGGAAGGAGTGGTACATCTAGGTGGGTGTTACACCTGGATTGGCCCATCTGGGCCAGGTGAATTCAATTCAACCAATGGATCGACCAGGATCGTCAACCACTACTTCCAGTTGAGGACCTAAAAAGTCAAGAGTCCAGAGCCTTGATGCCCCTTCTGTTTCTCAAGCTGCTCCTCCGAGGTTGTGCAGCGATTTCCTCTGGCCTCAGGACTCCCCGTGTGGGTGTGAAGGACCCTGAGGTGCCCGTGTAAACCTGAAGCTTCTTCTATTTTTCATAAAACTCATTTGGATCACATTACAGGCTTCGGCGTGAATTCTTTCCTGAGAGAAGCCAAGGACTGAGGTATATTTCTCCCACGAGAGAGATCTAACACTTCCATTTAAAAATGGCATCAGAAATAATATTGAATTGTTAATTACCATAGATCTGCTAACATAGTTTATGGTTATTAGACTTGGGCTACTATTAATCATGGAATAATCTTATGATTACATTGATGGAAGTATGATTTATTAAATGTATTGTATTTGTTTGGATACATAATAGTCACTGTGCTTTTGTGACCTAATTTACAAACATTTGAAAATTGTGCTGCAATTCTGCTGTGCTGTTTAATAAGAAGCTGTTTCAGAGAATAAAATAAGAATAAAACCCCACGTACTATTCTTTCTGATAGCTGGGAACCAGCTGATTTCTTCAGCACACTTTGCTAGTGCACCCATATTCTCAATGATTTCTTGGAGATCATAGAGAGAGATCTCTATGGAGAGAAAGTATCAAGTAGGGCCACATCATAAAAACTATTTCTCTTAGATTAGGGCTCCAATTGAATGTGAGCTCGATACCCATTCATGTATTCATAGTTTATATATGTCTCTGGTTCCTTTTTTATTGACACCAATTTATTTGGGAACTTTATAAATCATCCCCCTGGGCCATATGGTAATCCCATTGATTGCATCATTAATTTAGCCAATGAAATAGAATTTAAAATACTGTTGAGAAAAGTATACATGTCCTTTTAGACTAACATAAATGGAGTTTTACTTACACAGATTAAAAAGAGATTTGAACCAAAGTCCAACAACCTCCAATTCCATAACCTTGGTAATGCTGTCATCTGTTTCTTCTCACACTAGGGTCTGGGTGATTCAGTCTAAGTCCAAGGAAGTATTTCAGTTCCTTAAATCTGCTACAGGTGAGTTTAACACCATTGCAGGAATGTCTAACAACTAACTCTTTTCTCCCAAGGTTATTTTAACCCTGGATGTCAAAGAGGATACCAATTTCAGTGAGAAAATCTACTATCCAGTGAGATAGTAAACCCAGAATCATGCATATTATGATGGTCTTGTGATTAACAAATCCTTTATTATGTCGGAGGAATCTAGCAGACCTCACAGGAACAGTCTGTGGTTGGGGTAGGGCAAGGACTATCTCCAGCCAAAAGAGTCCAGGGTTGTAAAAAATCAACACAACAAACACTAAACCCACTGTCATCAAGTCTATTCTGTTATTTCATTGAGCTGCTAATTGCAAGGTCAGCAGTTTGAAACTTCCAGTTGCTCTTCCGAAGTAAGATGAGGCTGTTTATTCCCCAAAAGATTTAAATTTTCAGAAATTCAAAAGGGGCGTACTCCATTTGCATATAGGTTTGCTATGGATCAGAGCTGACTTGAGTCCGTTTGACTTGGCTGTGAGTTTGCTTTAGATTTTTTGAACTGTTTTTCTTCATATCTTTTGGTCAACTAAATATCTTTTCTGGTGAGTGTGTGTTCATATTCTCTGCTCATTTTAAAAATTGGATTTTTTCGTCTTTTTGCTGTTGAGGTGTTGAAAAATTCTATAAAATTTTCAGAGATTATTCCTTTATCTGATATATCCTTTCAGTTTTTTCCCTTGCTATGTGGATTGTCTTCTCTTTTGATGAAATCCATTGATGCATGTAAGTGTCTGATTTTTAGGAGACTCAATGAGAGTGAATTTTTCTCCCCTAAAGAGCCCTCCCTGGTGACATAGTGGGTTATGGGTAACCATAGTTGGGCTGGTAACCACAAGGCCAGCAGTTTGAAACCTCCACTCCATGGGAGAAGCATGAATTACCCTCTTGGAAATCCACAGGGACATCCTACCCTGTCCTACCCAGTCACTGTGAGTCCAAATGGGCTTGACAGAAGTGAGCAGTTTGTCCCTGTTCTTTCTCTGTTGATCGTTATAGTTTAGGGTTTCCACTTGAGTTAGTTTGCATATATGTTGTGAGGTATGAGTACTGTTTTATTTTTCTCCAAATGACTACCCAGGTTTGCCAGCATCATTTATTCGAGGGATTATCTCTTCCTTATTTGATAGGTTTCTCATTTGATAAAGGTGAACTGTCCACAGGTGGATGAATTTACTTATCCATGCTGTTCCATTTGCCTGATATCTGTTGTTTTTACCAGGACCAGGCTGTTTTGTCTACCCTACCTGTTTAGTACTGACATATGAGGCCTCCTGTTTTGTTTGTCCTTATGATTAATTTTTTTATTGAGGAGTTAGCACTTCAATCAAAAGTTAATGAGACTTTTGAAAATGCCTTGTATTTATCCCACTGTTTCTTCTTACAAAAGAGAAACTTAACTTACAACTTGATTTTACCTTAACTACCAGAAAATGATTTATTCACTAAGGTTGTCAAGTACTTAGAAACAGAAGGGAAAATTGATTAAAATAAGCACAAAGCTTGTTTACATTTTCACAGGAAACTTCCCAGGACATATTCAAATGGAAACAAAGAGATCAAATTAAAAAAGAAAAGGATGTAAATTTTGAATTTCTCTTAATCCAAGGAAGCCAGTGTTCCAAACAGTAAAATGCCCGAGAAAGAAAATTAGTCTAACACTGTACACTTTAGCTGACTTCCAGCTTTTCCGCATTCAGACACACTGTTGTACTGGTTTCCTCCCTTGTTAGAGACTGCAGGAGCTTGAAAGTCCCCTCTGAAACAGAAAGGATCCATACAGATGCATATCATATGCGACTGCAGTGTGACTCATGCAGTGAGCCTGGGAATCTTGGGAGTTGAAGTGAGGACAAACTGGGAGGGATTTCCTTTCTGTGGACTGGTGTCCTGAGGGTATTTTGAGGCAAACTCATTTTTTACAGAGAATTTAAATGTAAGCTAATTACTTGGCTACACAATGCTTCATCCACAAAAATTATTAGTCCTGTAGAGAAAGTCAGTGCTTGTTGGTTCTTGGTAATTTTTCAACTTGGAGCTTTCCTGTGCTCTTATTCATGTTGTATGTGTGTATTAAGTTTCTCCAACTTAACATATGAGTTTATAAATATGCTAGAGCTAAGATTGATGATGCCGACGATACTAAAAGTCTGTAGTGTAATTATGATTGAGTAATTCAAAGAAGTATGTTATGGGAGCCCTGGTTTGCACTGTGTTGGACTGCTAACCACACGGTCAATAGTTCAAACCCATGTGCTGTTGTGCAGGAGAATGATGAGGCTGTCTGCGCCTTTAAAAGATGTATAGCCTTAGAAACATACAGAGGCAGTCCCCAAGAGGTCATTAAGAGTTAGAATGGCAGAGAGTGATACAGAGCTTAATACTGGAATACGTGTTACCCATTACTACCACTGTCATGGTTGAATTGGAGGACAGTATGCTGAGTTAAGTCAATCACACACACACATACAAACTGAGTGAAGGGAAAGACTATATTGCAACAAAAAGAAGGTCAACACAAAGTACTAGCAGCAGGGGAAGGCATTGAGAGGAGTGCAGGAGTTAAAAAGAGTAGAAGTCAACACTGTTATACACATAACCTGCAATAATAGCAATGTGTGAGTACATGCGTGGAAGAAACACATAGGCTGAGTGGACGGTGCGTTGTGTTGAATAATGTTCTCTATTTTACTTCTCTAATTGATGTCTCTGGGTTCTAATATTCAGTGCAATGGTACTGGTACGCAGAACTCACAGACAAAATTCATGATTAAAGGGCTTAGTGAGAAAATGCTCAGGGTAGTTGTTTATCAGTTGTTTACCAGGACAGGTACAAAGTTTCAGGTCTGCTAGTAAATGACCAAAGGGGCATATCACTCTTCTATAAGCCTCAACCTGAAGGTGCTCAGCCCAAGTTCCACAAATTAGGAAACCCAGTTCTCTGAGTTAAATATCCAGAGACACACCACTTCAGTCAGCCTCAACCTGATCTCCCGGCTCCACCTCCCTGGATCAGTAAGTCCAACTTCCCCAATTAAGTGTCCAGAGGCACCCCACTACAAAAGCCAGCTTCCTACACAAAAGCATTCATTTGAACTTGCTCCATGGCTAGAAGTCCATCTCTCTGGCTCCTGCTTCTGCGGTTCCTCCTCTGATGTTGTAGGTGCCATCTGGATCCAGGAGGTTCTCTGCACAGGAACCACCAGTCCACTCCTGGCTCTTGCTGGGAATGAGATTTCTCCTGCTTCTCAGAGGGCTCATATTATACACCACAGGATGCCACTCCAGGGAATCTTGTTCCCCATTACTCACAGGTGAATCCTATCAGTATCTTCATCCACATTCTTCTCAGACCTATGCAAGGAAAAGTTATTTGGTGGGAATTAGAGATTGTGGCTGGAAGAACCACATTAAACAATCCATCGCCTCTGCAGATGGGGAGGTAGAATTGAAGCACACCTGCAAATATATATAGGCTTGACAGAGGCTATCTCTACCTAGGTTGCAAATATGTCTGAATGTGATAGAGCATATTGGGGGCAAGCTTTGTCACTAGTATTTCACATAACAGCAAGGTCTCTCAAGCTAGCCAGAGTCCGGCAGAGTTTCCAGACTAAGAACAGACTATGAAAAAGGGATAGGTTGGTGAATGGGTTTGGATTTGTGGCAGGGCTGATCCCATGGGCCTCTCACAGTGTCCCATTCAAAGCAAACTGTCACCCCGAACCATTGCCTGGCTTTACCCGTGGACTTTAGGCACCGAAGTGGGTTGCACAGTGAAATAAAATTTTAAAATATTAAATTTTAAAAAAAAGAAAAGAAAAAGGGATAGGTGTCCACTTCTCAAGAATTAGCCACCGAAAGTACAACCGGGGAAACACTCCCTCCTCAAGGTACAGTCTATTTTAATAATCTGAATGAAGCAAGTGCTGATTCGACAGCATTCAAAATGAGAAGAAGCCGCTAGAAACATCTACTGGTAGTGAGCATGCAAATTAGACGACGTAAGAACCTAGAAAAAATGGAAGTAAGCAAAATATCCTAGGCATTACTGAACTAAAATGAACTAGTACTGGCCATTTTCTATTGCAAAGTCATATAGGTTACTGTGTTGGGGATGACACATTGTATGAGAACTTTAACACGTCCATCATCAAAAGGAACCTTTTCAAGGTCTCAAAGTACAATGCTATCTGTGATAGCATAATATCTATATGCCTACAAGGAAGATCAGATAATACAAGTATTATTTAGATTTCTGCAATCAACCTTTAAAGCCAGTGATAACGAAATTAACAACTTGCCCTAAATTCCATCAGGTACACACCCAGGCGAGTCAGTAAGCATTAAGCAGCCCCTCCCATGTCTGAGTAGCTAAGTGGTAGTAATCTACTTTTAAACACACTGTGCCGGGGGCAAAGACTTAGTTCTATGGCAGAGTTTGGTATTATGGGTCCGAAGGGCAAAGTTTTTCACATTGCTGGTCAATGGTCAGAAAGAATTCAATGGAAGTTGAATCTATTTGGAAACAAAAACCAAAGTGTAATTAGGCAATTACACTTCTGATAGTGGATAATCATGGAGTGGAAAGGGGGGCAACCTGCCAGTGAGAAAAATACTTAACATTACTTATGTAGACCCCAAGGGGAAAATACACCTGCCCTTACCTTATTTTCACTTGTAGCAGATCTAAGGAATGGAAGTACTCCCTTGAACTTAAAACTGAAATGTCCTAGTGGGAGAAGAACTAGATGGTCACTGTTCCAGGGTTAGAGAATTGTTGGTAGTTAGACTTTGGCTTGGTTCAGGCCTATTGTTTTCAGAGTGCTCAACTATTGGCAACCCAGGAGCAGCGTATACTTGATGGTTTCATATTCTCTTTGCACTTTGTGTGACATGTGTTACCCGACTGGTCATAGTTCTCTCTCTGTAAATGAGTGTTACTGAAATATTGTTTGTGTAACTAGCGTCCAGTCATATACGTCTTGAAGCTGTACAAGCTAACACTTTATGCTTTTTAGTCTAAAACTAGAACAACTATCAAAAAATAATAGTGTTTTATTTCTCAATGGTGTTTTATTTTCTGTATCTTTGTATAAAATAATAATGTTATCGATAAAATTAGCTTATACCTCACAGAGATGACATGATGATGACATGATGATGTACGATGAACACCAATAACATAACAAAGCTTCCCTGAAGTGAACCAGGGTCATATATAAACCATAGGTATACAAATGGATTTCAAGCTCCCACTTGGTTCCCTGCTTGGTATTCACCCTCATGAGGAGATAGCTGAAGATATGGGTGCTAAAACAAAATGTCGTGAAGAAATCAGATGTTGCCCAACAATTAGAAAAAAAAAATAGCATCTGGGGTCTAAAGGCTTGTCTGAAAAGTAACAGCCGTCTAAGTGAGGATTCACCCAGTCCATACAGAAGAAGCACACCAGTCTATGTGATTCAAAGATTATAAAAAATAACCTAAAACTCGAGGAAGGAATGGTACCAGAGCCTAAATTCTAAAGACCTGGTTTGCAGAGTGTTCTGTTTTTAAAATATTTTCTGCTTGCGTTTCGATTGAGGTTTTACTCTGTTCTAGTTGGTCGTTGATGCTTGGCACTTAAAGATTTCTTTGTTTTGCATGTTTCCTTGTACAGGAAAGCTAGGATGGCTGGCTCTACAAAGACAGCAACTGAATTAAAAGTTTCCTGGGGGCACAGAAGGGGAGGTAGATGAATGGGGAGTCAACCACGAGGGATACTCGATGGAACAAATATTCTAAAGTTGATTGTGGTGATGAGTGCACAAACCATAGTATGAATGAACTACTGAACATATGATCTATTAATTGTATCTCAATAAAACCATTTTGGATACATTGATCTTTCTCTCAATTGGTGTGAAGAGTCCAAATCTGATTCTTTTGAATTCATGATCAGGAGTTCCCAATGCTTTTCTTTCTGAGAAATGTCCATTTGCTCTGTGTGTCACTAATCTGAGTCACTCTCTAGTTTCTTTAAGTGAACTGAAATTGCCTGCTGTCTCTGAGAGAATGTGGTGGTGGTGTGTTTATATTTAATGGGTGAGTGTATGTTGATGAAATCTTAATCTCTCATCATCTATCCCCTGGTGGGTGTAAAAGATGATATGCATGTGTATGAAGTTCTCTGCTGCTAGTAGAGCACAGTTGAGGGACATTTTTGTTCATGTTATCAGCTCTCTATTGATGATCTGGCTGCACAGGGGGAGGTAGTGGATCTCTTCCAGTGGGTGTGAATGCAGGAGGTATAGATGAGACTGAGCCAAGGGGCCATGATTGCTGCCTCCCATCATGTAGGACCAGGGAAAAAAGGTAAAAGAACACAAACACTGGTTAAATTATTGATGGCTAAAAGTATTAAAAAATTTAAAAATTGGAAATCTGATGAACAAAAGTAAGAAAAAAAATTAGTAACTAAAAGAAGAAAAAACAACAAAAACAAAAAAATGAGGGTGGGAGTGTGGGGGGAGGGAAGGAAAAAGAGGAGCTGATACCAGAGCTCAAGCAGAAGGAAAATGTTTGGAAATGATGGCAGCATATGTACCAAGTGTGCTTAATACAGATGAATGATGGATTATCATAAGATTTGTAAGAGTCCTTAAAAAAAAGAGCCCCCCAATGAAATGATTGAAAAACAAACAATTAAATAAAACAAAAATTAAAAAAAGCAGAAGAAAGTGAAGTAAAATCAAAGGTCGATAAAAAGAAAAGAGAAATAAGGAAATGAAAAAAATACAATATGTAAAACTTAGTGGGGGGAAAGAAGAATAGGTAATAGTAAGAGAAGGTAAGAGAAAAAGAAAATCACGGGTGTGCAGGGGGAGGGAACTGGGGAGCAGCAGAAAAGAGAGAGAAAAGCAGGATAAAAGAAACGAAATAAAAGAGGAACTAATAAAGAGGATAGCGGATAAAAACAGGGCAGAGCAAATGAAAGAAACACAAAGAAAAGAAAAGAGCGGATAGTGTGGGGCATGGGTGCGCGGCAGTGCACCCAACATGGACTGGCAACCTCGGTCACGTCTGGAGTTCATGGGTTACAGTGATCCTAAATAGAGTTCCTGCTGACCTCTCATGACCAGGTGAGGTATGCCACTAGATTCATTCTACTTCCTTGTGTCCACTCCATCTGCAGTGTAATGTTCTTGCTCCTCTTAACAAGTGTTAGAGTCTGTTTTTCAATCCCTTTGAAGAAGAGCTGGCTTTGGGACTTGATTTGACCAGTTGATTTTGGTGAACGTGGCGTTGTGAGGATTCTGAATATCTAGACATATGAGGTCCTGCAGCTCAGGTCCTGCCCAGTTGATATTCTCAGACAGTAATACTCAGAAGAAACCCACTAGGGCAGTGGTTCTCAACCTTCCTAATGCCGCGACCCTTTCATACAGTTCTGCACGTTGTTGTGACCCTCCCAACCATAAAGTTATTTTCATTGCTACTTTAGAACTGTTATTTTGCTACTGTTATGAATTGGGCAACTCCTGTGAAACGGTTGTTCGACTCCCAAAGAGGTCGCGACCCACCGGTTGAGAACCACTGCACTAGAGCCTTTGAAAAATGAAAAGGCATATATGAGAATATAAAGACATGGGTTACCAAACTTGTGAATCATCTATCTCCAGCCAACGCATCACCCCTAAACACCAGAGAGAAGTAGAAAATGCCCTTGTCCTCCCACCTTTTACCCTTTCGTCTTTCAGCAGTGCCTCCTTTCCCCCCTTCCTGTCCCCTCATGACTCTACCCAGGCTGGAAGGAAGCTGACAAGGGAAGTGCAGTCTGTAAAATGAAGTGGATCTAGTCAAAGAAACCCAGGGGCAAGAACAAACCAGTCTCTTAATTGTGGCCCTGAAGAAGGGAGAGGCATTTGTAAAAAAGATGATCCATGAATACATTATCTAGATAGATTGAAGTAGAATTAATGCCATACTTATTTGGGAAAACGAGGGGGAGAGAGAGAGAAAGAGAGAAGTACAAGGAAGACGAGCTCTAGTAAATGGTGTCAAATTATCCAGCAATTTCAAAGAGAGTGCTTGCTAAAATGATAATATTTTCTTCCCAAACTAGTCCATAAAAATTCTCAGAGTGCATTAGGGAGGTGAGTTATCATTAAAAAGATAATGGTATCTGTTTTGATTCCGAGTATGCTTTAGAAATTACATACTTACCTATATTTATAAATGTTTTCAAGTGCAATACCTATCCATTAACAAGCAAGAGCCACATTGCTGTTGTTAGGAGCTGTCGAGTCAGTTCTGGCTCAAAGTGGCCCCACAGCCAACAGATGAACAGCGCCCAGTACTGCAGCCCCACAGACAACAGATGAACAGCGCCCAGTACTGCAGCACCCAGAGACAACAGATGAACAGCGCCCAGTACTGCAGCACCCAGAGACAACAGATGAACAGCGCCCAGTACTGCAGCACTCACAGACAACAGATGAACAGCGCCCAGTATTGCAGCACCCAATGACAACAGCTGAACAGCGCTCAGTACTGCAACACCCAAAGACAACAGCTGAACAGTGCTCAGTACTGCAGCCCCACAGCCAACAGCTGAACAGCACCCAGTGCTGCAGCACCCAATGACAACAGGTGAACAGCGCCCAGCGCTGCAGCACCCTCATGGTTGTCCTGTGTTGCCGTCCATTGTTGAAGCAACCGTTTCAATCCACCTTGTTGAGGGCCTTTTTTTTTGTTGCCTCCCTACTTTACCAAGCATGATGCATTAAAAAAATAGTTTACAATGTTTAATTTATATTCCTTAGATGTCTACTTTCAATGATACGACACTTTGCAAGCCTTGATGTATATATTGACTAGCTATGCACACCAACTGGTGGGAATGAGTTGAGTATGATTTCGTTACCAGTTGAGCACCTCTAGTCTTCCCGTCCATATTGATTACTATTGAGTTAAAAAGTCTTTTAATTCTTAAGTCCTTTTAAAGTTCAATTAATCTCTATTATGGAACCTTTGATTAAGACAGAAAACAACATAACATTAAAGTAACATACAAGTTGATGGATAGTATAAAATGATAATCATTCTGTTAATTTGTTTCAAAATGCACTTTACAACATTTTAAATTCTTATTAATTTCATTATATTTTTATATAGGACAGTATCTCTCTAGTACTTTAAACCAGTATAAAAGAAAAAAAAAGTAATTAGACAAATTTAACTTTTTTTTTTTTTACTTAATGGGAAAAAAAGCAATCTACAGTGGTTATGCATTGAGCTGCTGTTTGCAAGGTCAGTGGTTAGACCTAGCTTCCTACTTCCAGAAAGAGTTACAGTCTCGGACACCCATAGGGGCAGTTCTTCCCTGCTCTACAGGGTCACCATGAATCCGAATTGACTGGATGGCAGTCAGTTTTCAGTCCATAACCTGGAAGAGAAACTCTTTTACAAAAAAACAAACAAACCACGTGGTAAATATATAAGTAACCAAACTTGCCATGTCAACCGTCTTCACATGTAGTTTGGTTACAGCTATGTCCATTATAGTTTTCAAGCTTCACCATGAAACTATTATCCACTTTTTCTAGCACTATGAGTGGTCAATATGAATGGTAATATGTTCTGTGTCTTAACTATGGGGTGATTGCATTGCTAAATTCAATGAATTGCCCATTTAAAATTGGTTTATTTTTAAATGTATATTATATCACAACAAAGTACAGTGAATAGTAAAAACAAAATTCCAAAGTCACAAAATAACTTCATTTATTTTCTACATATTCAATCACATCATGCTAAATATTAGAACTGATGCATCTGAATTATGGTGCTGGTGAAGGATGTTGAAAACACCATGAATCGTCAGAAGTAGAAGTTAATCTATTTTGGAAAAAGAGCAGAATGCTCTCTAGAAGCAAGGATGGGGAGTCTTTGGCTCACATGCTGTGGACATGTTATCAGGAGAGACCAGTCCCTGGAAAGGACATCCTGAATGGTGAAGTAGTAGAGAAGTAAAAAGGAAGAAGACCTTCAATGATGTGCTCCAACATAACAATTGTGAGGATGTCACGGGCCCCAGCTGCAATGAATTCTGTTGTACACAGGGTCACAATGAGTTGGAACTAATTTGAAGGCATTTAACATTAATAGCAACCAGAAAGAAAAAGCAGATTATATCTGCCAGACTCAGACCAAGTTCCTGGAAAGTAAAAGTTAAAGACAATGCTATGTTTCCATGACCCTGAGAGTGAATATCTCCGTGAATATAGCTTCCTCGGTATGCTTAGGGAGGCACCCTAGTAGCATAGTGATTGCACATTGGGCTGCGAACTGCAAGGCCAGCAGTTCAAAATTACCAGCACACTCCAAGGGAGAAAGATAAAACTTTATACTTCTATAAAGAGTTAGTCTTGGAAACCCACAGGGGCAGTTCTACCCTGTCCTAGAGGGTCACTATGAATTGTCATTGACTCCATGAGTTTTTGAGAGTTGTGTGAGGTATGCCTAAAGGAGTTTGGATGACACGGTGGTTAAACATTCAGCTGTCAAATGAAGCGTTGGTGATTTGAACCCATTCAGAAGCTCTGTGGGTGAAAGACCTGGTATATTTATTCCTTTAAAGATGATGGCCTAGAAATCCCAGCGGGGCAGTTCTACTCTGTCAAGGACACCTACCAGCAACAGGTTGCCTAGGTTACCTCTTTTGTTTGGATAACTCAATAGAAGTTAAAATTCATTCTATCTTTTAAAATGCACTCACTGCCCTACCCACAATGAAATACCATGCCCTGTTAAAGAGTAAGCATACATTTGGGAAACGCCTTACAACCTGGATAGACCTGGAGAACATTACGCTGAGTGAAATTGGTCAAAGCAGAAAAGACTGGATATTGTATGAGACCACTATCATAAAGAGTCAATAATAGGTTTTCACACTAAAAGAAGGTGATGGCTACCAAGGGTGACAAGGGAACAGAGGGAGGGGAAGTCATGGGCTAGAGGGTAGACAAATGCTAGTTTGGGTAAAAGGGAAGGCAATATATAACAAGAGGGAAATTCAGAAAAATAATGGAGGCAAGAGAAGACACTGAAAAAAAATGCCAAGAGTTAAAGGCAACATAGGTAAATACCAGTATACACACAATCCTGCAATATTGATGAGCTACAAGGTGGGAGGGGAGTAGTATACCCATAAAATATATGTTTAATGGAAGATATGTTCTTTTGCTGCAAATATATCCGTGAGTGTGGTAGAACATACAGGTGAGTGTGGTGGAACATAAAGTTATTATCATTTTTTAGAGGACACTAGTTTCTGGTCCTAGGGGTCAGGGCAAGAGTGTTAGGGGCACCCAGATCAATTGTAGCACAGTTCAAAGACAATGTTGTAAATCCTAATTGAGCAAGTAGCAACTGAGGTTTTACAAGCTCACCAGCAGCCAGCTAAGGTGCAACTATTGCTCTGTGCACACACAAAGGAAAGGAGCGTGCTGAAAATGGAGAGACACACGGAAACAATTAGTGCATTGGACACATGGACCACACAGATACCAACCTCCAAAAGGCTGAGATCAGAAGTAGATGATGCTAGGTCTTCCTCTGAAAGTTGTATTAGGGGCTTCTGGAGAGGGTAGGAGGAAAATGTGCACAGAACTCAACATCATGAAAGAGATCAGAACTTGTGTAGACACAGTCTGTAGGACGATGGTCCTTACCATTCAGGTTTGTAATTGAACTTCCTCCAAAGTTAGAATAATCAACCATGCAAGATCAAAGGTAGGTTACCCAGGGACAAAGTTCAGAGGGTTAGGAAAGAGGAAGAATGCAACCTGGATTCATTGGAAGGAAGTGGAAAAATGTTGATATATTGCAATGAATGAGTTGATTCAGAATGAGTATGCATTGTTGAATATAAAACTATGATCTGCTCTTTAACTTCACCTAATTCACAATAAGAGGTTGAAATATCTTAAATGCTTCCTCCCCACTCCCCCTTTATCATGATCCCAATTCTACCTTAAAAATCCAGCTAACAAAGTGGGTGAACAAGTAAATGTGGTGAAGAAAGCTGATGGTGCCCGGCTATCAAAAGAGATAGTGACTGGGGTCTTAAAGGCTTGAAGATAAACAAGCGGCCATCTAGCTCAGAAGCAACAAAGTCTACATGGAAGAACACACCAGCCTGTGTGATCGAGTGGTCCCAAAGGGATCAGTTACCAGGCATCAAAGAACAAAAAATCATATCATTGACTGCACACCTCCATGATAGGATCGCTGAAGAAAAGTGGGTGCATAAGCAAATGTGGTGAAGAAAGCTGATGGTGCCCGGCTATCAAAAGAGATAGTGTCTGGGGTCTTAAAGGCTTGAAGGTGAACAAGCGGCCATCTAGCTCAGAAGCAAATAAACCCACATGGAAGAAGCACACCGGCCAGTGCGATCACGAGGTGCCCAAGGGACCAGGTATAAGGCATCATGCAAAAAAAAAAAAAAGATATAAGTGTGTGTATGTATGTGTATATATGTGTATATGTATATATGTATGTGTATATATGTATATATATATCATATTAAATGAAGGGGGAAGTGCAGAGTGGAGACCCAAGGCCCAAGTGTCGACCAATGGAGATCCCCTCATAGAGGGGTTTAGGAGAGGAGATGGGTTAATTAGGGTGTGAGGTAGTATCGATGAAGAACACAGCTTTCCCCCAGATCCTGGATGCTTCCTCCCCCCAACTACCATGATCCGAATTCTACCTTGCAGGGCTGGATAGGACAGAGGCTGTACACTGGTGCATATGAGGGTTGGAGGTACAGGGAATCCAGGGTGGATGATACCTTCAGGACCAAGGGTGTGAGGGACGATGCTGGGAGAGTGGAGGGTGAGTGGGTTGGAAAGGGGGAACTGATTACAAGGATCCACATGTGACCTCTTCCCTGGGAGAGGGACAGCAGAGAAGTGGGGAAGGGAGACTCCGGATAGGGCAAGATATGACAAAATAACGATGTATAAATTACCAAGGGCATATGAGGGAAGGGGGAATGGGGAGGGAGGGGGAAAAAAAAGAGGATCTGATGCAAGGGGCTTAAGTGGAGAGCAAATGCCTTGAGAATGATTGGGGCAGGGAATGTATGGATGTGCTTTATACAATTGATGTATGTATATGTATGGATTGTGGTAAGAGTTGTATGAGTCCCTAATAAAATGTAAAATAAGAAAAGAGAAAAAAATGATTAGGGCAAAGACTGTACAGATGTGCTTTATACAATTGATGTATGTATATGTATGAACTGTGAAAAGAATTGTATGAGCCCCAATAAATTGTTAAAAAAAAAGCAAAAAAAAAAATCCGGCTAGACCAGAGGATGTGCACTGGTACAGATAGGAACTGGAAACACAGGGAATCTAGGACAGATGATCCCTTCAGGACCAGTGGTGAGAGTGGTGATACCAAAGGGTGGAAGGAAGGTGGGTTAAAAGGGGGAACCGATTATATATTACCTCTTCCCTGTGGGATGGACAACAACAACAACAAAAATGAGTGAAGGAAGATGTAAGGCAGTGTAAGATATGACAAAATAATAATGATTTATAAATTATCAAGGTTTCATGAGGGAGAGGGGAGCAGGGAGGGAGGGGAAAATGAGGAACTGATACCAAGGGCTCAAGTAGAAAGCAAATGTTTTGACAATGATGAGGGCAACAAATGTACAAATGTGCTTGACATACAATGGATGCGTATATGGATTGTGATAAGAATTGTATGAGCCCCCAATAAAATGATTTTAAAAAGAGGTTCAAATAAACAATATATATAAAATAATAAAATATATTCAGTGCCTAGCCAAATGACACAAAACACTTTTTAAAAAACTTTGTTGACTAATAAAACTTAAAAAAAACAAAAACTTCTGATGTGATTTTTTTGGATTTGAGTGTGAAGAATGTTGATTTTTCAATTCTGGAAAAGTCTTAGCCTTATCCCTTAGACCTTTCCTTGTCCCATTTTTCTCCTTTGGAAACACTGACTGACGAGATCCAGCCTGTTTTCGGCTCGTTCATCTTCTTATTCATAAGTGCCATCTGTTTGCCGATTTTTATCTGCACTCTTGATAATCATTTCAGTTTTCTCTTTTTGGTTGTTTTTAACTTGTTTCTTGCTATTCTAATACCGATTACTAATTTATTTTCTCCAGTTCTATTTGTTTCATTGTTAAATTTGCTTGGTTATTTTGACATCCATTTTTGTTTCTTTTTTTTCCCTCACAGCTATTTTTATTAAAAAAAATTTTAAATCATTTTATTAGGGGCTCAGACAACTCTTAACACAATCCATACATACATCAATTGTATAAAGCACATTTGTCCATTCAGTGCCCTCATCCTTCTCAAAACATTTGCTCTCCACTTAAGTCCTTTGCATCAGGTCCTCTTTTTCCCCCCTCCCTCCCTGCTACCCCCTCCCTTATGAGCCCTTGATAAGTTATAAATTATTATTTTGTCATATCTTGCCATGTCTGACATCTCCCTTCACCCCCTTTTCTGTTTTCTGTCCCCTAGGGAGGAGGTCACATGTAGATCCTTGTAATCTATTCTCCTTTTCCTACCCACTCTCCCTCCACCCTCCCAGTATCGCCTCTCACACCGCTGGTCCTGAAGGGATCATCTGCCCTGGATTCCCTGTCTTTCCATTTCCTATCTGTACCAGTGTACATCCTCTGGTCTAGCCAGATTTGTAAGGTAGAATTGGGATCATGATGGTGGGGGAGGAGGAAGCATTTAGGAACTAGAGGAAAGTTGTATGTTTCATCATTGCTGCATCGCACCCTGACTGGCTTGTCTCCTCCCTGAGACCCTTCTGTAAGGGGATGTCCAGTGGCCTACAAATGGGCTTTGGGTCTCCACTCCACACTCCCCCCTTCATTCACTATAAGATTTTTTGTTCTGATGGTACCTGATACCTGATCCCTTCAACACCTCGTGATTGCACAGGCTGGTATGCTTTTTCCATGTGGACTTTGTTGCTTCTGTGCTAGATGGCTGCTTGTTTACCTTTAAACCTTTAAGATCCCAGACACTATATCTTTTGATAGCCAGGCACCATCAGCTTTCATCATCACATTTGCTTATGTACTCATTTGTCATCAGCAACCATTTATGTTTCTTTAAAACATTTAAACAGGCATTATTTAAATTTTAAACATAAATACCAAAATATCAGAAAATAAGTTTTGACAACTGAAATGGCTGATCACAGACACCTAGTAGTGTCTGGCACAAAGTATAAACCCAATAAATATTTGTGTTAAGATCCCAGTATTTGTAATCTTGCAGGTCAGAGTTTAATACTTATTGCTTCTGCTGACCTTTCTTTATGGTGGGTTTTTTTTTTTTTTTAGTGTTTTGTGGTTTAATTTTTAAAAAATTTTGTGAGCTCTTATTTGTTTTGGAAAAAAATTTTGCCATTGGTTTAAACCACCTTAAATTAGTAATTTCTTATTATTATTAGAATGAAATAATAATAACAACAAATTACCTTTTGGTATATCTTTGTTTCTCCTTAAATGATCATTAGGGCAGTGTAGTAGTTGTTAAACTATTTGAATCCCACCTCTGTCTGTAGGGATACTATGAGTCACAATCGATGAATGACAGTAAGTAAAAAGCATTAATCTAAGAGAAACGCATGGGCTTTCAAGTCTGTGTTAGTCCGGTCGCCTAGAGACACGGATCCAGGAGACTCCTGGGTCTATGAGAAGAGCTTATGTAAAGAGTGACTGTCTATTAAGAAAACAGCCCAGCACAGTCCGATCAAGTTCAGGAGTCTAGTACTACTCCAGATTTCAATACTAGTCCATACATTCCTCTTTAGACTCACAGCCATGCAATGACTTCTAATGCAGGACGATCACAGGCCGGTGGGTGGAAAGTCGTGTGGATCTAGTGGTGCTTAAAGCATTTCTGTGCTGGTGTGGGTCTCCACATGACTCCTCCAGCTCCAGGCTCTGGCTCTATCAGCTTGTCTCCATGTGGCTTGTCAATAGGAATATCTCGCAGGGAGTCAAGCAGTGATTGTATCTGGCCTCCAATGATCTATTTATTCCTTCCTACCTGCAAATGAGGTCATCAATCTGTGACATGATTGACAGGCTAGACTCCACCCCTTCACTTTTAAAAGTCTCAAGGCTGACACCAGATTATGTAATTACCACAAAGTCCTTCAATATATGCATATATTTTAACCCGTTGCCCTTATAGCTTTTTGACTTTAACCTTTTGAAGTCCCCATTTCCATCTTCAGAGGTATTTCTACTTTGATATTGAGTAAAGAAAACAAAAATATTTCCAAGAGAATTGCTAACCATAACCTAGTCTTCACATAGATTTTAGACTAGAATTCACATTTGGAAAAGCCTTAAAAATCCCAAGCTGGGTATATAGTTTATAGTGGTTGGCAGTGACCTCAAAGCATCTGAAAAGAGCAAATACTGTAACTTTGAGTGTGATTTAACTGCCAGTTCTCTGAACTCAACAGGATATTCCGTCTTGGTTGTGTTGAACAGCTGCAAACTGGCTGACTTCGACCACTCCCTATACCCCTGTGGGTTTCCAAGATTGCAGATCTTTACTGGAGTAGAAAGCCTCATCTTTCCTCCTTCAAGTGACTCATGGTCTTGGAACGCTAAACTTGCAGTTAGTAGTCCAACTGGTACCCAGTGTACCACCAGGATTCCGAGAACTTTGGACATGGTATCAGGAGAAATCAGTCCCTGGAAAAGGAGAGCATGCTTTGTAAAGCAGCAGGGCGGCAAAAGAGGAAAATTCTCGGTGAGATGGGCTGATCCAGTGGCTGCAGGGGGGAGGGGCATGAGGGGGCGGTCCAGCATGACCATGACTGTGAGGCTGGCACAGCATCAGCCAGTGCTTTCTTCTTTGATGTGTTGCTATGAATCCAAAAGGACTCACTAGCACCCGAGGACAACGACAATGCCTTTTAAATGATCTGAATTGACTAATGTATGAACCTAACTCAAACAAGATGTAAAATGTATCAACCAACAGAAGATAGCAGGAAACGAGGTGTGTACAGGTGCTAAAGAGAGACCAGATGTGTAGCCGGGTCTATGGGAAATTGAAAAGAAGTCTATGGGAAATTGAAAAGGTATTGGTTCTGGTTGACTAATGCCTCCATCAATTCAGCAGGAAGATTCTGGTGGCAGCTTGATGCTGCTGTTGGGGCTCCGGGTCCATAGTCAGGTGGGGAGTTGGTCACGGAGCAGTGAGAGCAGGAGAAACTGGAACCCACAGATAATTCTGGGTCTGCTCATTCCAACCTTGAACAACTATGACTTTCTGAGCATAATGGCTGCTGGGACCAAATCCCATGCAAATTTATCTTGTGGCCAACAAGGCAATGGATTCTGAGAAGTACGGTTCCAATATATCTAAGCCGACACCACATACAACTGACACAGCTTTCCCATCACCGACAGAAGAACAGTCGCTCCGCAGAGTGGTGACCGACTGCCTTGCCTTTTCACCAAGAGTGAGTGTGGACCGCTGTCTGCAAGATACATCTAGTGGTAAACATGTACTTACCTCTCTCAGATGTTCACCTCAGAAGGAAAACAGTACAACTTCCCATCCATAATTCCTATAGATTTTAAATGATGCTATTTAAAAGTCTTTAGTTGCTGAAGCAATGGAAAGTGGGATGTTTTGGACCAGAGATATGATCGTGAATATTGGTCGTTGTCTGATGACTACTTGTTAAGCTACTCAAGCTCGTTGAGCAACTGGTCCCATGAGAGAGAAACACGATGTTGGCAAGTTAGCATGACACCTGTCTCTGTGGGCAAAGGTTTCTTGCAACCTGGCCAGCTCTTGGAAGAGTAGGCTCTTCTATCAACCTACCTTTTCATTTTGAAAATGGGCCTCAGAAATACATGGCTTTAATTTAAGGCCTGTACGGTTTCTTTCAAAGACCACGTCTTAAGGGGTATATTTTACTAGTCCCACTTTATAGATGAGGAAACAGGAGCCCAGAGGACTTGAATTATTGACCCTGACTTCAGAGCTCTGGTGGTGTAGTGGGTATGAGTCAGGGGCTGCAATTTGCATGGTCGGCAGTTCCAAACCATTAGTAGCTCCTTAGGAGAAAGACTGGGCTTTCTAGTCTCTTAAAGAGTTACAATCTCAGAAACTCATAGGGGGTTTCTATGAGTCAGTATTGACTCTGGGGTAGTGAGTTTTTCCATCATTAATGTCAGAGCTGGAGCTCAGCTTAGGCCATTGGTCTAGTTCTTTGATATTTTTATTATATATATATATATATATATATATATATATATATATATATATATATATATACTTGATATTTTTAACAAGGCTGGTTATGCCTATTTCAGAAGTTAGGTCACTTAGACAACAGAAGCCTCTTTCCCATAGCTATTATGGAGACATCACCAACTTACTTGACAGTATATGTTTAAACAGTGAACATGCAGCAATGATTTTTTGGACATATTAATGAATTTGCACCATTTGCTGATCTTCCCGTAAAAGTGATGTTTCAGGATCAATTTTCTAGGTAAATTACATACTCTGAGGAAACTGATTAAAAGTGGGAACATTTTGCCTCCTTCAAATGGCCATCACACAGAGATGAGTAGAGGATTTTTCCTTTTGCCCACACTGAACAGAATAAAAAATGATTCGACATGCACTGATAATTACAGTACAAAAGAAAATGACTCTTTTTAAAGCACTATTTTTCTCTTTAAGACCCAAAGCCTCCCAACCTCTTACAAAAATCCATTCACCTGATATTAAAAGCTTCATTCCCTGCTCCAAACCTCAATTTCTGACCTGAAACATAATGGCAAGTCCCAAGGAAACGATGCAGCCGCTGCCCCAGGGGCAGCCTTTGTGGTTTGTACTTATCCTCTCACGCAGACTGTTCTGAATAGAGAGGCAGGTGCTGTTTGATTTAAAAAAAAAAAAAAAAGCTAGTCCCCACAGTGAATATGAACAGCAGTCAGAGCACATTTGCATTTTTTTATTCTTAGAAGGGGATAGTAGATAACTTTGGAATCTTGCAATATCTTTCTGCCGTTTAGAGCCCATCTTCACCATCAAGGGATTCTAGTATTTTAAAGATCCATTCAGCTATCAAGTCATACAAGTTGTTAAAACTTGGGCCTCCTAGTAGACGACAAAACAATAACAAAGAGAAAATTCACCGCATATTCCAACGAAAAGCCTAGATTTGAATGAAAGACGATGCTGGCGGATTCTCATTTCCGATTATTTGGAAAGGGTTTTTGGAGTGACACTTTGCCGACACAGCAAATTCATTGACAGGATTAAAAAAAAAATTGGAGGTGGATTTTGGACGAAAATGTTGCTGTCTGCAAATCAACCCCAGCTACAAATCAGCACAAACAACTGTTCTGCCATTAGCAAAGCCTGTGAACAGGAGCCATCCTCAGACCCCGCCTTCTGGCACCCGCGCTGGGCTTGTTTGACTTGATTACATCCCCTTACATTTACAATCTGTTTTGTGTTATCGGCACAGAGACTGACAGATTTTAAATTCACATTTAGAAAATTTGAGAGCGGTTTTCAAAAAACAAACACTCCCCAGCAGAGTAGCATATCAGCAGCATTGACTTACATGGTGAGTAAATAATAGCCGCTGGAAACAAAACGAATAACCCGATCCAATTAAGGATGAGTCCCAGAGGTGAGAGAACCAGATGCTGCTAAAGTGGTACTCGGTTTTAGCTATGGTTTGGGGCAGGTGGGGTTAGCTCTGATTAGGATGGTTTGTCTTTTGAAGTAGGCTAGGCCGTAGCTCGTGCTTCCGCCTTTCCCAGGCTAACGTGAAGAAGGCAAGGGTTACAATGGTCCCGGGCTTTGGTGCTCAGAGATGAAAGGTGCTGAGGGAAAGCAGAGACGTATTAAAATTGTGGGTTCCAAATGTTGCTGTTATCCTTTGGTCAGACACATGAAGCAGCTTGTTGCATACATTGTAAAAATAATGCTGTGTCTGAATTCCTGTTTAATGAATACTTATCATGCGCTGGCCATGGGTTAAGTGCCTTATGTTGACTCTTCCTTTTAATTCTCACGGCAACACTATTATTATCTAAGTTTTACACATAAGGAAACAGAGGTTAAGCAACTTATCCAAGGTCACATAGCTCAGTGTCAAAGACAGAACTCAGATGAAGGCTGGTCTGTTAGCAAAGCCCATTCTTTTAACCAGGATGCAAATTAATAAAGTCAGGCCCAAGGTCATATTTTCTGAAATTGCCTTTCCTGTTCTGTTTCCTAAAGTACAAGGCCTTTACACTTCGGTTTCTGATTGGTCAAACCTACTTGTAGTGGGGGAAATTTAGGGAATGAATGCCAAGGATGGTGATATTCTGCCAATTCCTCAAACCCACATGTATCTTCTAGAAAAGAACAAAGCTAATTAAACAGCTTGTATTCTTACAGAATAGAAGCCCTGTAAAGCTTTCTAACAGGGCTTTTCCACTCAAATATGTGTCTCAGGGAGGAATGAAGAGGTGGTTGTATTTTTCTCACTAATATTCTAAGCTGTTCTACTCAAATGACTGGAGATTTAGACAGAAACAGTAATGGACTGAATTGTTTTCCTTTTTGATTTGGCAAACATGATATAAGGCCTTGCTCAGTTTAGTTGGTTAGGATGGCTGACCTCAGGGGTTTATAATTATGCGAGAAAAATAGAGAAGTTAACCACGGAGAACCTTATGATGTTAACAAGGATCGGGACACAATTAGTTACAGATTAGTTACATTAAATAGAAAAAAGAACTGTTCAGTATATGAAATAAAATGATTTTACTTAAAAATATTTCCCTTTTCCTCACATTAAGGTCTTTTTATTCTTGAAGTTTTCATTATAGAAAATTTAATGACATATACAAGATTCTAGCTTCAATGATGAATCCTTTCTGATAGTGAACTGAGGGACTGACTCGTTATCTACCAATGTTCTCATATGTAAGACATGGATAATGCTTCCTATGTAGAGAGTTGCTTTAAGGTTTAAATAAGAAAACCTTTGTAAAATGCCCGAAGTAGTATGCAACATGCACTCAAGCTAAATACGTGTTTGTTTGACCCCACCTCCTATCATCACACAAGCTAGATTATAGGAAGAAGAGTGTAGCATCAGGATTGGAGGAAGGCTTATTAACAGCCTGCCGTATGCAGATGACACAACCTTGAACGTGAGGAGAACTTGAAGCACTTGCTGATGACGATCAAGGAGCGTTGCGTTCAGTATGGGTGACAACTCAACGTAAAGAAGTCCCAGGTCCTCACAACTGGATCAGTAGGTGTAACATCATGATACATGGAAAAAAGGTTGGAGTTGTCAAGGCTTTTGTCTTGCTTGGATCCACAATCAATGCACATGGAAGCAGCAGTCAAGAGATCAAAAGACGTGTGCATTAGGTAAACCTGCTGCACACGACCGCTTTAAAGTATTGAGAAGCCAGGATGTCACTTAAGGACTAAGGTGAGCCTGACCTGAGCCTTGGTATACTCCATTGCATCATATGCATGTGAAAGTTGGACGTTGAATACGGAAGAGTAAAGAAGGACCATTGCATTTGAATTGTGGGGCTGGAGAAGAATATTGAAAGTACCATGGACCCGTTAAAAGGACAAACTGGTCTGTCTTGGAAGAAGTAAGGCCAGTGTGCTCCTTAGAGGCAAGGATGACAAGACTTGTCTTACAAACTTTGGACACATTGTCAGGAGAAACAGTCCCGGAGAAGGACGGCATGCTTTGTAAAGTGGAGATGAAGACCCCATCTAGAAGGACGGACACAGTGGCTGCGTCAGTGGGCTCGGGCATAGGGACATTTGTGGCGATGGCACAGGGCTGTGCAGGGCTGGAACTGACTCAGCGCCTATCACAAGTGCTCTTTTCTTCTTTCCGCCTAAACGATGATGCTGTCGCTGGTTCACCCTTCTAGTACCTCCGGGTACAAGAGGACACAGCATGCCTCCAGCCCTGTCAGCTTCCCTCTGCTTGGCTCAGCCACCAGGTCCATTCCTTTGTTGAGGTACTTCCTCTTTTTCACTGACCTTCTACTTTACTACGTCTGGAGTCCTCCTTGATAAAATGTCCAAAGTACGTGAGATGAAGTATTGCCATTTTCGCTTCTAAGGATCATCTGACTGTACTTTTAAGACAGATTTGTTTTATTTTCCAGTTCATGCTACTTTCAATATTATTTGCCAATATCATAATTCAAGGCATTGATTCTTCTTTGGTTTTCCTTAATTGTTAAACAATAGGAGAGATGCCTTTTAGTAAGTAATGAGTTATAAGGCCATACAGTTTTAGACCAGGGTTATAAGAAATAAGTGCATCCTGTTTTATTCCTTGTACTATTTCCAGTATACAGGGAAATAACATGAATTTAAAGCCAATTTGAATAAGAAACATTGTTGTAAATGTCTGGAGAGGCAGTTCCATGTCCACCTATCAATCTACAAATAAGATGAGGAGCACTGCCTTTCTGTAAAGGGCAGTCAGAAGCTTTGCTTATTTCTCTCCTTTGTTTCTTCAATGAACTCATAGCTTCATAGTTGTAAGCAACTATTACGCTGCTAACCATTCTTTAAACAATTTAAACATTTTTGAATTTTTTATTTTTAACAGTTTTACTGACATATAATATAGTTCAGTGATTTAAACGTATTAAAATGTATTGTGCAATTCTTACCACAGTCAATATTGGAATGCTCTCTTCACTTTTATACTCATTGCTATTAGCTCCCTAGTTCCCCCTGATTTCTCTTGATATAGCCCTAAGAAACAACTAATCTTGTCTTTTTAAAAAAAGATTGTTTTATTGGGGGCTCTTACAGCTCTTATAACAATCCATACACCAGTTGTATCAAGCCTATGTGTACCTATGTTGACATCAATATTTTCTAAACTTTTAGTATTTTCTTTTTGAACCCTTGGTATCTGCTTCTCTTTTTTCCCCTCCCCCCCTCCTTTCCACCTTCATGACCCCTTGATAAATTATAAATTATTATTATTTTCGTACTTACACTGACCACTTTCTCCTTTAACCCATGGTTTCTGTTTGTTTTCTGGATGGTGGATGGTGGGTGTTAGTGGTTATGTGTTGATCATTGTGATTGGTTCCCTTTTCCTCCTTCCTCTCCCCACCTTCCTTCTGCTCTCCTGGTATCGCTACTCCCATTTCTGCTCCTGAGGGGTTTATCTGACCTGGATTCCATGTGTTGTGAGCTCTTATCTGTACCTGTGTACATGTTCTGGTCTAGCCCACAGTGAAAGGCAGAACTGGGATTATGATAGTGGGGGTGAAGAAGCCTCAAGGAACCAGAGGAATACTGTGTGTTTCATTGGTGCTATACTGCATCCTGGTTGACGCATCCCTTCCTTGTGACCCTTCTGTGAAGAGATGTACCATTGTCTATAGATGGGTTTGGGGCCTCTGTTCTGACCTACATCATTCTCAACAATATTTTTGTTTATTTGTTTGGGTCTTCTGATGCCTGTTACCTGATCCCATCAATGCCTCATTATTGCACAGATTGGTGTGCTTCTTCCATGTGGGTTTGTTGCTTTTCTGCTAGATGCCCACATGTTTAACTTCAAACCTTTAAGACCCAGGTACTATATTTTTTGATAGCCAGTCACCATCAGCTCTCTTCACCACATTTGCTTGTGCCCCCATTTTGTCTTCAGTGATTGTGCTAGGAGAGTGAGCATCACAGAATGCCATGTTGTTAGAACAAAGTGTTCTTGCTTTGAGAGAGGGTTTGAGCAGAGACCCAAAGTCCGTTCACTTCCTCAATGTATTGCCATATAAATATGTGTGCATAGGCCAATACCTCTTTTTTATGAATTAATATATTCCCATTAGTGCACACCTATGTTTATACCTCTATCCATATCTTTGTTTCCTAGGTCTTCCCCCTGTTTCCTTTTACCATTTTCCTTTCCCACAAATGATGTTAAATTTAAGCCTAATTATATATGCATTAATCAACTACCCAATGTACTCTGTCTGAGGAAAGGTTATTCACATCTCTAGATAATAATCCAAGGGAGTTTGATGGAGGCTTAATTCATGTAGGGACTCTAACAGTGGATCTGGGCCTTTTACTAGCATCCACAGCCTTCTGAAAACCAACACTTGGAATTTAAGCTCTAATATGGTTACCGCATCTGATCTTGAATCTTATTCTTTACCATCTTTGAATCTCACAGACTCGCATACTGCTTCCCCGTGGCTTTAGTTGACACTGCACTTAGATGGCTGTTTGTTTTAAGACAAGCTTTTAAGACCCTAGACACTATTCTT
Source organism: Tenrec ecaudatus (assembly GCF_050624435.1). NCBI lineage: Eukaryota > Metazoa > Chordata > Mammalia > Afrosoricida > Tenrecidae > Tenrec > Tenrec ecaudatus. The sequence continues at coordinate 116,225,027 of NC_134532.1, forward strand.
TCTGATAGCAAGGGCACCATCTGAGAATTCACTGTTTAAAAACCTTGAATTAGTTCTTTCCAAGTACTTCTACCCCTGACAGCTAAGTGAACAAAATAGGTAGAAGTAGGTGTCAAGAGTTACAGGTTATAGATGATCTGAGCCAGTATTGAAAATGTGTTGTTTCTCTTTTCCCAGGAATCAGTTCCTCTTTGTGGTTCGAAAGCTCCTCCTCTTCCTGCTCTCTCTCCATTGACTTTTCATAGGAGTTTTCACCAATAAATATCTTGTATTTATTATCCTGTCTTGGCATCTGATTCTGGGTTGACCTGAATGGACATATTTGACACCAGAAACATCCTGACAAATCAAATGACAAGACAGTGTTTGTGATCCGGCGCACTCCCTCTGCTGTTGTTGTCTTTGGTAGGTGCTGTCCAGTCCTGTAGTTGGGCCATATGTTGAGAATAGCGGGGCATGGAAAGGTCTTGGACAGGTGGCAGTCTAATTGCTGAATGTTTCAGCAGTGGTGACATGGGAAACATCCTAAAGGATAATCCCCTTGCATGTATGATAATTCAGGGATTTTAAAGATAAGAGAATAGGGGTGAAAGTACAGGAGAGTGGGCTGCTTTTTCTTACGTCGTATTGATGTCCTGGAACAAGATAAATGAGAGTCTGAGGACCATTAACAAGCAGATAACGGTCTTCTAAGAGCCAAAAAACCTCTTTCGCAGCTTATAAAGAGGCTCTACAACCAAACTATAAAAGAGCTATTAGAGAAAGAGCAGACTCAGGCCTTGATAGGTTGAGTTCTACAGCTCCAGAGATATATCCATGCTTAGCAAAAACAGGTTTTTTTTTATGGGCTTTGATTGGGAAAACCTATCACCCTGAAACCTGAAAAGGAGGCACATGGGTAGATGCTGCACCCCCCGTTCCCCCGCCCTGCTCTGGAGAATCGTAGATTTGTGTGTTTTATGGTTATTTGGTGCCATCGAGCCTGTTCAGACTCTTAGTGATTCATGTGAACGACAGAACTAAGTGCTGGCCAGTCCTGCACCATTATCAAAAACCTAGCGATGTTTGAGCCCATTGTCCCATCCACTGGGCAGTACATTTTGTTGAGAGTCTTCCTGATTTTCCCTGACTTTGAACCCTACATGCCCAAAGCATGAGATGGTCTTACTTTCCTGCTTCTAAGGCACATTTCTTGAAAGATAGATTTCTTTTGTTCTTCTGACAGTTCGTGGTACTTTCCATATCCTTCGGCTACACCATGATTCGAAGGCAATGGGTCTTCTTCAGTCTTCCTTATTGATTGTCCAGCTTTCATATGTACATGAAGTGATGGGGCATGCCGTTGCTTGGGTCAAATGTACCTACTGTAATTCATCAGAGAGACATTTTTGCTTTATAATGCTTTTTTATTGAAAAAGTTTATATTTAGCCTTAGCCAGCTGGGCTCACTTTAGAAGATTCCAATTTTGTTGGCAACATCTAAAGCGTCGTAGTCAGGAGCCAGTCGAACATATGGCTTCTTCTCCCCGTCAGGCCTGATCAAGGTGTTGACCTTTGCTACGTCAATGTCATAGAGCTTCTTCACAGCCTGTTTGATCTGGTGTTTATTGGCTTTGACATCGACAATGAACACAAGTGTGTTGTTATCTTCGATCTTCTTCATGGCAGACTCTGTGGTTAAGGGGAACTTGATGATGGCATAATGGTCCAGCTTATTTCTCCTGGGGGCGCTCTTCTGAGAGTATTTGGGCTGCCTTCTTAGTCTCAAGGTCTTGGGCCGCCAGAAGGTGGGTGACGTGCAGATCTATTTTTTGTGGCTGTGGATGCCTTTCAGCACGGCCTTCTTGGCTTTTAAAACCTTTGCTTTGGCTTCCATTTTGGGAGGGGCAGGAGCTTCCTTCTTTGCCTTCGGCGCCATCTTCATGAAAAGGCACTTTATAACACTTTATAGAGGTCCTGTCTAGCAAATTTGCCTAGAATAATATGTCATTTAATTTTGTAGCTGCTGCTTTCATGGGCATTGATTGTGGATCACGGTAAAATAAAATCCCTGACAATGTCTACCTTTTCTTTGTTTATGAAGATGCTGCTTACTGGCCCCGTTGTAAATGGTTTTTGTTTGTGGCTGTTTCTTGATGTTTGTGGATGTCTCTGCAGACAAACAGAAAAATTCACTCCCATCAAGCTGATTTCAACTTATAGTGACCCTTTGACTTTCTGGGACAGTAAATCTTTACCTAAGCAGACAGCCTCATATTTCTGCCACATAGTAGCTGATAGGCTCAAACTGCTGACCGTGCGGTGAGCAGCTCAATTTTTCAGCTTAAGGCAATATATGAGAGGACAATCAAGCCAAGCCTTTAGGATTCTAGTGCAAGGCTGTTCCATCTTCTGTAGATGGATAAAAACATACATGTTTAAACAGCTGCTTAGCTGTTGACTATGGACACCAATGCATTAAAAATTTTAAGTGAAATCAGTAAAATATATACAGAAATGTATATGAAAATGTACCTTAAGAAACGTTCATGGCAGTGACGGAGGGCCTGACTAAGCTGTATGAGCAAGTAGCCCAGGCCTCCCTGTCACCTACCACGGTTGCACCAGCACCACTGCCTCGGCTGCTACTTACACCTGTGTGGGCATCCTGTGCAAACACCTGGAGGCGGGTAAAACAGCATGAACCTGACTTATCAAGAGATTGGCTCAGTATATAAAACCAGAAGTTAAGGGCATTATAAATCTATTTAGGAGAGTTACAATTTAAAGGTTAAAGTTTTTCTGTAAAACTAGTAAAATTCATTTAAAAGACATTTTCAGTGTCGTATTTTTCTTCCTGAAAGTAGACTTAAAAAACAATCTCAGTAACTATGTATTTTAGGGTTACATTTACATTCTCATATCTTCTCTGGATATCTCACTCAAAATAATAAAGTTCTTAGTTTCTTATTTAAACATTTCCATCTGAAAAAAAAGAGCAACATTTCCATCTGCCCCTCAACTGGATTTCATCTGGAATAATGTATTTTGATCAAATTGTATGGGTAACTCAAACCAGGGTCACTCATCTGAAGAGAAAATTGTTGTATTTCATAGGTTTTATACTTGAGCAAATTGATCTATAGCTGAGAAATGAATAATCGTGCTATTTGACTGTACAGTTAAATGAAAGTCTTGGAAATTATATAGTTGAATATTTTACATTATTGTTGCTATTTTCTCTGGATTTATCTTGGGGTGGGCCTTTTTATTCAGAAAATTTCTGTTTTTACCTCTTTATTAAACAATATAGAAGACTAGTTAGTCCACAGTGAGTCAACTATTCAGTAAGTATGACATTCCGTAATGCTTCCTAGGTGTGATCTAACTAGGATGAGTACTACACCTCAAAAGACACAGTCATGTGGTTAAAGTCACTTTCACCGGTCACTTAATTTTTCATGACTCAGTTTCCTTCCAGTTCTGATTTTAAAATTCTAGAAACAGATACTTGAACACAATTAATGCTGACCAAAATGAATATAAACTACCTCAAAAAGACTTTCTCCTAAAACAGCCTCTTAAAATAGTGTTTGAAGGTTAAATAGATTAATATATGCATTGCAATTTAATCTTCCATCAATTGTGCCAAGTCTAAATTTTTAATCCTTTATTCTGCCTCCATCGAGAAGACATTAAAAAGTCCTATTGTAGTGTTTTGTTCTGTTTTTCCTATTGTAGTGTTTTAAACTCACTTCTGACAGTCAGACCTGGAGAGATATGGGTTATACTAAAAAAACATTCAATTATCTAAGAGACGGCAATGCCATCATTTGTATAGCATATCTCATGAAGAACTGATCAAAACCAGGTTGACCATATGTTTACTCCGCTCTCCAGTCTTCCCCTATTGTACTAGAAAATCAGTCAAGTATTTTTTAATTCATTTAAAATTCTGAAACATTTGGAACAATACATTTATAAACTCGTTACACATTAGTTCTTGTGGGTTCAATTGTGTTCCACAAAATATATTGGGGTCCTAGTCCATAGAATTGTGAATGGAACCTTATTTGGAAATACACTCTTTGCTGATGTAGTTAAGTCAGTTGGAATAGGGTGAGTCCTAATTCAATAATGTAGGGGCAAAAAATGACAGCTACACAACTGAGACATCAAGAAAAATGAAGTGGTGTTGCATGCTACAGAATGAATGAACTTTGAAATATGATGAGTGAATGTCAGTCACAAAAGAAGAAATGGTGTATACTTACTATCATGCTCTAGTATATGAATTCTGCAAACATATTTCATTGTTGGTTAATTCCAACTTGTGTAGGAACCAAAAATTATCAGTGACTACCCATGGTGGGAGGAAGGGGAAAGGAGGGGGCTTTTGCTTAAGGAGCCTTGAGTTTATGTTAATGGTGATGGAATAAGTTGGGACAGAACACCATGAATGGCTGCACAATTTAGAGAATGGAATCAATGTCACTGCAGTAATTGTTGCAGAAATCGTTGTCTTGGTATTTATTTATTTATCTTGGTATATATTTATTGTATATATTTCATGACAATTTAAAAAGTATACCTGCAAAACATTAAATTAAATTTTAAAATGTCAAGGAAACAGACACCGAGCTCAAGAGAGAATATGACCATGTGAAGACAGAGATCGGAAGTATGTTGCCACCAGCCAAGGAATGGAAGAACAATTATCTTCCCCTTCAGATTTCAAAGCAGGATGGTCCTACCAATACCCCGGATTCAGATATCTAGCTTCCAGAACTGTGAGAATAAATTTATTTTTTAAATGCTTTTATTGGGGGCCCTTGCATCTCTTATCACAATCCATACATTCATCCAGTGCATCAAGCATATTGCACATATGCTGCCATCATCCTTTTCAAAGCATTCTGTTTCCACTTGAGCTCCTGACATTAGCTACCTATTTCTTCCCCCTTCCTTCCCTGCTCACGAACCTTTGATAAGTTATAGATTATTATTTCCATATATTACATCATCCTCCATCTCCCCTCACTCACTTTTCCATTATTCATCCCCCTGGAAGGGGGTAATGTGTTGATCCTTGTGATCAATTCCACCTTTCTCCCCTGACCATCCCCTAATCCTACTGGTATCTCTACTGTCATTGTTGGCCCTATGAGGTTTCATGATTCCATTTTATTTAGTATTTCACTTATTAAAATTAAAAAAGAAATCATTTTATTGGGGGCTCATACAATGCAGCACAATACATACATATATCCATTGTGTCAAGAACATTTGTACATTTGTTACCATCATCATTCTCAAAACATTTACTTCCTACTTGAGCCCTTGGTATCAGCTCCTCATTTTTCCCTCTCCCTCCCCACTCTCCTCTTCCTCATGAACCCTGGATAGATTATAAATTATTATTACTTTGTCATATCTCCCGGCCCCGAGGGGTTTATCTATCCTGGATTTCCTATGTTTGGGGCTCTTATCTGTAGCAGTGCGCATGCTCTGGGCTAATCCAATTTTCAAGGTAGAATTGAGGTCACGATAGTGGGGTGAAGGAAGCACCGAAGAGCTAAAGGAAGGTTGTGTGTTTCATGGGTGCTATATTGCACCCTGACTGGCTCATCTCTTCCCTGTGACCCCTCTGTGAGGAGATGTCCAATTGTTTACAGATGGGCATTGGGTCTCCACTCCATTAACCAACCTCCCTTTCACCTTGGGTATGGTTTTGTTCTGGGTCTTAGATGCCTGATACTGTATCCCATTGACACCTCATGATCACACAGGCTGGAGTACTTCTTCCATGTGGGTTTTGTTGCTTCTTAGCTAGGTGGCCACTTGTTTATCTTCAAGTCCTTAAGACCCCAGACGCTGTATCTCTTGATAGCAGGGAACAATCAGCTTTCTTCACCACATTTGCTTATGCACCCATTTTGCCTTCAGCGATCTTGTTGGGAAGGTGAGCATCACAGAGTGCCAGATTGCTAGAACAAAGTGTTCTTGTGTTGAGGGAGTACTTGAGTCAAGACCCAATATCCATCCGCAACCTTAATTCTTAACAGACAGATATGAGTACATAGTTCTATTCCCATCTCATTATATATGGATTTACATATGTACATGCCTGTATTTAGATCTCTATAAATGTCCTTTGCCTCCTGCTTCCTTCCTGTATTTCCTTTTACTTTCCTCTTGTCCCACCATCATGTTCGGACTTCATTTGGGTTTAGTAATTCCTCGCTGCTACATTGCCCTTGATTAAGCCCCACTAGGCATCTTACGACCTTCCTTCCATTGAGTGTAGTGCACTTGTTGTTCCCTTGTCCCTGGATTGGTACCCCATGCCCTCCATTTCTCCTACCTCCCCTTTTCCTGTATACCCCCAAAATCATTGGTCCCATTTTTTTCATCTCTGAATTATTTTTCCCGCCTCTCTTATGTAGATAGACATGCAGATACATTAATAAGTGCAAAAACATGGCAAAATCAAATAAAACAACAAAGTCAAAACCAACAAAACAATAACAACAACCAAAACAAAATAACAATAACAAAAAGAAAGCCACAGACAAAAATGGAAAAGTCTATAAATAGTGCAAAGTCTGATTGTTGGCCTGTACCAGTGTTTTCCAGTCGAGTCTGATTGGGTGCCATACTCTGTCTCCGAAGTCTTTTTTGGTATTCCCTAGGGGCTTCATCACTCTGCTGCTTGTCCTCAGTGCCTTGGCCCTGCAAGATGGGGCCAGACCATGTCCTATTACCACACTGTGTCTCCAGTGTTGTCCCCCACTGCACCATGGTTCAACGAGGGACACTGTATCGCTTGGTGGGGCCAGCCCTATGGTCTGATGAGGAACATCTTCCTTGGGGCTTGGTGGGGCAGGATGTCCTCTCCTCCCTCGCCATCCATTTTCTGTTTCTCCCGTGTGCTCTAATCTAACGAAGGGGTGTGCTTCTTCCATGTGGGCTTTGTTGCTTCTGAGCTAGATGGCCACTTGTTCACCTTCAAGCCTTTTTTTTTTCACCTTCAAGCCTTTAAGACCCCAGACACTATATCTTTTGATAGCCGGGCACCATCAGCTTTCTTCACCACACTTACTTGTTCAGCCGCTTTGGCTTCAGCAGTTGTGTCGGGAGGGTGAGCATCATAGAATGCCATCTAGCTCAGAAGCAACAAAGCCCACATGGAAGAAGCACACCAGCCTGTGCAATCACGAGGTGCCAAAGGGATCAGGTATAAGACATCATCATCAAAAAAAAAATCTTACCATAGTGAATGAAGGGGGAAGTGCAGAGTGGAGACCCAAAGCCCATTTGTCGGCCACTGGAGATTCCCTCCCAGAGGGGTCTGGGGGAGGAGATGAGTCAGTCAGGGTGCGATGTAGCACTGATGAAGAATACAACTTTCCCCCAGATCCTGGATGTTTCCTCCCCCCAACTACCATGATCCGATTTCTACCTTGCAAGTCTGGATAGAACAGAGGTTGTACATTGATGCATATAGAAGCTGGAGGCATAGGGAATCCAGGGTGGATCATACTTTCAGGACCAGGGGTGTGAGGGGCGATACTAGGAGAGTAGAGGGTGAGTGGGTTGGAAAGGGGGAACCGATTATAAGGATCTACATGTGACCTCCTCCCTAGGGGATGAACAACAGAGAAGGGGGTGAAGGGAGATGCTGGGTAGGGCAAGATATGACAAGATAATAATCTATAGATTATCAAGGGCTCATGAGGGAGGGGGGAGTGGGGAAGGAGGGGCAAAAAGATGACCTGATGCAAAGGGCTTAAGTGGAGAGCAAATGCTTTGAAAATGATTAGGGTAAAGAATGTACAGATGTGCTTTATACAATTGATGTTTGTATATGTATGGATTTTAATAAGAGTTGTATGAGCCCCTAATAAAATGCTTTAAAAAAAAAAAAGAAAGGAAAACTTGTAAATAGACCAAGGTCTGTTTTTTGACCTCTAGGTGTGTGTGTCCTCCAGTCGAGTCCAATGGGGTGCCATGCTCTGGCCACAAAGTCTATCTTTTGCACTTCCTCAGGAACTCCCTGCTTTGCTCCCCAAGTTGCTCTGTAGCACACCTTTAGTGTTTTGCCTCCATGTCGCGCGGGGGTCAGACGGGGCCAATACCAATACTAAGTCTCCAGTGTTGTCCTCTGTAGAGCCATGGGTCAGCGAGAGACATCATGTCTCATAGTGGGATCAGCCATATGGTTCACCTTGGCATTGGTTGTTCAGAGCGGGGATATCGTCCTCCAGGCCTGGTGGGCCAGGATGTGATCCATTGTATTTCATTTTATTTTTTATCTGCATGCCTCATACCCACTGATGCGAGGATTTTTAAAATTCTTTATGTGGAGATAGCCTTCCTTTTGAGAAGTCACTATGGAACTATAATACCAACGGGGTACTAATGACTGGGAAACTGAAGAGTCACAGTCAAAACCTTAGGTGGACTGTGAAAAACTAATAAGGAAGAAGGGGATTTGTTATGACCGAAATAACCCCAATGCTTAAAACAGTATTAATCCTGCAGTAAGCACCCGGTAGCTATTTGATGAATAAAATAATTAAGCCAGAAAGGCACACTTTTCTGGATATATTTTAAATAGTCCAGTACCGGTGGTGATCAGTGCACAATGTGCGCATATAGACCTGCTCTTCGATTAACTTTCTGAAGACCCCTCATAGAGCTCAAACAGTTCCTTGCTAGCAAATGTCTCTTCTAATTTAATGCTTTTATCAAACCCAGCAACAATATCGTGGATTATGATATAAAAACCCACAAAAAATGTATCCATATGAGTATGAGCCCCAGAAAATGAGACAGCTAGAACATGCCGGATGCCCACTCTTCCTGGTGGAGTCATGTAGGCATTGTCACTTCCCTTTGCTTGCGTGCTTCCCTGAGCCGCATTCCGACCTTGGCACTTACTCCGCATGTTTCACTGGCGATGGTTGCTTCACAGTTGATGCCATCCTTTCACTTCCTGTTTTCACAATTTGCCAACCAATCATAGATATCTGTGGCTTTAAAGTATGTGTCTACTGAGAAGATATGAGGAATAAAATGCCCATATACACCCAAAACGATCTCTGTCAAAATCAGTAAGATTGCATAAGTCAGGCACCCTGGATGGCATTTTTAACAGAAAAAAAAGATCAGAAATTAGTTTATTCTATCTAGTGTCTGAACCTTAATAAACCATGTCTTATCGCCGTTGGCCAGTGGACACCTTCTAATTGGTATGTGTCCAAGGTAAGGCAAACAAACGCAAGAAAACTCGTCTGCCAGGCTTATGCATTGCCAGATAGCCCTATCGTACATCAGCGGACAGGCTTCACATCGACAACAGGAAAGCTGTGACTCAGCTTCCACGAAAGGGGAAGTCCCAGCACTGGGCTCAAGCTGTGGGTCATGTCATTCTCTTGCTTTTGGCTTCAGTCTTACCTTTTTTTTTTTTTGAAGATATACAGGAGCAGAAGACTCCGCTTTCTTCTCTAGGCCTAAATGCAAAGAGCAAACACAAACATCCTCACTGCCTGTGGAGTTGATTTGTATTCGTGGTGACTCTAAGGCTTTCTTTATGGAAGCAGATCGCTGACACAAATCAGCTGGCATCCTTTGCGTAGGCGATTAAGTCCTGTAACCATTGGGCGGTGGGGCTCCTTCAGTTCCCGACTGGGAACACTGAATTCAGGGTTGAGGGGAAGCATTACTCTAGGGTGAAAGCAGAGCAGGGGGCATGGGGGTCAGGCTAGAAAAATGACACCTTAGATTCTAGAACACCTCATTTGGGAATGGAAGCAGGATAGGTCCACTAACCAACAACGGTGAAAGGAGGGGCTTAGTAAACCAAACACACAGAGCAGCTCGTGAGGGGCTGCCACCCCCACCCACCCCCGCCTCCCTCCTCAATGAAACGGTCTACAATTCCTGCAGAGAAATCCCATTGCAAAACAGAGACGACATGACTTACCCACTCATTGATGAAAAAAATAATAAGTCACCGAACATTATTTTCATGTGGCTTAGAGCTCATGTGTGATCTGCATATGGGGGTTTCCGAAGGCTTATAAAGTTGAAGGAAACTTTTCTTTTACTGGCAACTGTACTACCCAACAACAACACACTGCCATCAAGTCGATGCCAATTCTTGGTGACATTATAGGACAGATAGAAGTGGCCCCTGTGAGTTTTGAGACTGTACCCCTTTACAGGACTAGAAAACTGTGTTATTCTTCCTCCGAGCGGATGGTGGGAGTAACTATGCCCTCGGGGTTCCTTGAAGCAGGAGTAGTAAGGCCAATTACAAAGCTGCTGCCGTCGTCCAGGTAGGGGATGCTGGTAGCCTAGACTCCTATGCCACCAGAGCTCAGTTTACATAAAATGAGCCCACCAACACCAACCGGAAAGAACTCGCGACAGAGGCAACAGCAGAAATAACCTGATCTTCAAATGAGTCACTCTGAGATGGGATCTACAACAAGTGGCCTGACCGCAATTACACTGTCTGCCTATAGTTTGTCCTTAGTCACAGTCTCAAGACTGCCGCTCAGTTCACCGTTTCCCGTTCTTCTGTGCTGACTCTGTGAAGTCTCCCTCTTCTTCTTTTTCTATGTATGTGATACAGTGATAATTTTAAAACAAATAGTTCTCTTTTAAATGGTAAGTTATATTAATTGTTCATATTATTATATAATTTGTAAGCAAGTTAGAACTGTCACATATCTCGAAAAATTCAGTGGAACACAGACTTACTTACTAACAGGAAGTGGGAGGAGCAGCTACGGGCTGCTAGCTTTCAACAGTGTTATGGGAGAGACAATAACTGTAATAAAGTAATTATCAATAAGAACATTCATTTGCTGAGGGTCACCCATTTTTATGATTGACATAAAAGTTCATTGTGACTGGATTATTTCTATCTCTTGACAAATATTTAACTGTTTACTTTGGGGTTTTTTTTGCACTTTGTTATTGTTACATTGGACAACACAGATCAGTACCTCAAACGTAACACTTGTTTCTGGATATATTTGACCAGCTGATTCACATATCAGCTCTAGTTTTGGGATTCGGAGCATATGCCATACACCACTCTTCACTCTGCTTATCTATAAAAAAATCAGGATGTTTTAACGTAGCCTGAGACAGAGGAAGTGAACACTGGCTTTATTTAAAGTACTTTGTGTTGTACTCAATACTTAGCTTAAGTTATACTTCACATAGTGTCCTTTCATCCAAAAATATATTTCATAAGTGCTGATTCAATGAACTTGGAGTTTTCCCCAACTATCACTTTGCCTTTATTAGAAACTGAATAGCAGGCAGTTCCAATCTGCTATCTGAAAGGGGGTCAGAAATAAGAGTTACTGTACAATAAAGAAGGAGTTCTGACAGCGCAGTGAGTTATGTGTTTGACTGCTAGTCACCAGGTTAGCTGTTCGAGCCCACTAACTGCTCTGCAAGAGAAAGCTGACACTCTGCTCCCATAAAGATCTACAACCTCGGAAACCCATGGAAACTCCACTCTGATCTATAGGGTCACTGTGAATCATCATCAATTGACTGGAAGTGAGTTTGGTAAAAATAAACAGAGAATCAAATATTCTGAAAACCCATATGGGTCTGTCAGAATTCAAACTCCTTTATTAAAATTAAAATGTTCCAGTCTTATTATAAGATGGCACTATCTCTCTTCCTGTGTACAGAAACTCTTAAAAATAGTAATATTTCTTATATCCATTCACTTCTATATATTAATATGTGTTCTGAAAGTGTGCTGCATAATTTGAGCAGAAAAATTTAGATATTAAAAATACATATGAAAACTGCGATGAAGTCTTACATTTTTTACATTCTATGTGATTTTCCCCTCTTCTCATGCTGTGTTCTGGCTTTGCAGTATCCAGCTGACAGTCTCTGTATAGATTGCACTACCTCCAATTTCAAAATGAGCAACCTGATGCCATCTAATTGATTCTAATTCATAAAGACCCTCTAGGGCAGAGAACTGGGCCTTTGGGTTTTCGCAATTTCAGACTTTTCAAGGCTCAGTGACTGGTGGGCTCCAGCCACTGACTGACCTTATGAGTGGCAGCTCTGTGTAATCAGCAAGCCACCATGGGTCCATCTACATCTTCTCTAGGAAGTCCTTTGATACCTAATTCTTTTTCAAATATTTCTTACCTTTTAAAAAATCTTATCCTGTAATTTATAGGTCTGAATCTTCTCATATTTAAAACTAAGATGGTAAATTAATAAATTAATATAACGTAATACTCAAAATTTGGTGCAGCGCTGTACCTGAGAAACTGGAGCTGTTGTGATCTAGCCAATGATTTTTTTTTTTGTATCGGTACTCTCTATAATCCCAAGAGCAGGCCTAAAAACCAAGAAAAAAATTGATTATAGGGCTGTGCTATGATTTAGCAGGTAGCAGCATAAATCTTCAATTGGTTATTCAGGATGGTGCTTCGGTACTGGTGCTTCCTCATCCTGGTAACCTTGGTACATAATCAGTGCCTGGACTTGTCAATCACAAATATAGATTTTTTTACATTTTATTAGGGGCTCATACAACTCTTATCACAATCCATACATATACATACATCAATTGTATAAAGCACATCCGTACAGTCTTTGCCCTAATCATTTTCAAAGCATTTGCTTTCCACTTAAGCCCTTTGCATCAGGTCCTCCTTTTTTCCCCTCCCTCCCTGCTCCCCCCTCCCTCATGAGCCCCTTGATAATTTATAGATTGTTATTTTGTCATATCTTGCCCTATCCGGAGTCTCCCTTCCCCCCCTTCTCTGCCTTCTGTCTCCCAGGGAGGAGATCACATGTGGACCCTTGCAATCAGTTCCCCCTTTCCAACCCACTCACCCTCTACTCTCCCAGTATCGCCCCTCACACCCCTGGTCCTGAAGGTATCGTCCACCCTGGATTCCCTGGGCCTCCAGCTCCCATATGCACCAGTGTGCAACCTCTGCCCTATCCAGTCCTGCAAGGTAGAATTCAGATCATGGTAGTTGGGGGTAGGAAGCATCCAGGATCTGGGGGAAAACTGTGTTCTTCATCGGTACTACATTGCACCCTGACTGACCCATCTCCTCTCCTAAACCCCTCTGAGAAGGGATCTCCAGTGAGCTTTTGGTCTCCACTCTGCACCACTTCCCCCTTCATTCACTATGGTATATATATGTATATATGTATATATGTATATATAGTGCATGATACCTTATACCTGATCCCTTTGGCACCTCATGATCGCACAGGTTGGTGTGCTTCTTCCACGTGGGCTTTGTTGCTTCTGAGCTAGATGGCTGCTTGATCACCTTCAAGTCTTTAAGATCCCAGACACCATCTCTTTTGATAGCCGGGCACCATCAGCTTTCTTTGCCATATTTGTTTATGCACCCGTTTGTCTTCAATGATCCTATCATGGAGGTGTGCAGCCAGTGATATGATTTTTTGTTCTTTGATGCCTGATAACTGATCCCTTCAGGACCACATGATCAGACAGGCTGGTGTGTTCTTCTATGTGGGCTTTGTTGCTTCTGAGCTAGATGGCCGCTTGTTCACCTTCAAGCCTTTAAGACCCCAGACACTATCTCTTTTGATAGCCGGGCACCATCAGCTTTTTTCACCACATTTACTTGTTCACCCGCTTTGGTTTCAGCAGTTGTGTCGGGAGGGTGAGCATCGTAGAGTGCCAATTTAATAAAAGAAAGTATTTATGCATTGAGGGAGTGCTTGAGTAGAGGCCCAAGGTCCTTCCGCCACCTTAATACTAAACCTTTAAATGTAGACACATAGATCTATTTCCCCATTCTTTTTTTATTGTTATTTTTTTGCCCCATTCTCTTATATATTTGCATGTACATGTCTTTGTCTAGACCTCTGTAAATGCCCTTTGACTCCTAGCTCTTTCCTCCATCTCCCTTGACTTTCCTCCTGCCCTACTGAACATGTATTTTCAGTTGTATTTTGATTAGTTTAGTTGTCTTAGAAATAGCTCCAAGAAACAGAGCAATATGATGTAGTAAGCCTAGCTCAAGGCTGGGATTAAAATAATAAAATCTATCTTCTTTTCTGAGCCAGAAATTGCGGCTGTGATTTCTCTTCTGTGGATACCACAGAAATAGAAAATGAAGGAGAAGAGCTAGCCAAAAATGCCTCCGTGTTAGTTAAATGACCATTCAGAGTTTAAAATGTCAGGTTTATGTAAATATCTAATTACAGGAAAGAAAACTAAGGAAATAGGAAATACTTTCTTTATTTTTTTCTATCTACAAAATTTATAGAGCCTTCCTTGATCTGAGATCAGGATGGATCGTCTCCTCTCCACCCCCGACACCATTCTTGAGTGCTGTTTCTTCTTTTTTCTCTCTTCCTGTTCTTGGTCTTGCGCGTCATGAAAGTGTAACGGAATGACTAAAACCTCACTCACAGGATTGATTGTGTGAACCAAAGGCCAGGGCTCTGGCAGCCCAGCAAATTTACCACACCTTTTGAATCCCAAGGCATCCCTGGCTGAAATTTGTTTATAGGGCTGGGATAAGAATGTGTGATGCGCCTCCTTGCCAATCCCCACTTAACTCTGTGACTGCCCTCTAGTCAGGCCAAAGCTCACCTTTGCAATAAGGTCCGCCCAGACTACTCTAGTTAGTGTTGATGCTCTGGGTCTTTCTTACTTGACCTTTTCTTTTCTTTAGCACTCATTCAACAATCGTCTGTCAGTTTATCATATTGTGGTGGCTTGTATGTTGCTGTCATGGTGGAAGCTATGTCACTGGTATTTTCTAGTACCAGCAGGGTTAAGCTGAAGGGCTTCCAGACTATGAAGAGACTACAAAGAAGGAGTGGATTTTCCATTTCAGCGGAAATGGAAAATCTTATGGCTAGCAATGAAACATGATCAGATACTGAAAACTTCATGAACATTAGCAACAGAACCCTGTCATGTCTAATGCCAGGAGGGGAGCCCCTCAGGCTGTGAGGGCACTCAGAACATGACTGAGGAAGAGCTGCCTTCTCAAAGTTGACTTGGTCTTAGTGCTATGAATGGAGTCAAGCCTTTGGGACCTTCAGTTGCTGATGGGGCACAACTAGAAATGAGATAAATAGCTGCAAACATCTGTTAATAATTGGAACTTAGAATGTACAAAGTATGCATCTAAGAAAACTTGATCCACCATCAGTGCTCATGGAAGCAACAGTGAAGAGATCAAATGACACATTGCATTGGGTAAAGCTGCTGCACAAACGTTCTTTAACGCTTTGAAAAGCAGGGATATTACCTTAAGGACTAATAAAAATGTCTACTTTCACCATCGTGCTCTTTTAAGAAGTATTTATGAGATCAAGTTCCCAATAGCAACTCAAGCGATTAGGCAGCCAGCATATGGCGCAGGGAGGTGATGGTCACAGCGAAGGACACTGGGAAAGGACTGCAGTGTTGGTCACACAACTCAGAGACGGTGATAGCTGCAGTGTGCATGTGGAAATTATTGAACTGATTCATGGTCAGCACCCAGAATTTTAGAACATTACAAAAATCAAGGAGGGAGGGGGCGGGAAGAGAGAGAGAGAGAGAGAGAGGAGAGAGAGACCTTAAGTACACTATGAGCTTCTCTTCTGTCATCATAATGGAGATTTATCATGCCTTTTCTCCTTTATGGTTTAGCTAGAGGAGCCAGGAAGTGGAAATAAATTGGCAAACTGGTACACTCGCCTATTGAGTCTGTGGGCTTCCAATTCTCTGGTAAGCCAAAGATTATAGGCCCTTCCCCCTTTCTGACCTTATAAATTACTGTAGATTTGTGTCTCACAAGCCTGCTCAGTCGAGTTCTGGATCAGTCTATTGTCACCGTGATAGCTTCTCATCCATTTCATCTTTTCCTCTATCATTCTACCCAAATCATCTATTTTGCGTTTTCGTGTTATTGTTATACTTTTGGTGATCTGGACACTGGCTTATCTTTTCTGAATGAGTAGCAGATGTCAGGTGACTCATCAGAACCCTCTTTATGACTTTCCTTCGCTGCTCATGATAATTTCAGGTCCTTGACCTAGATGTTGCTTACCACTTCTGTTTCAAATGAGTCATATGACTTCAGGCAGTGGATCAGGATTACTGCTTTCTCTGCTCTGACCGGTTCTGGGTGTCCTCTCTCAGATCTCATGACTGTATAGAAGCTGTGTTGCTAGACAGACCCCTCCCGATGAGATGAATGGGAGTTCTATTTTTGTGAATTGAATGTTATGATAATTATTGTGTTAAATATTTTAAAACAATTCACAGGCATCCTGTGTAAAGACTTTAAGTACATTTTAGACACATGACTCAATTTTGTGTGTTATATGTGACTTGGGAAAGTCAGAAACAAATGAATATATGTCTTCTTTTTGAATTCTTTATAGATTTTTTTAACACTGGATGGGAAATACCAAGAGAAATGTACTTACATTCTGCCCATAATATGTCAATGAACTTCTTTGGGCCATATCATTTTCCACATCCGGCTCCAAGCATAGGGTCGTAATTATGTTGTTTCTAGGAGCTTGATCAATCTAGCATCACCTTCATAGTCACATCTAATAACTGTGTGAATTAGTGAATAAAATTATGTATTGACCTCCTTTAAGACACAAGGAGAAATCTATTAAGCATGGGCTCACTTCTCTAATCTCTCTGGGATTTTGACCCTGAAGTCCTGGCTACTGTGGCCGCCTCAAACATCAATTTTATTTCTCTAACACTTTAGAATTGCCACAAACCCTGTTGAGTTGAGTTCATTACTTCTTCTTCTTCCTCTTGTTTTCTTTTTCTTTTTTTATTCCCCCAACAGTTTTTATTGGCCCATAAATCACATATCATACAATTTAATCATTCAGTCATATCGAGAAGAATGGTACAATTATTACAACATCAATTTTAGAACCCCTCCTCCATGGTTAAGTCATATATATATATATATATATATATATATATATATATATATATAATTTTATTGGGGGCTCTTACAGCTCTCATAACAATCCATACATCAATAGTATCAGCATATTTGTACACATGTTGTCATTATTTTCTAAATATTCACTTTCTATTTGAGCTCTTGTTATCAGCTTTTCTTTTTCCCCTTCCTTTCCCCGACAACCTTGTGACCCCTTGATAAATGGAATATTATTATTATTTTTATATCTGACACCAACCACTGTCTTCCCCCCATGGTGGGTTCATACTTCTTAGCAGGGATCCTACATCTCTTTTTCTTTCTATTTCCCTATTCTATTTTTGTATGACACAGAAATGTTCTGATGGGATAGAAATATGGACAGAATGTCAGATCACTTCTGTATAGTTTTTCAATTATGATTTGCCCACTCAAGTTATGGTGACTTTGCTAATTCCTTGATGTTTTTAAAGAGTTACTCCCTGACCCCATTGGGTTTCCTAGTTTTTTTTCAAGGGTGAGTGTGTTATCTGTTATACACCACTCAATTACATCTAGACATAGAGGTTATTCCATTGTCTTTTTCCCCTTTTTAAAAATCATTTTATTAGGGACTCATACAACTCTTATCACAATCCATACAACCATCAATTGTGTAAAGCACATTTGTACATTCATTGCCCTCATCATTCTCAAAACATTTGCTCTCCACCTAAGCCTCTGGCATCAGCTCCTCATTTTCCCCCTCCCTCCCCGCTCCCCCCTCCTTCATGAACCCTTGATAATTTATAAATTATTATTTTGTCATATCTTGCCCTGTCTGGTGTCTCCGTTCACCCACTTTTCTGTTGTCCATCCCCCAGGGAGGAGGTCACATGTAGATCCTTGTAATTGATTCCCCATTTCCAACCCACCCTCCCTCTACCTTCCCAGTATCACCACTCACACCACTGGTCCTGATGGGATCATCTTCCCTGGATTCCGTGTGCTTCCATTTCCTAACTGTACCAGTGACATCCTCTGATCTAGCCAGATTTGTAAGGTAGAATTGGGATCATGATAGTGGAGGAGGAGGAAGCATTTAGGAACTAGAGGAAAGTTGTATTTTTCATCATTGCTACATTGCACCCTGACTGGCTCATCTCTTCCCCCAGTGGCCGACAAATGGGCTTTGGCTCTCCACTCTGCACTCCCCCTCATTCACTATGATATGATTTTTTGTTCTGATCATGCCTGATACCTGAACCCTTTGACACCTCATGATCACACAGGCTGGTGTGTTCTTCCATGTGGGCTTTGTTGCTTCTGAGCTAGATGGTTGTTTGTTTACCTTCAAGCCTTTAAGACCCCAGATGCTATATCTTTTGATAGCTGGGCACCATCAGCTTTCTCTGCCACTTTTGCTTATGCACCATTTGTCTTTAGCAATCGTATCAGGTAGATGAGCACACAATGATATGATTTTTTTGTTCTTTGATGTCTGCTAACCGATTCCTTTGATACCTCGTGATCACACAGGCTGGTGTGCTTCTTCCATGTGGGCTTTGTTGCCATTTTATTTTTTATAAATGATTTGCTGACGATATGTGGTAGAGTGCAAAGTGCTCTCTATATCCATTGATTTATTAAGCAAACATTTAATGAGTGCGTACTAAGTGCTGGATACTCCTTAAGCGCATAGTCTACCTTAGTCGATAAAACTAGTAAAATAGCTGTCATGAACATCTCACAATCTAGTAAATAAGATAAAACTTGTGCAGATGAGAAAACAAAGACACATAGAAGTTTGTCACCTTACCCAGTGTATATAGTGATGTGGCAAGCACTCCCCATTTCTATCTTAAATTGTACATTCTAGCATGTAAAGAATATTTATACTTGTTGTCCGTTCCAAGTGATAGCACCTGAACATTTACATTTTTAGATTTTGAGAACTGGCCTTTATAAAGGATTTTGTAGACAAGTCTCTGTTCTTTTATTTCAATTCCTTAATTTTTAATAAATTAATATTTTACTGGGAATTAGGTGAGGTAAGTCCGTTCTTAATGTCAACCTTAAATTATTCCCTTTTAATGAGCAAAATTTGTTCCAAGGGATTTGGCCTTAGTTTGCAGTAACTGTTTTCACTGCTTTTTATATACCTGCATCACCTCATTTTGATTACTCCTGTTTACCCTGATTGGAAGCTCTAACCATAGCTCCCAGTTACCACTGATGGGTGGCAGAAATGCACTTTCATAATTGCCTGTTTTACTCTCAATGTAGTCCCAGTACATCATTTTATTATTTTTTTTCTTTCTTTACATTCCAACTCTAACTACTGCAATTGTAAGTAAGAAGCTCAATTCTGTGCAGCCTTCTCACCATTATGACTGAATAGCATTAGCTCATATTCAAATTTCTCTGTTGCTCACTCAGTGTAAGCAGAAGTCAAATTATTTGTATTTAAGCTCCTTCTGGCTCCCAAGACACACACAGTAAATTGTTTTTTAATTTGGCATTTGTTTTCACTTGACTTATTTTTAAAGTATTCTTCATCCTCCCCCCCCCCTTTTCATTTATTCATTTATAACTCTATTAGCTTGGAAACACCATGCATTCTGTAAGCAGGGCTTTGAACACATTTCATCTATCAGGATTAATTTTGCTGAATGCACTACCAAATAAATACATTAAAAATAAGTGTAACACTTCATTAATCAGAATGTTGACTTCAGCAGATGTGAAAGGCTTCCCCCACCTTTAAAATCCTCTTCCTTTGCTTATGAGTGCTTGTTGGTTTGAATAAAATATTTTAAAAATGATGTAAAAATGCTGTCATTCTATTAGAATATGGATGCAGAATTTGAAAGTGCAATCCATTGTAATTAATGCTAATTAATTATTATATGGCCAAATGAGCAACAAATGCACATGCAAAATCTGAAAGCTAATTATGTGAAAATTGGCTAATCAATTGTGCATTCAAATGCACATTTGTTGTAACAGACAGACACTTTGCACTTTTACAAGGGATCAGTCTATTTTAAAAAGCTGCCAAAGTAAAAAAAGATACATACATTTCAGCTCTTTTGGGAAAGGAGATATATTAAAATCAAATGGATCTGGTTCTTTAAAAGAAAATCAAACCTTTTTTCTTAATAAATAGTCTTCAAAAGGAAAAAAAATAGGACAAATACTTATTTACAAGGACAAAAGGCAATCAGTCAAGATTATGTACTTCATGGGAGGCATTCAACCTGAACATAACTAAACGGAAATCTTCACCGTGTTAAGTGCTCTGCCATCTGCAAAGAGTCCTCCCCAAGGCCAATACCCAGCAAAGAGTCCTCCCCAAGGCCAATACCCAGCTGCAATTGCTCTCTTCGGAAACACATCTAGAATCATGGAAAGAGGAACTAATCCCCAGCCTGCTACGAGGTCTCAAGCAAGCTCGGTTCATCTTCGTATTTCACAGACTGAATAAGTCAAACAAAGCGGGGAGCCTCAGAGTCCGCCAGAGTGGCAGCAACAGGAGAATCCTAGCAAACGATGGGAAAGTCATGGAAAGCACGTCTGCTCAAAGGGAACCCGAGCGCCAAGGATTCATTCTTTCCCTCTTCAACAGGGAGTCACACCTCCCCGAGGCAGAGAGATTGCTTTATTGAGCCTTACATATTAGAAATCAGATGTCGTTGTTTATTCAAGGTGATTTCTGGAACCGGATGTGGGAAAAACAGGAACAAGTTGCTGAGGTGGGAGATGGTGGGTGTTGTCATGAAAGAGCAAAAGAGTAAAGAAGCAAAAATGAATACTTTATCGGAAAAGTAAAATAGTCATAAAGAAACAACCGAAATACAATAAGGGTGTCGGATTAGATTTGATTGTGAAAGATGGGACAATACTCAGAAGGAATATGGAACCCTAGTGGAATAGTGGTTACATATTGGGCTGTTAACCACAAGGCCAGCAGTTCAAAACGAGCAGCCACTCTTTGGAGAAAGACGAGGCTTTCTTCTCCCATAAAGAGTTAGTCTCAGAAACCCACAGGGGCAATTTTCTCTGTCCTGTAAGGTTGATATTAGTTGGAATCAACTCGATGGCCATGAATTTGATAAGGAATGAGATATTTAGTTCTTAAGTAAACATAAATTTATTAAACATATACCATGCTCAAGACACTAAGCTAGATGATATGAGACATAATTGCTGATCCCAAGAGAGGGAAACATAAAAAGAACAAAAGGGTGGTTAATGGAATAACAAAAGGGTTGTTAACAAGAGTTGATTATGTTAATTTTGATACATAGGTAGGATAGGATGAGGTCAACAGCATCAGGTAATCCCAAACTTGGAAGCAAAGGACACAATTCTTTTTTAATTTTAAAATCATTTTATTGGGTGCTCTTACAGCTGTTATCACAATCCATCCATCCATCCATTGTGTCAAGCACATTTGTACAAATGTTGCCATCATTATTTTCTAAACATTTTCTTTCTACTTGATAATTTATAAATTTTTTTCATATCTTACACTGACCGCTGTCTCCCTTCACCCACTTTTCAGTTGTCTGTCCCCCGTGGAAGGGATTATATGTAGATCATTGTGCTTGATTCCTCCTTTCTCCCCCATCTACCCCTTCCCCTCCTGGTATTGCAACTGTCATTATTGGTCCTGAGGGATTTATCTGTCCTGGATTCCCTGTGTTTCCAGCTCTTATCTGTACCAGTGTACATGCTCTGGTCTAGCTGGATTTTCTAAGGTAGAATTTGGGTCATGATAGTGAGGGCGAGGGAATGAGGAAGCATTAAGGAACTGGCTAGAGGAAAGTTGTATGTTTCATCGGGGACATACTGCACCCTGACTGGCTTGCCTCTTTCTTGTGACCCTTCTGTAAGGGATGTCTAATTGTCTAAAGATGCGCTTTGGGTCTCTACCCTGCACTTCCCCTCATTCACATTGATATTTTTTGTTCTGAGTCTTTGATGCCTGATACCTGATCCCATCGACACCTCATGATCACATAGGCTGGTGTGCTTCTGCCATGTTGCTTCTGCTTTGTTGCACCTGCTTCTGCTTTGTTGCATCTCAGCTAGATGGACACTTGCTTATCTGCAAGCCTTTAAGACCCCAGATGCTATATCTTTTGACAGTCGGGCACCATCAGCTTTCTTTACATTTGTTTATGCACTCATTTTGTCTTCAGCTGTGGTATCCTGAAGGTGAATATCACAGAATGCCGGGTTAGTAGAACAATGAGTTCTTTTGTTGAGGCAGTACTTGAGTAGAGGCCCAATGTCAGTCTGTTGCCTTAATGATTAACATATAAATATATGTGCATAGATCTATTTCCCTATCATTATATAGAAATCTATTTATATATGTAGAGGCTTGCATTTAGACCTGTATAAATAGGACACATTTTCTTATCTAGACAGATGAAGGGAGAGTAGACATTCTAGATAGAAAAGAAGAAAGGCTAGATACTAAGGATAGATTTTGAGTTAGGGCACATATTCAATACTCATGGAAGCAGCAATCATGAAATCAATTGATATTTGACATAGCTGCTGTGCAAGACCTTAAAATGTTGAAAAGCAAGAGTGTCATTTGGAGGACCCCAGCCACGATATTTTCAATTGCTTCATATTCATATGAAAGTTGGACAATGAATAAAGAAGGCCTAAGAAGAATTGATGCACTTGAAATATGATGTTGGTAAAGGATATTGGAAGTACCATAGATTGCCAGGAGAACACATAGATCATTTCTGAAACGTACAATCAGAATGCTCTTTAGACGCAAGTGTGGCAAGACTTCATCTCACGCACTTTGGGCATAAACCCCTCAAAAGGGACATCATTTCTAGTAATTTAGAGGGCTAGCAAAAAAAAAAAAAAGAGGGATTCCTTTGTGATAGTTAGTTTTCTTTCCTTTCTTTGGAAAAAAGAAAGCTTTATTGGCATATAATTCACCAACTATACATTTCAGTGGTTCCATCACACCAAGAAGAGTTGTACATTCACAAGCACGGGTTTAAAGCATTTTCTTTCTTGTACTCACCATTAGCAGCTTCCCATTTCCCCCAACCTCCCTGCCGTGCCCCCAAGGACCATTAATCCAGTTACTGTTTCTATAGGTTTGCCTGTCCTGGATTTCATCTACAGAAAAGCAATAAGCCAGATAACAATAAGAACAACAACGGCTAAACACAATAACAAAGCAAGACAGATAGAACCTTAAATAAAAAGCAGAAAGTATTAAAAGCTAGACAACGTTTAAAGTGTATCACAAAGGAGATCAAATGAAAGGATTAATTTTAACCTAACTGCATTTGCAGTAATCTCCTTTTCAATGCCTTCTGCATGATAGCAAGGCCATTCATATCCCTGGTCCATAGTCAGAGGGGATTCACCAAGAGCTTAATTCATGTGTATTTCCCATTCATTTTTTTAAAAACTGAAACAAATTTAAAATGAGTAAGAAGGATGTGACCTCTTCCATGGGAGAGGGACAGCAGAGAAGGGGGGGAGGGAGACTCCGGATAGGGCAAGATATGACAAAATAACGATGTATAAATTACCAAGGGCACATGAGGGAGGGGGGGAAAAGGGAGGGAGGGGAAAAAAAGAGGACCTGAAGCAAAGGGCTTAAGTGGAGAGCAAATGCCTTGAGAATGATTGGGGCAGGGAATGTATGGATGTGCTTTATACAATTGATGTATGTATATGTATGGATTGTGATAAGAGTTGTATGAGCCCCAATAAATTGTTAAAAAAAAAAGAAAGAAAGAAGAGGGTGTTCTAAAGTTCATTGTGGTGACGATTACACAACTTTTCTTAATATAATAAAACTATTGAGCTGCGTGCCAATAAAAAAAATGAGTAAGAAGGGAGATCAAATGTGTTACTCTAACTATGTATGCCATGATCAACTTACAGTGCTCTCTGTCTGATAACAAGACCATTCACCTCTTTCGACTCTGATCAGGAGGGATTCACTGAAGCCATAATCCATGTGTGGACAGTGAAAATGGATGTGAGGCTTCCACTGTCATCCATAGCCTTCTGCCCATTTAAGCTCTAATTCTGTTCCCTTCTTTGGAGTTGGATTTTATTATTTACAATACTTGGATCAAACAGGATGGTGTGCTTCTTCCACGTTGGCTTAGTTGACACCTCACTTAGAAGGCTGCTTGCTTTAAGATGAGCCTTTAAGACCCCAGACACTGTTCCTTCTGTGAACTAGCCACCATCTAGTTTCTTCATCACACTTTCCTATAGCACCCATATTTTCAGTGATATTGCCATGAGGGTAAACATCAAGCAGGGGGCCATGTCATAGAATTAATTGTTCTTACATTGGGTCTAGATAAGTGTAAGCCCCAAATAAATTTACACAGCTATGATTTCTATATGCCTCTGGTTCATTTTAGAGATACTGTTGCCATTTTATGTTAGGGAACATTATCAATCATCCCCTAGGGCCTGGGAGCATCACATCCAGTACCATCATGTGAATGCTGACTCATAGTGACCCTGTAGAACAGGGTAAAACTACCCCTGTGAGTTTCTGAGAGTGTAAATCTTTACAGGCATAGAATTGCTGACCTTTCAGTTAGCAGTCCAATGTTTAACAACTACACATTGATAATGTCATTAGTTAGGCTAATGGTAGAGTATTTAAAACACTGTTGAGAAAAAAAATGATATGAGTGTAGGCCCGCTATGAACTGCCGTACATGAATCACTGACTTGTACAGAGAAAACAAGTGATCGGACACTATCTTTTTAAATCATTCTATCAGGGGCACATTCAACTCTTATCACAATCCATATTTACATCAATTGTGTAAAACACATTTGTACATTCATTACCTTCATCATTCTCAAAATATTTGCTTGCCACATAAGCCCCTGGCATCGGCTCCTCATTCCCCCCGCCCCTTCATGAACCCTTAATAATTTATAAATATTATTTTGTCATATCTTACACTGTCCAAAATCTCCCTTCACCCACTTTTCTGTTGTCTGTCCCTCAGGGAGGAGGTTATATGTAAATCCTTGTAATCCTTTCCCCCTCTCGACCCCACCCTCCCTCCACCCTCCAGGCATCACCACATTCACCACTGGTCCTGAAGGAGTCATCTGTCCTGGATTCCCTGTGTTTCCAGTTCCTATCTGTACCAGTGTACATCCTCTGGTCTAGCCAGATTTGTAAGGTAGAATTGAGATCATGATAGTGGGGGTGGAGGAAGCATTCCAGAACTAGAGGAAAGTTGTGTCTTTCATCATTGCTACACTGCATCCTGACTGGCTCCTCCCCACCCCATCACCCTTCCATAAGGGGATGGACTAGACACTATTTACACAATAGGGGTTGGTGATAGAGCAAAATTGTCAATAATCATTCCCATAGCAGAACCATGCTTCCAGATTAGTATGTCATAGGAAGGGGTTAGTATGTGATAGATCTTGTGTCAAAGTGGCTGGGACATGATTATCAGTGTTCAGCAGTTAAGACCTAGTAATCCACCATGATGTGACCCAACACAATGCAATCAACTCCGTCATAGGATCTGCTGGAGTAGACAAGCAGTTGAGGCACTAAGGTGAAATTCAACCCTCCTGATGTAATGGAAAAAAAAAAGTTTCCTCGGGGATGTGACCTAATACCTATGTGAGTGGATGTTGTAGGAAAACTTGTTTGCTTTTTGCTAGGTCTGTATCTTGCACTTGGCTCACTGATCTCCAAATCTTCAGAGTTGAGCCAGAATGCCTGCCATATTGCCTGGGGAATCGGGGAGCCATCAGTGGCCTGCCATCTGACCTGCAGAACTTTGATTCATTTGCTTCTTTCTCCAATCACAAGCCTGATCTGTTAACCTTAGATTCATCTGTCTCTGCAGCCACCAGCATGTATTCTTCCTTCTGATCTTGGGTCCATCATCCCCCAAAGCTATGAGAGTCAGGAGAAGCCAGTAGCTTGACATCTTCCCTGTGGACTTAGAACCTTCTTGGACTCAGATTAAACTTGCTTGCTTTTAAAATTGTCTGAGCCATTTTCTTTTCTTTTAAAATCATTTTATTGGGGGGCTCTTACAAATGTAACAATCCATCATCCAATTGTATTAAGCACGCTCGTACATATGTTGCCATCAACATTTCCAAAACATTTTCTTTCTACTTGAGCCCTTGGTATCAGCTCCTCATTTCCCCCCTCCCTTTCCCACACTTCCAGCCTTGTGAATCCTAGATCAATTATATTTTATTATTGTTATTTCATGTCTTATACTTTCTGTGTGAGCCATTTTATTGATACAAAATTTTCTCTATGTAGACATAAATAAGTGTCACTGGCTTTGTGTCACTCGAGAACCCAGACTAACACAACCCTCAGGAGATGGACTGACATAGTAGTGTCAACAAGGGGACCCAGATAGAAGTAAGGTGCACCTATCTTGGAAGAAATACAACCAGAATGCTCCTTAGAAGTGAGGATCACAAGACTGTATCTCATGGTCTTTGTACATTTATCAGGAGAGACTAGTCCTTGGAAAAGGATATCATGCTTGGTGAAGTAGAATGGAAACAAAAAAGAACGGACGCTTAGGAGATGGATTGGCACAGCGGCTGCAACACTGAGCTGAAAACATTGTGAGGCCGGCGCAGGACCAGGGGGTATTTTGTTCTGTGGTCCTTAGGGTCACTGTGAGTCAGAACTGGCTCAACAACCACTAACAATAGCAACTGTGACTGGGTGAATCACTCCGCTGACTGGTCATGGACTTGTACAATGCACGATGGTATAGTTAGGACCAAAAGGTATGTAGTAGAGGCCTGTGGATGAATGGATGAGAATGAGCATGAATTATAAAGACCTTTAGATTGCGTATTAGCACTAGGGTCAGATCACCAAATAACCGTGGGCTTACGTGTGTTTTCTTTTTTTTTTTTCTTATTTTCTTATGAAATGTAGGGAGCATTTTCACATAAAAATTCTGCTTCTAAAAACAAACAAACAAATTTTGCTTCTACATGTGGTTGCCAGATGATTCTCTCCCACCCCACACCTTCCTATAGAGCAGTGGTCCTCAACCTGCCTAATGCCATGACCCTTTAATACAGTTCCTCACATTGTGGTGACCCTCCCAACCATAAATTTTTTTTCATAAAATTATTTTCATTGCTACATCATAACCGTAATTTTGCTACTGCTGTAATCAGTGACCCCTGTGAAAGGGTCATTCAACCCCCAAAGGGGTTGTGACCCACAGGTTGAGAACAGCTGCTATAGAACCCTAGCCCCCCCCCCTTTTCTTAATTTTCCTATTTCAGATAGGAATAGCAATCTTATGGAATAAATAAATCTGTGCAATTTATAAATTATCAAGTGTTCATGGGGGGCAGGAAGAGAGGGGGAAAATGAGGAGCTGATATTAGGGCTTATGTGGAAAGCAAATGTTTTGAGAATAATGACAGTAACGAATATGCTTTATACAATTGACGCATGTATGGATTGTGATAAGACTTGTAAGAGCTCCCAATAAAATGATAAAAAAAGAAAAATAGTTTAAAAAACATTTTAGTACCATGTTGATTGGGTAATCTACCACTGAATAGCATCAGAGACAGCCACCACTGAAGAGGTACTTGATCAAGCACCACCAGGCATTCAACGCCCTTTTGGCCATTGGTTTTAGATAGTTTGCTGTTCCCTTGTCCCTAGGTTTGCTGACAACCCTCTTCCTTTCCCCGGCCCCGCATCTCCCGTGGCCCGCCCCCCAACCCCAACTGTCGGGCTCATTGTTTTCTCCTCCAGATTGTTGATCCTGCCTACCTTATCTAGGTAGACACTGAAGAGGTATGACAGAACTAAACAGACCAAATGACTCACCTGATTGATGTCAACAAATTTTGTCATCAGCACCTACTTGAGTAAGTGGGTATGGTGACAGTAGTGATGGTAATGCAGAAGGCCTTCCACATGGATTCCCACATAGATTAATCTTAAGACAACCACTGGCAAATGCCCCAACTGTTAGGAACCAAGACGCCGAGCAACCAATAGGGTACCCATTCCTTGAGAAGAATTATTGATGACTCCCTCACCACTCTGGAGAAGAACCGAGATCTACTCTGACGGGCATAGATTGGCCATGACTTGACTTCTTGCCTGCAGTCCCTCAGCCAGCATCACTATTTGAGAAATGCAGAATGTTTAATGCACAGGAATGAAATTCCTTGTCATATTTTATCTGGCTAAGGAAACTCACTTTATAAGAGATGTGGAAGTGGGCCGTAAACCATGGATTCACTGGTTTGTTACACAGTACACCCCTATAAAACTACTAGCTTGAAAGAACAAAGGAATAACCTGCTGAAGATGTATCTCAAATGCTGGATTTGAGATGGTCCCTTTACACTGATGGGGCACAATCCTGCTGTCTAGAACACGTATTTTGAAACAAAAATCTTCATATGGTGCCGTGTCCCTAATAAAACGAATAAGTCCTTAAAGTAAACGTTAGAATCACTTACTATCATTCCCTAAGACCTACTGGATGAATTTACGCTCCCTGCAATGTCTTCATTGGTGTTCTTTATTTTACTTCTCTGAGTACTAATATTGCAATGGCGACACAGAACTCACAGACAAAATTCACAATTAAAGGGTTTATTTTTATTTATTTATTTTATTATGAATCATTTTATTGGGGGCTCGTACAACACTTACCACAATCCATACATTCATCCATTGTGTCAAGCACAGTTATACGTATGTTGCCATAATTTTAAAAGCATTTTCTTTCTACTTTACCCTTGATTTCAGCTCCTCATTTATCCACTCCCTCCCCCTTCCTTTCTCCCTTGTGAACCCTTGATAATTTATAAATGCTTATTTTTTTATGTCTTCAAATGTCCGATATCTCCTTTTATCCCCTTGTCTGTTGTCCATGCCCCTGGGAGGGGGTTATAGATAGGTCATTGTGATTGGTTCTACCTTACTCCCCCTACCTTCCCCTTACCCTCCTGGTGTGGCTACTCTAAATATTGATCCTGAGGAGTTTATCTGTCCTGTATTTCCAGCTCTTATATGTACCCATGTACATGGTCTGGTATAGCAAGATTTTTAAGGTAGAATTAGGGTCATGATAGTGGGGCAAGGAAGCATTAAAGAAACTTAGCAAAGCTTTATGTTTCATTGGTGCTATACTGTATCCTGAGTAACCTGTCTTCTCCCCATGACCCTTCTGTAAAGGGTTGGCCAATTGCCTACATATTGGGTTTGGGCTTCCATGCTGCACCCCCCCTCACCTCATTCACATTATGATTTTTTGCTCTGAGTCTTATCTGTGTACATATATTTATAGGTTTAGTATTAAGGAAGCAGATGGACATTGGGCCTCAACTCTCAAGTACTCCCTCAATACAAGAACATTTTGTTCTAATAATCCAGCACTCTGAGATGCTCACCTGCCAGACACGATCACTGAAGACAAAGTGGATACATGAGCAAATGTGGTGAAGAAAGCTGATGTCAAAATACATAGTGTCTGGGGTCTTAAAGGCTTGAAGATAAACAGACAACCATCTAGCTGAGAAACAACAAAGCCCACATGGATGAAGCACACCAGCCCATGTGATCATAAGGTGTCGATGGGATCAGATATTGGGCATCAAAGACACAGATTAAAGGGTTTATTAAAAAAGTTAACATGTTGTAATGCCATTGAGAAAATGCTGAGGTTTGAGTTCTATCAAGTCTGCTGATCTATGCCCAAAGGGCATACTACTGTGCTCAAAGCCTCAACCCCAAAGCATTCAGTTGAAGCTCCCTGGGTGTGCAGGCCCAGCTCCCTGAAGAACGTGCCCAGAGGCACACTTCTCCAGTAAGCTTCAGCCCAAAGGTTGTCAGGTCTACTTCTGTGGGTCAGTAAATCCAGCTTCCCAAATTAAGTGCCCAGAGGCACCCCATTTCACAATCCACACTCCCGTACAGAAGCCCTCAGCTTTACTTGCTTCGTGGCTTAGGAAATTGGTCACTGTCTTCCCTGCTCTGCTCCTGGTTCTGCTGCAGCTCCTCTGGTGTTTTAGCTGCCTTCTGGATCCAGGAAGTTCACTGTGGAGGGATCTATGGTCCAGAAGACATGCTCCACTCCTGACTCTTTGTGGTAATGAGATCACTCCCCTTGCTTTTCAGAGGGGTCATTTTGTCTGTAGCAGGACGGCACTCCAGGGAAACTTGTTCCCAATTACTGACAGATTAATTCTATCAGTAGCTTCCCCCTTCTTACCAGACCCATGCTGGGAAAGGGCATTTGGTGGGAGTTAGATTTGACTAGAAAAGCTGCATCAAATAATCCCTAAACTTCCTATTGTTTTACCCTTGGGAAATAAGCAATTAGAGAGAAGGAGGCCTGAGAATTGATACAAGATGTATAGGTGGATCAGGGCAGAGCAAGGCCATGACTGTTTCTGTCCTGCGATGGCAATACCACAGTGTAATTGAAGAGCAATCCAATTTGGGGACTTTTGTCCACTCTTTTCTCATCTCCAGGCACTAAGTATATCTTTTGTGGGATGTCCAACTGCTGTGGGCTAGAATGACTGGCCTGTGAGGAGGGGAGACTAACCTCCCTGTTCTCTGTTGACTTGTATTTTTATTTTGCTCTGTTGTGCGCTGTCTAGAAGATTCTGACTCACAGGTAGGGCAGCATAGAATTAACTACATTATAGAGTTTCCAGGATGTAACTTATACAGGAGCAGCTTGCTATATCTTTTCTCTAGAGGATCCCTTGATGGGTTCAAACCACCAACAGTTTTGTTAGACGTGTTGTGTTTAAGCATGGTGTCAACCCAGCCCTGCCTATAGAAACTGACAGGAGCATGCCCCAACCAACACCCCTCTATAAGTGATGTGGTAAGACAGAAATAAAACTTTTAGCCCAGTGCTCGGCAGTAATGAAGAGTTCAAAAAATTGTTATTATTATTATATGGCTATTAAAGACAAAAAGGAGGAAAAATCATGAACTGCCTTGCAGAAACAGGCAGGCTAGGTACATTATACATGTAAATTAGACAGGTAACCGATTTATATCAGACATCATACAATCAAATCATTGATAACACATTTCACATTTAAATTGTTCATGATTGTAATTTATTATGTCATGAGTTGACTTAACTAAAAAAGTTTACATGATAGTTATACACCTATAATAAGTTGAATTCATGTGGTATACATACTCATATTCATAAAAATGAACACACACTAAAAAGCACAGTGGTGGTGGGGGTGTGGGTGTGCAAAGTACCTACTGAGATTGCATATGTATGACCAGACATCTCGTGGGACTTGGTTCTTGGGAGCCTTAGGATTATGGTGTCATGGGTTATTTTAGTTAATTGGCCAAGTAATATCTTCAGTGTTTCTGTTCTACCTCTGGTCTATTGCCTAGGATCTTAAAAGCTTGCAAATGGCCATTCAAGTTACAACAATTGATCTCTAATCACTTACAGTAAAAGAGAAATCAGGAGCAGTCAGCAATTGCCTCCATGAACATCTGCCTCTTGTACTTTGATACCAAAACTGCATGTTGCTCAGGTACCATTAGTGAACACACTGCTCAGGGACTCTTTTTTTTTTTAAACGTTTTATTAGGAGCTCACACAACTCTTATCACAGTCCATACATGTACATACATCAATTGTATAAAGCACATCTGTACATTCTTTGCCCTAATCATTTTCTTTTTTTTTCTCTTTTCTTTTTTTTTACATTTTATTAGGGACTCATACAACTCTTATCACAATCCCTACATATACATACATCAATTGTATAAAGCACATCCATACATTCCCCACCCCAATCATTCTCAAAGCATTTGCTCTCCACTTAAGCCCTTTGCATCAGGTCCTCTTTTTTTTCCCCCTTCCTCTCCGCTCCCCCCTCCCTCATGTGCCCTTTGTAATTTATACATCGTTATTTTGTCATATCTTGCTCTATCCGGAGTCTCCCCTCCCCCTCTTCTCTGCTGTCCCTCTCCCAGGGAGGAGGTCACGTGTGGATCCCTGTAATCAGTTCCCCCTTTCCAACCCACTCACCCTCCATTCTCCCAGCATCACCCCTCACACCCTTGGTCCTGAAGGTATCATCCACCCTGGATTCTCAGGGACTCTTATAGAATAATATTTATCAATATAGAACAGAATTTCAAATTCTCATGGACTTTAGATATTCTAGATCCACGAAGTCGGTATGAATCCATGAAACTATTGCCCAGAGATCATCTTTAAGTCTTAAATGGAAAGTATCCCCTTAAATCTTTTTAAGATCACATGGTAATTCAATTTAATTAGTAAAGAATTTCTACCTTGAGCTCTGTCCTCTTTTAAGATCTACCTATATGGCATCAGTAACTCAAAAATATTATATCAAAACCTAGGGAGCAGATCAGGTTAATGGGGAAGGAAGGACTTGGAAATGAAAGCTGACAGTGGTGCACATCTCAAGGAAAGGCATCAAGGTCGCCGAGGAATGTGTCCGGCAGGAGTTGGTAGAATCGGTAGATGCTCTCTTTTCATTTTCTCAACAACAGTTGCAGCCACAGTGGTCATGCTTCAGAGCTTGCAACAAAAATTAAGTGTAACTTTAAAATTTTTCCCCAAAGGAAAGTAGCCGACTGGAATAAGAATAGTACATATGAAAACATCAGGTTAAGGTTTTTTGCTTTTTTGTTTGTTTAACATAGAAGTCCAGCAAAAATGAAGGAAATTCTCAATGAAATGGATGGGCACTTTTACCACACCACAGGACTCAACCGTCCCCGTGACAATGAGGGTGGCATTTGCAGTCCCGTGAATTATTTAATATGACACATCTAGCCACAGCCTTTGTGACTCCTACCTAATCGCTTTTTTCCTTGATGTGTCTCCATAAGAGTTGGTGGGGAAAATACGGATAGGATTATGTGGTTTAGTTGTGAGTGATTATTAATCAGGTGAATTGTGATAGGCATCCTGCTGGTTATAAAATGAGCCATCTCAGAAGCAGGAAGGGGATGTTGTAAAGAGAGAAGGGCCAGGAGCAGAGTGTATTCTTTGTACCCTGAGATCCAGGAGATAACTGTGAAACCAGAGGGATGGTGGTGGCAGAACCAAGAGCAAAGCAGTGGACTTCCCAACTCACAGAACCAGCGAGGCAGAATGCCTTCATGCCGGAGGTTAGCTTGTGGAGGAGGGACCTCCAGGTCCTGAATTGGGGCTGCTAAATTTGCTGACCCATGGAGCTAGATTTGAATGTCTATGGGTTGAGGCTTATGGTGGAGTGGTGTACCTTTGTTGGTAGTGTAAAAGTAACACTGCTCGAGCAGAGGCCAGGTGAAGATACTGAGGACCCATGCACCTGCCTGTGCGCCCAGAAGAGAAGAGGCTCTTCCGAAGGAAAAAATTATGCTGGCCTCATCTAAATGGTATCGTGACAACGTCCCCAATAAACCTGTGGATCATGGATATTGTTTATGGATTCTGCCTGGCCATTGCAATGAATCCTGGAGCCCAGATGAAAAGCAGCAAGTGCCATGGGAGGCATGGTTCTAGGGGGGAGCCATATTTGACCTCAGCCTCATAGGAATAGGCCTTGGGCAATGCTGCTCAGGGTGATGCTCTGCCCTCTAAGTAGTTGCAGAAGGTCTTATAAGGCAAGCACATCCCTCACTTTATATCACAAACAACAACAACAAACCCAGAAAGGCCAAAGGAACTCGAATTCTTAAAGATAATATTGACAGTATGAAAGCTGATCAAAATGAATATGAGCTATTAATTTTTATCCCTTAAACATTCAGTAAATATTTACAAAATTCCCAAAGTGTGCCAGAGCTTGAGGGATGTGCCTGTGAGCCACACTGTCAACATTTCTGCCCTCCTAATGTTTAGGTTTAAATAAAAGTACGTCTATTAGCATAGCATAGCTGAACAAAAATAGGCTAAGCAACAAATATTATTTCATTTTGTATTTATTACTAAAATCCATAGATCACAATGGTACAGCTTAAAATTTTTTTATATATGCCTATGTCTTGGTAGAACCACCTTGATAATGTTTTAAACAGCTTTCATTTTCTTAGAAAGTTTCCTCAGGGATTTCTCCTTTCCCCCAAAAGAAAGCCACTCTGTTGATTTAATTATTATAGATGACTTTTGCTGGTTACTGAGCTTTCTTTTCTTTCGTTCTTTAAAAGAAATCATTTTATTGGGGTTCCTTACAGCTCTATCAACAATCCATATATCAATTATATCTGTATATATGTTGCCATCATCATTTTCTAAACATTTGCTTTCTATTTGAGCCCTTGGTATCACTACTCTTTTTTCACCACCTTCCCCCAACCTTGTGCCCCTTTGATAAATTACTAATATTTTCATATCTTACACTGACTGCTATCTCTCTTCCCCCTCATTTCTGTTGTTCATCCCCCTGGGCCCGAGAGGGCAGGTGGGGTGTGTGTGTCATGCTATGCATCGATCACTGTGATCTTGGCTTTCTTATAAAGGAAATCATATGGACTTTTTTGACCTTGACGTTAGGTCACTGGGACTCCCATCACAAAATATTACAAATAAACCACCTTCAAAGATACTAACTGATTTTATAATTCTGTTCAAGAGTGTAGTCTGAATTGATGCTGCTGTCAGTGCATGCTCTCTTTGGAAGGCTTCTCCATAGTCTATTTCTGAACCAGCTCATGCTCATAGGCTTAGGACTTCATCACATCTTTTCTTTTGGCGGGGACATGATATGTGTGTGAGGACACAATTCAGTTCATAACAGCACCCACATATTAAGCACAACCAAGCCACCTATCTATCTATCTATTTATTTATTTATTTTTTACGTTCCCAGGTTTAGGTACATTTTCATGCTTCCTAGCTGGTTCACATACTTTTGGAAAGAAATAAGAAAACCCATGTTATTAGGCAAAATGATTAAAAGAGAATTTTAAAGACTCTCAAAACATGGCAAGAGGCAACATCTTAACCGTGCATGCTGCGTTTGCATTGCCAAAGGAATGACTGAACGCAGAAGTGAGGACGGGTGATGATTTGATGCAAATGACGAACCATCACTCAGTGGTCAGTTTGTCCTGCTGTGAGTTACTGACGTGCTGGATGCTACACCACGGCATGTGCAGTGCCAGCACACGCAGCCGTGCTGGATAGGTTTCTGGGAAGCTTCCAGACAGAGGCCGACTGGGAAGCTCAAGGAGTTGGTGGTCTATTTATGAAAAACAGGTCAGAGAAAACCTCCCCTGGCAGCAGGACATTGTCGAACGTGGAAGAGGGGCTTGTACTAAAGTACGACCAAAGAAGAGCTTCTCTTTAAAATAGAGGCGTCCTTAATGACATGGATGGAATGAAGCTTTTGAGGCCATCACTTACTACTGCTGTATACTCAAAATGAGAATCGTTGCAAGCGCCCATTAGTAATCTGAGTGTGGAATACATGACACGTGAATCTAGGAAGATGGAAAGTCTTCAAAAGTAGGATGCATAAACGTCGATATGGCTATCCTAAGCACTGCTGATGAGGAACCACAGAGGCAGAGTGGTTACACACTGGGCTCAAACCACAAGGTCGGCAGTTGGAAACGACCAGCCGCTTTGTAGGACAAAGATGAGACTTTCTACTTCAGGAAAGAGTTAGTCTCTGAAACCTACAAGGGTAGCTCTACTGAGCTGATATTTCAAGTTGGACAATCACATTGCTTACTCTGCTGGAATGAACATTGAAATGCCGTCACGTTAATTGTCAGAAAGAACATTTCAAGATCGATCACAAAGTACAATGCTATCAGTGATCAGATAATATCCATTCAACTACCAAGAAGATAAAGGGATGGAAATGAAGCTGGAAATCACGAGGTAGAGTTTTGTAAGACCCAGCACTTCATTGCAAAAGGACTTCCTTTTTTCAGCAACTTAAATTGTAAGTACACACTTGGCAAAGGAGCCCCGAAGATGTAGATTACCTTGGAGCTGCTAACCATACGGTCAGCTGTCTCACCATGGCCATGGGGACAGACAAGGCTGTCTACTTCCATTAGGACCTATTGCTTCAGAAACTCACACAGATGCTTTTACTGGGGTTGCTGCCGGGTGGACTTGACTCAGTGGTTGTAAATTGAGTTAAGAATTTCTGCAAATCTCATGCTAATGGTCTCTCTCATCCAGCTGATGTGTTTTTGTCATGCATACAGATGTTTTCCTTAAATTATAGTTGAGATTCGGGGTCTCTTTTGTACCTTCCAAGGAGCCTAACAAATTGGCTGCAATTCTATTGTGATGGGAGGGGAGAACGGAAGGGACTGGGGGAAAAGCGGATGGTAGCAAATTCAGACTCCTTAATTTTGCTGTGAACATTTGAAATAAGTCTCATCTCTACTATTGTGACTTAGGGTGGTCAGATCTGCTCTTTGGGGAACTATTCAATAACCAATGGGTGGGGGGTATTTTATTTAATAAAAGTTATAATTTTAGGGTCTTAACACATAACTGAAAACGCTTCTGTTGACTTCATTCCAATCCATAGGAGTAGGGCAGCTCTATAAGGGTTTCTAAGACTAAATATTTATGGCAGCAGGCAGTCTCATCTTTTCCTGGTTTTGAACTGCTGATCTTGTGAGTAACCTGGTGCTTAACCCAGTGTACTAGTACGGCTTCTGTAGCAACCATGGAAACATAAAATAGTTCATGGAAAGGAATTAAGAAGGTAAAATCAACCTATCTAACAACTTGTTTGTATGTTATGGTATCTTATCATTGTTATTCTTTAATACGATTCAGACAATAATCTTTGCTCATTTTTTTGTGCAAAAATTTCAGCCTAATATATTAATTGCAGAACTGGAAAAATGTGTGTTCTACCTGAGCAAAATTTAAACTTCTCAAAAAAGAGTTAAGGTTATGTTTTAAATTGTGTTTTTATTTGAACCACTGTGCTGGTTTGGGAATTCATTGCAATCACATTGTAATCACAGACTCCTCAATGGCCGTGCCTGCATTTGAATGGGTATGGGTGTGCTTGAATCAGAGCAAAGTGATTTTCTTAAAAGGAAAAATAGCTAATTAAGCTGCTATCATTCCTCAATCATCTACAGAGAATAGCCAATAATTGATTTTGGAAGGGAGGGGAAATCTTACTTAAGCTGGCACTATTTTTTTTAATTGAATCTGTCTCCTGATGATTAACACAGAAGTTCCTCTAGCAATTATGGACTCTCTTATAAATGACTGTCTCATAATTTACAGATTGCCAGGAGCAGCTTCAACTCAAACATGTGTGTAATTCACTCTTCTGGCTCATTTTCATCACATCTCCCCCAGCTCATACTTTCTTGTACACGTGAAATGCTTCATGCTGAGCGTGTGCTCTCCTTAGCCAGCAAAATTGGTCTATCGGATGGATGCAGTGGCTCTCAACCTTCCTAAAGCCGCGACCCTTTCAGACAGTGCCTCATGTTGCTACTTCATAACTGTCATTTTGCTACTGTTTTGAATTGGGAGACCCCTGTGAAAGAAAGGGTCATTCGAACCCCAAAGGGGTCACAACCCACAGCTTGAGAACCACTGATATAGAGACTGCTCTAGCTGGTTCCCAACTATTCTGATAAAAAATGGGGGTCATCCTACTAAAGGAATTTTACAGGTCTGTTTCTTACAATTCATTTTTTCCCCAAACTTTAGGTGGAATATATTCTTTTTTTAAACATTTTATTAGGGGCTCATACAACTCTTATCACAATCCATACATATACATACATGAATTGTATAAAGCACACCCATACAGTCTTTGCCCTAATCATTTCCAAAGCATTTGCTCTCCACTTTAGCCCTTTGCATCAGGTCCTCTTTTTTTCCTTCCCCTGCCTCCCCCTCCCCTCTCCCTCATGAGCCCTTGATAATTTATAGATTGTTATTTTGTCATATCTTGCCCTATCCGGAATCTCCCTTCACCCCCTTCTCTGCCGTCTGTCTCCCATGGAGGAGGTTACATGTGTATCCTTGTAATCGGTTCCCTCTTTCCAACCCACTCACCCTCTACTCTCCCAGTATCGCCCCTCACACCCCTGGTCCTGAAGGTGTCATCTACCTTGGATTCCCTGTGCCTCCAGCTCCCATATGCACCAGTGTACAACCTCTGCCCTATCCAGTCCTGCAAGGTAGAATTCAGATCATGGGAGTTGGGGGCAGGAAGCATCCAGAATCTGGAGGAAAGCTGTGTTCTTCATCGGTACTACAGCCCTGATCATTTTCAAAGCATTTGCTCTCCATTTAAGCCCTTTGCATCAGGTCTTCTTTTTTTCCCCCCTCTCTCCCTGCTCCACCCTCCCTCATGAGCCCTTGATAATGTATAGATTATTATTTTGTCATTTCTTGCCCTATCTGGTGTCTCCCTTCACCCCCTTCCCTGTTGTCTGCCCCCCAGGGAGGAGGTCACATGTAGATCCTTGTAATCAGTCCCCCCTTTCCAACCCACTCACCCTCTATCCTCCCAGTATCGCCCCTCACACCCCTGGTCCTGAAGGTATCATCCACCCTGGATTCCCTGTGCCTCCAGCTCCTGTATACACACCAGTGTACAACCTCTGCTCTATCCAGACTTGCAAGATAGAATTCGGATCATGGTAGTTGGGGGGGGGGAGGAAGCACCCAGGATCTGGGGGAAAGCTGTATTCTTCATCAGTGCTTTATCGCATCCTGACTGGCCCATCTCCTTCCCTAGACCCCTCTGTGAGGGGATCTCCAGTGGCTGACAAATGGGCTTTGTGTTTCCACTCTGCACTTCCCCCTTCATTCACTATGGTAAAATTTTTTTTTTTATGATGCCTTATACTTGATCCCTTTGGCACCTCGTGATTGCACAGGCTGGTGTGCTTCTTCCATGTGGGCTTTGTTGCTTCTGAGCTAGCTGGCCACTTGTTCACCGTCAAGCCTTTAAGACCCCAGACACTATCTCTTTTGATAGCCGGGCACCATCAGCTTTCTTCGCCACATTTGCTTATGCACCCGTTTGTTCTCGGTGATCATATCATGGAGGTGTGCAGCCAATGATATGAATTTTTGTTCTTTGATAGCTGATAACTGATCCCTTCGGGACCACGTGATCACAGACTGGTGTGTTCTTCCATGTGGGCTTTGCTGCTTCTGAGCTAGATGGCCACTTGTTTATTGTCAAGGCTTTAAGACCCCAGGCGCTATCTCTTTTGATAGCCAGGCACCATCAGCTTTCTTCACCACATTTACTTGTTCAGCCGCTTTGGCTTCAGCAGTTGTGTCGGGAGGGTGAGCATCATTGAATGCCAATTTAATCGAAGAAAGTATTTATGCATTGAGGGAGTGCTTGATTAGAGGCCCAAGGTCCTAAACGTATAAATATAGACACATAGATCTATTTCCCCATCCTCATATAAATATTTGCATGTACATGTCTTTGTCTAGACCTCTATACATGCCCTTTGCATCCTAGCTCTTTCCTCTAATTCTCTTGACTTTCCTCCTGCCCCACTAGCATGCTCCATCCCCACCTGGGTTACAGCTATATCTCTTCTTTATGTAACCTTACCCTTGATCATTCCATACCAGGCCTGCCACTCCCCCCTCAGCACCAATTTGGATGCCATATTGTTCCCTTGTCCCTGGGTTTCTTAAAACCACTTCCTTACCCCTCCCCCACCTACCCCTATCCCAAGCCCCCCCGGAACTGTAGGTCCCGTTGTTTTTCCTCCAGATAATTCATCCAGCCTGTCTTATTTAGATAGACCTGTGGAGATAATAACACGCACAAAAGCAAGACAGAGGAAACCAAAGCAACGGTATACAACCAGACAACAAAACAGCAACAACAAACCACTAACAAAGAACAAAACAAAACACATAAAGAAAGAAAAGCTTGTAGTTAGTTCAAGGATCGTTTGTTGACCTTTAGGAGTGTTTTCCAGTCCAGTCTGTTGGGGCACCACGCCCTGGCCCAAAGTCCACTTTCAGCATTCCCTGGGGACCTTGCCGCTCCATTCCCTTGCTGTTCCACTGCACTCCCCCAGTGATTTGCCTCGGTGTGGTGGGATCAGGTCAGGTGCAATTCACACACTGTGTCTCAGGTGCTGTCCCCATGTAGCATATTGGTCCTTGAGGGGCATCATGTCTCATAGTGGGGCCAGCCAAGTTTTCCTCTCTGTGGACTGGCTGCTCTAATCAGGAACATCATCCTCACGGCCTTGCGGGCCAGACTGTGCTCCACTCTCTCCTCCTCCCCCTTCATCTGCTCCCGTGTGCTCTGATCAGATATGTCCCTCTCCCGGAGCTGCAGAATAAATGCTGTCCTTTGAAACAAATTCTTCTAGGGGCAGGAATCCACTTAATTTTTGGTGCTGGGGCCAGCCTCCCAGACCTCTCCACAGGTTCCCTGCTCCACACCGGGATGTTGCATTCACACCTTGTGGCATTGGGTTGAAGTCTTACAATTCATTTTTAAGAAATGATTTTAAGCTCCAACCCTACTACCATTTTTAGTTCTTGTTTTTCTTTTTAAAAAGTTCATATTATGGGAAAACTACTTAGTTAATTTGAATTTTACTTCCTTTTTCTTTACATTTTACTTCCTCTAATAGAGACGCTGTGGAACCCTGGTAGCATGGTAGCACTGTTTAGTAAGCTAATAGCAAGTTTGGTGGTTCAAACCTACCAGCCATTCCTCAGGATAAAGTTGAGGTTTTTTGCTTCTGTAATAGCCTCAGGAGCCATATATAGGATCAATATGAGTCAGAGTTGACTCAATGGCAGAGTTTTCCTGTTTCTTTAGTTGAGATGCTAATGAACTGAAACATGTCCAAAATATGAGTATTAGGAATTAAAAGGACACAAACAAACAAACAAACAAAAACATAGAGACCTACCAAGGGCTCAAGTAGAAAGACAATGTTTTGAGAATGATGAGGGCAACAAAGGTACAAATGTGCTTGACACAATGGATGTATGTGTGGATTGTGATAATAGTGTACAAGTCCCAAATAAAATGATTAAAAACAAAAAACAAAACACACACACAAAAAACCATAGAGACAATATCAACTAAAAAATACACACCAAAACAAAAACCATTTTCCTAAACACTTGAACATAGAAGCATATTAAAACTTCCCAAACCCATAAAAAGATATAATTTAGTTCTATTATATCTCATACTTATTTGTGATAAAATTTAGATAATTATTAAATGAACCTATTTCATTTCTACTTGTACATGGTAATGGTAGGAGCAAGAAAAAAAACCTCATAGTCTTATTAATAAGCACTGTTCCAAGATGATAGTGGATCATTCACTTTTCAAAAAAGGTGATTTTTTTTTAAAATCTAGGGAGCCCCACAGAAAATCCCTTGGATAGATATTATGAGGTGGGGGAGCAAAAGTGGGCATTATTTTGTTTTGTGAAATATAAGGTCTCCATGAGGCCGAGGTGACAGCAGCATCTGACAGTGAAATCAGGGAGTAAGAGGATAATACATAGTTAAACATTCATATTGCCACTACGCTGCATCTGCCCATGGCAATGCACAGTACTCCTCCTTTGACAAAACCGCCTGGTCCTTGACTGTCTACTCAGAAAAGTAGTAATGGGCCTGGCCCTTGACTATCTACTCAGAGAAGTAGTAATGTGTGTTACCCCCACATCCCCCCTGCCCCGATTAGATGTAACCAATGATTATACTGGCAGTATGTACCTGACCTAATCAACTAATCAATAACTTATCAGATAATTTATAATGTAGCCTGACAGGTAAATATGAATTATGCTAAATGGATTCTTCTAAATTGGAATTGAACTTAGAATCGCTAAGAAAAACCAAGTGTTCAGTGAGGTTCATCAGGAAGCTGAGTGCTTCCACACAGGCTCAGGGGCCAAGGAGGATCCATTGGCTCCTCCTCCATCTGCTGTAGGCTGATTTACTATTGCAGAATAGTAAGAGGATGCCAAGGGCAGTATTGAACTGGAAACTGCTAAGCTGTAGACTATAGGAGGGGGAAAGTGTTAAGGATAGCTTCTAGATTCTTGGTTTGGATAACTGGATCCACTAAACCAAACTAGGGAGCGCCTGAGAGGGAGGAGGTGTACAGGAGGTGGTGTGCATTGGAAAATGCATTTGTGCATTGTGAAAGAGAATGCTGGTTGGCCAAAGGACCTATGAGTATATCTGAGACATCAGAATTGCAGATAAATATTCTTTAATCTAGTGCCTAATCAAGTGGCAGGCACTCACTAGTTCTGTAAAAAATTATATGAGAGAGATATCTCATTGGTCAATTTTGTGACCACTTTTCCTCCATTAGGCCTGCCATCCATTCACTCCTTTCTTTCTTAAAGGTCCCAGCCTCTTAAGTCTCTACACTACAGCTTATCATTGAAAATCACTTCAATCAACCCCACGATTTCAATGTCAAGATTCCCATAGTCTAACCACCGCCTCAGAGCATTTTTGGTAGATCATATGGGGAGTGATTTTGTGAAGGCTAGGTGTGCCCCTTTCCTCTAGAAACCTAACAACCATAATTCAACCATGAATACAAAGCTTTAAGAACAGCCAAAATGTTTGCTGGTCCTGACATGTTCGGGCTATTGAACTGAAGACAACAATCACATTCCTTTTTAATTTTTTTACACACACACACACACAAAAATCAATCCCCTCTTTGGAACAAAAGAATTCTTAAGTAACACATGCCACAAAAATGCAGAATATCCCAGCAGGATCTGTGTCCTTCAGAAAGTTTTGTGTTTTACTGAATGTTTTTCATAGACATTCACCCTAAGCAATGGGAAGTTGACATTTAAAAGAAAACAGATTTAGATAGACAGTTTAGAAAGATATCTAAGTTGTCCATGCCAAAGATTATAGTGAGTAACCTTTTTCTTTTTTAAAAATCATTTTAATAGGGGCTCATACAACTCCTATCACAATCCATATATACATCAATTGTGTAAAGCACATTTGTACATTCATTGCCCTCATCATTCTCAAAACATTTACTCTCCACCTAAGCCTCTGGCATCAACTCCTCATTTTTTTCCTTCCCTCCCCATGCCCCTCCCTCATGAATCCTTGATAAATTATAAATTATTATTTTGTCATATCCTGCCCTGTCCGAAGTCTCCCTTCACCCACTTTTCTGTTGTCCATCCCCAGGGAGGAGGTCACATGTAGATCCTTGTAATTGGTGCCCTTTCCAACCCACTCTCCCTCCTACCCTCCCAGTGTCGCCACTCACACTGCTGGTCCTGAAGGTATCATCTGCCCTGGATTCCCTGTGTTTCCAGTTCCTATCTGTACCAGTGTGCATCATCTGGTCTAGCTAGATTTGTAAGGTAGAATTGGGACCATGATAGTGGGGGAGGAGGAAGCATTTAGGAACCAGAGGAAAGGTGTGGTTCATCATAGTGAGCAACCTTTTCCTATCTGTGGATAGCTGTACTCGCCTTATTCTGCATGGTCCTCATGGGGCTATTACGCATCACTCCTAACTCTATGACCTTGTGTTAGGGGATTCCATATGAATCAAGCGTGGCCAATCAGAATCCATCCTTAAACATGTTCACATTAGGTATACGGGGGGCAGGTTGGTGATTCTTGATTTCAGTGGCAGAGAGCTGGGGTGCAGTCTCTTAAGTCATGTAACCTACTATCACAGGCTACGTTCCAGAGAAGTCGACACTGAGGTGAAATTTGGGATGCCAGTATTTTCAGGGATCAACTTCTGTCAAATGAATAGAGAATGTGCATTATTAGGAAGATGGAGCAGTTGAATTGTGACGGTGGTCTAACACAGCCTAGGTTAATCCGTCAGGGTGCTTTGAGGCATGCATGCTTTATCAGTTCCTACATGGTGCTAAAATGGCCAGGCTGCCTCATTGAGTCTTTGAAGGCTCAATATAAGGTGAGTCCAAGAAGCTGATCTTTAAGGAGCGAAGGGTTGAAGACTTTGTCTCACTGCATGCTTTGCTGTGGTCTGCAAATTCTTTCTGGAAAGAGATCTGGGCAGTGCACTTCCAGCTCCACCACAACCATGGGGAGGCAATCTGTAACCAATAAGAATGAAGCCCGTCCTCTAACCAAATCATTGCCAAGGGACGGGAAAAAGAAATATCAAAATAGTGTTGAGATCCAAAGCCCATCAGTCGTCCATTGGACACCCCTTGTCAGAAGGGCCACAAGGAAGAGAAGAGCCAGGAATTGCAGAATACTTGTGATGATGAAGAACATGTACATATAACAATACCTTATTTGTCAATGTCTCCACCCTTTTCAAAGTTGCGTTCTACGATCACTAGGATAGTTAGCCAGTTAAACCTTCTGTATTCATTTAGAATATGCATTTTCAACGAAAGCAATATCATCCCGAAAATGTGGTGTGACATTTAGATTTTGTATCAAGTCACTGAGCCAGGATCCACAGTAGTTTGACAGTTGAGACTTGTCCCATTATGTGATCTAACATACTCAGCTCCATGAGGAGATCTACTGTGAGCAGTCAAGTCATTGGAGGAAGGTCAGGGTGGAGTCCTACCACCTTAATCAGGATGCAGTGCTGGTGTAGTTGGAAATAAATGTCGTGTGTGTGACCTATTCCTATTTAAATTGATGTTTAGGGAAAGCCAGCTCACA
Organism: Tenrec ecaudatus; assembly: GCF_050624435.1. Classification (NCBI taxonomy): domain Eukaryota; kingdom Metazoa; phylum Chordata; class Mammalia; order Afrosoricida; family Tenrecidae; genus Tenrec; species Tenrec ecaudatus. The sequence goes on from NC_134532.1 coordinate 116,269,677, forward strand.
TCTTCTGGGTCTGGAGCTTGCATTTGGGTTTTTAATCTTCAATTCTTTGGACTTGAGCCACAGGTCTGCAATATTACCTGCTGATCCTGGGAGCCATCAACCACCTTCTGATCTTGGATTCATTTGACTCTGCATCTATCCATCTGTGATCTTCCTGGTCCATTGGCCCCTGCAGTGACTGGAGGGAGCAGAAACCTCCAGCTTTACATATGATCTCAGACTTGAACAGGAATGTGTTTACCTGATTCTACAACTGTGAGTCACTTTCTTTACAGGAATCTCTCTCTCTCTCTCTCTCTCTCTCTCTCTCTCTCTCTCTCTCTCTCTCTCTCTCTCTCTCTATATATATATATATATATATATATATATATATATATATATATATATATATATATATATATATAACTGGTTTTGCTTTTATAGATAGCGCAGCCTAACACAACCATCATTAGTTCTTAGAAGACAAAAATATTTTAGATATGAGAATGGTTTGTGGTCCACAGGATACAAGCCATACATGATATCTATAATCTGAACATTTAAAAGTAGGTGCCTAGGAAAAAAAGTGTCTATAATTTTTCTTTGTGTCTCATCCAGTGTTGCTCAATAGTTATAAAATGTGACCCTCATACACAACTAAAATTTTTCTAGTCATTAAAGTTGGAGTCAATCAATATAAAAAAAATAAAAAGAAATGAGTGAGACTGATTTGAAAAGTATATGGGAATTAGCCCAAATAAATCCATGGTATTAAGCATGCACTCAAAATAATACTTACTAATGAGCTCTGGTGGCATAGTGGACACCCTTTGGTCTGCTAACTGCAAGGTCCATAGTTTGAAACCATCAGTCACTTGGTGGGAGAAAGATGGGCTTTTCTGGCCTTTAGAATTACAGTCTCCGATATTCACAGGCATGTTCTGCCCTGTCCAGTAAGTTCTCTTGGAGGCAGCTTTGACTCCAGGGCAGTGACTCGGAGAGAAGCCTAGTGAGATAGCTTCTGGGCTGCCAGAAAAGCAAACATCTGTTTTGGAAGAAGGGTGGCCAGGATGCTCCTAAACAGTGGGGCTCATACAACTCTTATCACAATCCATCCATCCATCTGTTGTGTCAAGCACACTTGTACATCTGTTGCCATCATCATTCTCAAAACATTTGCTTTCTACTTGAGCCCCTGGTATCAGCTCCTAATTTTTGCCCCTCCCTCCCCGCCCTGGTGAAACATTTGCTGCTGTACTTTGGGCATGTGTCAGAAGCCGGCAGTCTCTGGAAGAGGACATGTTGCTTGGTAAAGTATAGGGTCGGAATCAAAGAGGAAGCCGTTCTTTGAGATGAAGTACTGGTGTGGTTCCAACAATGGGTTCAAGCATAGCAATTGTTAGGGTGCTGCAGGATTGGGCAGTGCTTCTGTCTGCTGTGCATAGGGCTAATAGAAATAATAACTAACCTTGATAGCACCTAACAATGAGACAACTTGCCTTTTTGTGTGCTAAGTCTTCAAAATCCAGTGTATATTTTATACTACAGCACATTTCAAAGTGTAAGTTAGTTTTTCCTGGACACACTTGATCTGTTTTTATAGTTTATAATCAAAATAGTATCACATGCCCAATGCATTCTAAATATATAGTCTGCCCTCTGTATCTGCTCATTCCACATGTGTGGATTCAGTCAATCATATTTCTTCAAAATATATTTTAGAAAAAAAGTTAATTAAGTGCCTAAAACAGTCCCTTAGTCAAAGAAGGAGCATAAAGTGCTATTTACACAGCGTTTTCATTATATGAGGTATTATAAGAAATCTGAAGATGATTTAAAGTATTTGGGAGGATGTGCTTAGTTGTGATTTCAGGTGCCATTAAGTTGTTCTGATTCGTAACTGCCCTATGTCCAACAGAATGAACCATCACTCAGTCCGGCACCGTCCTCACAATTATTTTTACGTTTGAGCGCAGTGTTGTAACCACTGGGTCAATCCAGTTTATTGAAGGCCTATCCTCTTTTTTCCGGCCCATCTACTTTACCAAGCATGATGCCCCTCTCCAGGGATGCTCTCTCCTCACATCATGTTCAAGGTCTCTCCATCCTTCCTTCTATGGAGGATACTGGCTGTATTTCTTCCAAGACAGATTTGTTTGTTCTTGTGACAATCCATGGTACTTGCAGTATTCTTTTCCAGCAACATAATTCAGACACATCAATTCTTCTTCAGTCTTCCTTATTCAATCTGATTTGAAAACATAAGAGTCAGCAGATACACCTGGAACTATTTATAGGCTTCCCCCTTCTCCTCCCTCGTGTCTTTCTATATAAGAGAGTCAGGATTGTTTACAATCCCAAGGAGAAAACAATGGACCAATGGTTCCCCAGGGACATGGGAGAGGAGGAAATTGGGGAAGAGAGGGAGAGCCAACAAATCCAGGAACAAGGGAACAACAAGAGATCTCAAATTGATGGCAAGGAGGGCATAGAATGCATGGTGGATTTTGATCAATGGCAATGTAGCAGAGAGGAATTACTTAGAGCCGAATGAAGGTTGAACATGATAGTGGGACAGGAGGAAAGTCAAAGGAAATAGAGCAGTGGGTCTCAACCTGTGGGCCTCAACCCCTTTGGGGGTCAAACAACCCGGTTGCCCAATTCATAACAGTACCAAAATTACAGTTATGAAGTAGCCACGAAAATAATTTTATGGTTGGGGGTCACCACAACATGTGGGACTGTATTAAATGGTCACGGCATTAGGAAGGTTGAGAACCACTGAACTAGAGGAAAGGAGCAGGAGGCAAAAGGCATTTATAGAGATATAAATATAGACATGTACATATGTATATACATTAATATATAATAATGGGGACATAGGTCTATGTACATATATTTATAGGTTAAGTATTAAGGTAGCAGATGGACATTGGGCCTCTACTCAAGTCCTCCCTCAATGCAAGAACACTTTTTTTCTAATAACCTCGCATTCTGTGATGCTTACCTTTTTGACATGATTGCTGAAGACAAATGGGTGCATAAGCAAATGTGAAGAATGCTGATGGTGCCCAACTACCAAAAGATATAGTGTCTCGGGTGTTAAAAGCTTGAATTTAACAAGCAGTCATCTAGCAGGGAAGCAACAAAACCCACGTGGAAGAAGCACACCAACCTGTGGAATCATGAGGTGTCGATGGAATCAGGCATCAGAAGACCCAAAACAAACAACCATTTTGATGTGAACCAGGGGGTCAAAAGCCCATTTGTAGACATTTGAACACCCCCTCACAGAAGGATCACAAGGAAGGAATGAGTCAGTGGGGTGCAGCACAGCACTGATGAAACAAACAACATTCCCCTAGTTCTTTAGTGCTTCCTCCCCATCCCCCACCCCAATATCATAACCCCAGTTCTACCTTACAAACCCAGCCAAACTAGAGTATGTACACTGGTAAAGATAAACATTCTCAACACACGGAATCCAGGACAGATAAACCCCTCAGGAACAGTAATGGGAGTAGTGATACTATGAGGGTAGGGTATTCGGTACATTTGGTGTTATGAGAGCTGTAAGAGGCCCCAATAAAATGATTTATTTTTTTAAAAGAGAGAGAAAATACTGTAGCTTAGGTCAGGTGCATCTTTTATCTATCTATCTATTTATTTATTTTTCATTTTATTGGGGACTCTTACAACTCTTGCCATAATCCATACATAGCTTGCATCAAGAAAATTTGTAATATGCTGCCTTCATTCTTTTCTAGTTATTTACTTTATATTGAGCCCTTGGGATCAGCTTCTCCTTTTCCCCCCTCCCTCCCTCTCCACCCTCACAACCCCTTCAAAGATTATTCATTGTTATTTTTTTCATATCTCACACCGACTACTATCTCCCTTCCCCTATCTTTTCTGTTGTTCTTTCTCCTGGAGAGGGATGTATAGTTTTGTGTCGATCATTGTGATCGGTTCCCCCTTTCTTCCTCCTCTCCCTCTTTCCCCTACCCTTTTGGTATCACTATTCCCACCCCTGCTCCTGGAATCTGTGTGTCGTGAGCTCCCATCTCTTATCTATACCTGTGGACATATTCTGGTCTGAATTGAGAAGCCTCACTGGGGTCATGGCAGTGGGGGGTGAGCAGCCCTCAAGTAACTAGAGGAACATAATGCATTTCATTGATGCTTTATTGCACCCCGGTTGACTCATCCATTCCCTGTGGCCCCTCTGTGGGGGGATGCCCCATTGACTACAGATGGACTTTGGAACTCTACTCCAGCTCTCCCTCCTTGTTTTCAAAAATATGTTTTTGTTTGTTTGTTTTGTGTCTGCTGATGCCTATTACCTGGTCCCTATGACTCCTCATGATTGCACTGGCAGTGTGCTTCTTTTATGTGGACTTATTGCTTCTCTACTGAATGGCCGCTTGTGTAACTTCAAGCTTTTAAGATCCCAGACGCTATATCTTTTAATAGCTCGGCACCATCTGCCTTCTTCACCACATTTGTTTATGCACCCATTTTGTCTTCAGCGATTGTGTCAGGAGGGTGAACATTTCAGACTGCCGATTGGTTAGAACAAAGTGTTCTTGTATTAAGGGAAGGTATGAGCAGAAGCCCAAAGGCCAGGTGTATCTTAATCCTCAAAGTAACCTTGCTTTTCAACACTTTGAAGTGGTCTTATGTAGCATATTTACCCAATGCAATTAGTAATTGCATTGACCTCATTCGACCTCTGGACTGCTGCCTCCATTCATATTTGCACATGTGCTTAGTAAATATGCAAATACGATGGCATTTTATATAAGGACCCTGAGCATCAGTGAACTTTCGTATCCATAGCAAGTCCTAGAACAAATACTCTGCTGGTACCATGGCACGACTATTTCAAACTTTTCTAATAGCCAACTAGATTGTCAAGAGTTGATATTTACGTTAACTAAAATTAAGGTAACCAATTTAGTTTCTCAGTCATATTAAATAAGTCAGAGATGTTAAATTGCCCAATGTGGCTGCTGAATAACTGAAAAAATACAATGGGGTTGCTTCTGCACTTTGCATCCGTAGAGAGAAGAAGAACCGACTCCATATCAGCCCCAAGGCTGATGGCCTAAAGCAGAGGTCAGACCTGTCTCTGCCCGCCCCCATTCTTTTACTCTTTTCTGACACCAACTCTTCCTCCCATGTAGCTCTATTTTTTTGCTTGGTTTGATAATCTGTTGTAATAGTGTCACAGAATGCACAGGCAATATTCTTGATTAAGGGGGTTTGTTATGGAAGTTAACAGATTGCCACAAATCAGGATCAGAAAATATTAAGGATACAGTCTTTCGTTCATGTCAACATTTCTTCTAAGCCAACAACCAGTTCTCTTTCTGACCCTCAGCCTCTTAGCGCCGTGTTCCCCTGGCTTCCTCCTTGTTCTGCGGGCTGGGAAGCCCATGGCTCTGCCTCATGATCTTGACTCTACTCCTCTGCTCTATCTCACCATCTACACACTGTTCTTCTGTCTCTTCTTGATATGGTACAACCTCTAAGGTGTTTCTACTGCCTTACCCACTTCTGGCAGGGATCTCAAGTGTGCTCCGCTGGTGCCTCTCCATTCTCTATGATCATGAGATTCCTCTGTTTCTTCTGTGGAGATGGCATTCATATCCAGAAGAATGACAAAATTGACCAGTTCTTGAGTTAGAGTCCTCTATATATTATTTACATGCTCTGACCTGGCCACTGAGTGGAAATGGCAAAGACTAGGGACAGAAGAACCATTTCAAACTGTTTCCCTTCACCACAGAACCATATTAGAAAGCTCAGTTTGGTCTATCACTCTCTCACAATTGCTTTCACATTTCTTCCCGCTGTACCTTCTCCCATCTAGATTGTAAGACACCCATGTGATTGAGAACTGCGAGGCCCTAACTCAGGATGCATATGATAGCACAGTTCAGTTGAGTACTCTGTGCTGTCGGGTAAGCAAAAGAACCGTGTCTCATTAACCCCCTTTGCACAGGGACGTCTAGTTTCCAAGAAGACTTCACAAAACAATGATAGCATTCTTTTTCCGAGACCAAATGCAGCCTCAAAATATTTTTGTAGGTTATTTCAACAAATATAGCATCTCTCAAAACAATGTTTTAGACAGCGACAATGAATTAATTGAAGTTGTCATGAAAGTTGAAAGCAACTCCATCCGTGAGTTTGTTCCTTGACCATCTCTGTCTTTTCCAGACATATAGTAAGGGAACATAGTGGGTTTAGACAGGGATGTGAAGTGATTCATAGGCATTATGAAGCAAGCACCCCATAGCACAGGGGGAATTTTCACAACAAACCTTCTGAGGTGAAACAACAGGATTTAGATCCACGTTTTATTTGGGGGTTAAAGATATGTACAAGGGAACATGTGCCAATTCACAATTTCTACACATGTAATTCAATGATGAATATACTTTTTACCACTTATCATTTGGGACAACAAAGAGCCCTAATAATGTAGATGTTATATGCTGAATTACTAACCACAAGGTCCACAGTTCAAAATCACCAGTTGCTCTGAGGGAGAAAGATGAGGCCTTCTATTCTCATGAAGGGCTTCAGTCGCAGACACCCACAGAGGCAGTTCTGCCTTGTCCCACAGGGTTGCTGTGAGTCAGCATCAACTTGATGCTTGTGATGGAGAGAGACTGAATGCCATTTGGGGCAAGTCACTTTACTGCTCCAAATCTTATTTCCTCATTTTCAAAAATGGGAATGATAGCCATTCTTTGCAGGGTTGCTTAATAAACAAACAAACAAATAACAAAAAGTGTGTCATACATTTAGTACAGAGCCTGGCACATGCTACGTATTCAAATTAAATTGATATCTATCATCTTGAGGCTTAATTAAATACAAAAGTTTCAGTGTTCATATTCTTGGACTTTCCAATTCGCTTATTACCTTTCTGGAGGGAAGAAAGAAGAATCATGCTTCATTTACATTGTTTTTATTAAAAAAAAAGAGAGCGAGAGGACATGGGTAGGGGGGAAACAGGGCATTAACCCACCCATGGTAAAGGTATTGTTTATGTCTCCACAGGAAAGGGAGAGAGGGACCAGACCTCAACCTGGTGCTCCAAGACTTGAAGACAACATACTGGCACAAAGCAGCAAACCAAGTGGCATGAGGTCTGTGGGGCTGGCCCCAAGCCCAGAGTCTTATTCTGGGTTGACTAGAGAAACTAATTGATAGACACTCATATGTGTATAATAACGAGCTTTATATCAAAGAACAATTGTATATTGAGAAAACACCCCAGATGAAGTCCATAAGTCTGATATTAGCCCATATGCCTGATAACAGTCTATAAATTCCTCTTCAGACTTGCACAACACATGCAATGATATCAAATGCAGGAAGATCACAGACCAGTGGGTGGAAAGTCTTGTGAATGCAAGGTTAATGAAAGCATCTCAGCGCTGGAATGGGTCTCCGCATGGCTGCTCCAGTGCCAGGGTTCTGGCCCCATTAGTGTTAGGTCCATGCGGCTTGTCAACAGGCATGTCAAGCAGAGAGACAAACAGAGGCATGTCAGACAAGCAGAGGCATGTCAAGCAGAAGCAGACAAGTCTGCCTCCAGTGAGCCATTTATCTCCATAGCACCTCTAATTGAGGTCATTAAGCTGTGACCTGAATGACAGGCTAAACTTCACCTCTTTACTCTTAATAGTCTCAAGTTGACACCAGATTATGTAACTACTACACCCAGCTAGGTGGACCCCCCCTCCCCAGAAAAATGCACTACAGAGGACAGCACTGAAGATACAGCTCGGAGAGGGGGGGGGGGTCTGCTCAGAGAACACTGGAGCAAACTAAGAGGGAAGGAGAGAGAGATAGAGAGGAGGGACCACACCCTGGCCCACCAAACTCTGAGGATGATATTCCTGCTCAGAGAAGCCAATGCACAGAGAGAACCATAGGACTGGCCCCACCATGAGACAGAGACGGCATCCCCTCACTGACCCTTAGCAATACAGAGACAACATTGGAGACACAACGTGGGAATTATGCCCAATCTGACCCACCACACACACCATGGCAAAACATGAGTGTAACAGAGCAGCAAGAGGAGCAAAGCAATGAAGTCCCCAAGAAATCCTCAAAATAGGGCTTGGGCACCAAATAGGGCAGGGCTTGGCAACACATCACACTCAATCAGAAAACATTCATGAAGGCCAACAGACAGACATGGGACAATTTATAGGCTCCCCACCCCGCCTATTTCTAGCTGTAGAAGATAGACAGGATAAACAATCCTGAGGAGAAAATAATGGGACCAGCGGTTCTGCGGGGACATGGAGATAGGGAGATAGGGGAAAGGATTGGGGTAGCTAACAAACCCAAGGACAAGGGAACAACAATTGGGCTGAAATCAATGGTGAGAGGGCATAGAATGACTGGTGGGGTTTGATCAAGTACAATGTAACCAAGAGGAATTGCTAAAAAACATATAAAGGTTAAACATGATAGTGGGACAGGAGGAACGTAAAAGGAATTAGAGGAAAGAACTAGGAGGCAAAGGACATTTATAGCAGTATAAATACAGGCACTTACATATGTAAATATATATAACAATAGGGAAATAGATCTATGTACATATATTTATATGTTAAGTAAATGGACATTGGGCCTCCACTCAAGCACTCCCTCAGTGCAAGAACACTTTTTTTTAATAATCTGAGGGTACATAAGCAAATGTGAAGAAAGCTGATGGTGCCTGGATATTACAAGATATAGTGTCTGGGGTCTTTCAGGCTTGAAGCTAAACATGGGGCCATATAGCTGGGAAGCAAAAAAGTCCACATGGAAGAAGCACACCAGCTTCTGTGATCATGAGGTGTTGACAGAATTAGGTATCAGGCATCAGAAGACCCAAACAAACAATCTTATTGATGTGAACAAGGGGGCCAGATTGGAGTCCCAAGGCCCATCTGTAGACACTTGAGCGCCCCTTCACAGAAGGGACGAGCTAGCCAGGGTGCAGTATATCACCGAAGAAACATAGAACATTCCTCTAGTTCCTTAATGCTTCCTACCCCCTACAATCATGGCCCAGTTCTACCTTACAAATCTAGCTAGACCAGAGCATGTACACCAGGACAGATAAGAGTTCACAACACACAGAATCCAGGACACATAAAACCCTCAGGTACAATTATCGGAGTAGCAATACCTTGAGAGTAGGGGGAAGGAAGGGGAAGGAAGGGGGAATTAGTCACAGTGATCGACATATAACAACAACCCCTGCCCTGGGGTGACGGACAACAGAAACATGAGTGAAGAGAGACAGCAGACAGTGTAAGATATGAAAATAATTATAATTTATCAAGGGTTCATGAGAGTGGGTAAATGGGGAGGGAGGGAAAATGAGGAGCTGATACCAAGGGCTCAGGTAGAAAGATGTTTTGAAAAGGATGATGGCAACATATGTACATAAGTGCCCGATACAGTGGATGTAGGGTTTGTTATAAGAGCTGCAAGAGCCCCCAATAAAATGATTTTTTAAATATTATTTTTATCTTTTCTAGAAGTTTGCAAAATTATATATATATATATGAACTTGACCTTCAATGACTACTTAATGAACCAAATGTATGTGTACATTTATAATTGTTCTCATAATATTTGAAAAATGAATTTGGTTATCTGGGTCAAAATACCTTTTAAATACCGACTGGGCAAATTTCTATGAAGCCAAATCTCAGTTTAGAAATTATAAGGATAACATAGATTCAAAATTTTGAGATCTATAGGTGTACACTTTTAGAGGCCATGCTATTAATGTTGTTCTTGCAAGAGCCTACTTGTTGAGTGACCAGGGCAGCATGGTAAGGGCTTAGAAGGTACACAGTTGTACTAAGGAGGAATGACATGAAATTGATAGATATCTGCTTCAGCCAATAAGAAGTAGGAGTTATTTAGGGGAAGATCTGAAGTAGGCAAGAAATGTGTGTTGGTAACTGATACTTTCTAACATACTGATCCTTCATTTCTATTTCCACCTTTTGCTTTCTAAACACCAATAATTGTCAATGCATCTTGATTCATGCTTGATCATTTTAAGACAGCAGTAGATAGTACAAATGTTTAATTTTAAAATCTTTGGTATTAGTGATTGGTGTGTGAACTTGAGAAGCAGTCACATGTACTGATCTTGTCGGTAGATATATGCGTATTACCTAATCACTAGCAGCATTGAATTTCAGGATAGTCATGAAATGTTATTTAGATGATGAATGCCATGTTGTTCCTTTTTATTATTTCTGGAGTAGTAGAGCATAATTGGCCAATTCAAAATGGTCAATAGTAGTTCATTTCTTCTTACTAATGCTTATGATATTGATCTGCAAATGTTCCATTTTAACTTTTGACAACTCTCAACTTTCTCTGATTCATACTTTATACATTGATATTTAATTATTAATAGATGTTTGCTGCTGATTCTTTTCATTTTAAATTGTGCCACATCAGCAAATGAAGGCCCTGAAAGCTCTACTCCATCTACAGCATTCAGGTCAGCTCTCCTGGCAGGAGGCAGCTGTTCTACGACAGCGAATCGGGTGTCTTTCAACCTGAAGGGTTCATGTGCTAGTCTGGGTGGACTAGAGAAACAAATCCATAGACCCATATGTGTATAAGAAATAGCTTTATATTTATTCAATCTGTGTGCTTAGCAAAGAAGAGGAGAAGCTGGAGGATATAAATAAGAAAGTAGCAGCAGAATTAGAGGAGGGCCCATCAACAAACTGTAATAGGCAGGTGACAATCTCATCTGAAAATGAAGAAGACTTAAAATTATTTACTGATGAAGAACAAATATTATAGCCTTCAACATGAATTACACCTTAATAAAAAGAAGAAAATTTTTACAACTATATCAAGAAGCAACATCACAATACTGGAGAAAATATTGAAATACCAATGGCATAGCTTTAATTTTACCTGGATTTCACTTTATTTGGATCCATAATTAATGTCCATGGTATCAGTTGTCCTGACATCAAATGCTATATTTCATCCAAAGACTCTATTGTGAGCAAACTCTTTAAAGGTGTTAAAAAGCAAAGATATACATTTGAGGACTAAAGTAAACTTGTCAAAGTCATAGTATTTTCAATGGGCTCACATGCATTGTGAAAGATGGACAATGAATAAGGAAGGCCAGAACATTGATAACTTTGAATTATCGTGTTCTCAAATAATATGAATATACCACAGACTGCCATAGGGTCAGTATGGGTTGGAATTGCCTTGTAGCAGAATTGACTCAATGCCATTGGGTGTGGCTTAGTCTTTTGGTCTGCCACAGTCACCACTCTGTCTCGGAAGTACAACTAGAATGCTCAAAGAAGTGAAGCTAGTGAGACTGCTGCTCATGTACTTTGGATGTGTTATCAGCAAGGATTAATCTCTAGACAAGGACATTGTTCTTGGAAAAGTAGGTGGCCCGTTCTTTCTTATTACATAGATACACAAAGGATGGGGACAAAATTATGGACACTTATGGCAGAATGGATTATGCTTTAGGCATTGGACACAAGGTCAGCAGTTTGAAACTACCATTCACCGTGAAGGAGAACAAGGATGTTTTCTGTAGCTGTAAGAGTTACAGCCCAGGAACCCACAGAGGCAGTGCTACATGGTCCTATAGAGGCGCCGTGAGTTGGCATCAACTGGAGGTGGGACACAGACTCACCCTCTGGGAGACATTGCCGCTGACATGACACAAGGAGCTACTCTAGTCCCTGCAGGTACTCAGATTTCCTTGCTCTGTGAGTCTAAATGTCTTCCACGGTGTCTCATATTCTGACTCCGCCTCTATTTCTGATATCTCAGCTAGCTACTCCTCGATCAAGGAGGATCTTAGGGTCCACAGGAAGCATTCCATTGCTGGTTCTTCTTCTTCTTTTTTTTTAATCATAGTGAAATTCTTCTTCTTACTTATGAGATAGCTTATGTTAAACCCAACAGGATGGCCAAAGTGAACAATTCCATCATTAGATTGTTAAGATTTTAAAATCACTCGTTAATAACTACTTACAAGTGAATCATATCAACTTATCTGTACGCCCCCCCCTTCTCTTACCCCAACAAATTGAACTGCTAGCATCAAGGTCAGTGGTTCGAACCTACGAGCTGCTCTGCTCCCTTAAAGATGGAACATCTCAGAAACCCAAAGGGACACTTCTAACCGATCCAAAAGGGTTCCTACGGTTTCAGACAGACTCGATGAGTTCCTCTTACTCAGACTCATCGGGAAAAAGACTTTTGGTGGGAATCACAAGGATTATGGCTAGAAGAGTTATCTTAAAAAAATTCACTGCACAGGTTTATTACTTTGAGAACTTGTCTGAAACCATCCACTGGTCACAGAGACATATTGAAACATGTTTTGTTTGGAATAAACTCAAGACTGTATCACGTGAAGCCCTAGTATTAATCATTTTTACTTACCCTCCTGTATAAAGAAAATATTTCAGCATTCTTCACATCAGTAACATTATTTTTTTCATGTTGCTCAATCATGGATATTATCCATTTCTAAAAATGGTCTTTTCCGTACCAGCATAACTTTTAGAGCATGCTTTGGTCGTGGTTAGAAAGAATTTCTTTGAGGAAATCGCGAAGCCTGCTGTGTTTGTATTAGTTGTCTAAAGAGAGGAGTCGGGTGGGTATTTCCTCCTCTGTCTATGGCACTTCTCTCTTGATTGGACCATGATTGTTGCCAATTCATGTTTTTCTTTTTTGAAAAATTACTAATAGAATGTTGATTATTATTAATTATGCTAATATTTCCGATTGAAAACGTGTTGACACATGTTTATTTGGAGGGATCAGGGTGGCGGAGATTCAGAGAAAAAGAAGATACTCCTCAATGAGACGGACTGACACAGCGACGGCAACAATGGGCTCGACCACAACAATTGTGAGAAGGGCACAGGCCCAGCAGCGTTTCATTCGAATGCGAATGGTGTCGCTGTGAGTCAGAATAGAGTAATAACACTAAGAAGATGTTAACATTAGCGTTAAATGTTGAAAGAAAAAGAGCACATGGCCTGTGTACCTAATAATTTACATATAGTATCACATCCTGATAATTTACAAAGTACAAAATGAATACTTATTTTAACGAAAATTGATAAATGCAATTAATGTTGCAAACAATATAGGCATCTTTTCTTGACTACAGTTGTCTGGAGTAGCTATCTACTCTGTTATAGTTGACTAATTTGTTGTCCCTTTTCACTCTATAATCCCAATATTTAAATATGCTAAAATATACATGTATAACCAATTGTATTTTAATTTTACTGATAACCCCAATCTCTGCATGATATAGGCAAACTGAAATATTTTGTCCTAGAGGAAAGTAAAAGGAAATAGAGGAAAGAACGAGAAGGCAAAGGGCATTTATAGAGGTCTAAATACAGGCATGGACATATGTAAATATATATGACGATGGGGAAATAGATCTATGTGCATACACTTATAGGTTTAGTATTAAGTTAGCAGATGGACATTGGGCCTCTACTGATGTACTCCCTCAATGCAAGAACACTTTGTTCTATTAAATGGGCAATCCATGATGCTCACCTTCCAGACACGATTGCTGAAGACAAAGCAGGTGCATAAGCAAATATGGTGAAGAAAGTTGATGGTTCCTGACTATCAAAAGATATAGCATCTGGGGTCTTAAAGGTTTGAAGATAAACAAGTGGCCATCTAGCTGAGAAGCAACAAATCCCACATGGAAGAAGCACACCAGCTGGAAGAAGCACACCAGTTGGTGTGATCATGAGGTGTGTATGGGATCAGGTATCAGGCATCAAAGA